>NW_023425404.1:100502752-101030252 GCF_014108245.1 Pipistrellus kuhlii
ATCCCATTTCTTCCTAAATGAATACTTTTTTATGAGAGGTAGCTTTCAGGTTTATTGTTCCTTTTAAGAAAATGTGTCTTTGTTTGCTAGAAGACATAATATTTTTATTGCTTTTGTTTTTTATGTGTTTTTTTTTTTGTTGTTTTGTGTGTGTGTATACTTTAGATCAACTTACTGTGATATTTCTAAGGATAGTTTTCTTTCTTTTTACCATTATTTATGTTTATAATAATTCTTAAATCTGCACCATCAGTGTTTCAAAACTCAAGGTCATCATCTCTTTAAGAATCGTTTTTCTCCCATTCTCTTTTGTTTTTTCTTCTGAAGCTTTAATTGTCTCTATATGAAAAATAATAATAACTTGGCCTTTTATAACTTTTTCTCTTTCTTGTATTTTTATCCATTTTTCTTTTCTTCGTTTAATCTGGCAATGACCTATATTTTAGTTTAACTTTTTTCTTCTGAGTCTGATTTGCTAATTATACCTATTTCTTAAATTTTTATTTTGAGTTATCACATTTTGTTCGTTCTATAATTTCCTTTTGGCATGTTAAATTTTAGTTATCAGATGAAATAGTAAATCTTATTATTTATATTTTAGAGCATATTAATCACAATAATTTTAAAGTCCACTTCTGAACACTTTATTATCTATATCACTTGTAGTTTTGTTTCTATAGAGTGCCCCAAAAATGTATACACACAAAATGAATAATTATAAAGGCAGTGTTTATTAAAATACATTTTATTTTTAAAATTGACCTATCAGCTGTTAAAGTGTGTATACATTTTATTTTTTGGATAACCTGTATTTATGTCTCTTTCCCTGCCACCATGCATACATTATAATTTGTTATTGCATGATAGACATTATGCATTAAAACTTGTAGATATGCCCTGACCAGTGGCTCAGTTGGTTGCACCACTGTCCTGTACACGAAAAGGTTGCAAGTTTGGTTCTGGTTGGGGCACATGCCTGGACTGTGATATGATCCCCAGCTGGGGTACAAGCAGGAGAGGCAGCCAATCAATGTTTTTCTCTTTCTCCTCTCCCTTTGAGCCTCTAAAAAATCAATAAAATAAAATAAAAATAAAAACATATCTTCCGGTGAGAATTACAGTTTAAAAAAAAATGTAGATGCTCTGCTTGTTGTTGTCTTCCTATACTGCATGATGTTTTCTACATTAGGTATTCAGAGTAAGTAAAGATAAATTAAATTTGAGCTCATTTATAGCTAGTTTCTGTCTATATGAAAACTATTCTAGTATCAATTAGCCAATATTCTTTCAATATAGTACTTGAGGACTTCTAAATGAAAGCCTGGGTTTTACCAGATTCATTGACACATTTTTTCATATACCTTCAATCCAAATTCTGTCACTTCACTATTAGGAGAGCAAAAAGTCCTACCAGGCTTTTAAACAGTATATCTGATGCTTACAAATAATCAGATATTTCAAGGGGAAGACTACACTGAGTGTAAATGTCACTTCTCTATGCTTTCTTTATTCCCATGATATTGGCCTCACTACTCCTACACACTTTGTGATGCCATTTTCTGTGTTTTATCTCTCTAGATCCACGAAACTATCAAGATCTCTATTCAGCGTCCAGTCGATGAGCCACTGCTTTGTGCTCAGCTTCTTACTAGTAGCTTCAAAGCAGCTGCATTTGAATCAGAAAATGTTCACAGAATAAAAGCTTGGAAAGTGTAGGGTTCAACATAACATGTTTTATTTTCTCTTCAATTCCTTTGCTCAATCAAATCCTACCTCCCTTAGTAATTCTTAAATTCTTTCAAAGAGACATTATTTTTTAAATTTTTTTTCTCTCCAGACTTTTTTCCTTGGTGAATAGTTTATCTGTTACAGGTTTGCAAACAATAGACACACAGAGCCTTGCATCAGTCTAGGTAAACACTTAAATCTGCTCCTGGTGAGCTTTTCTGTCAATGAGATCTTCCCCTGCATCTTCTCTCTCTTTCTTTCTTTCCTCTCTGCTTTAATTTTACTTACCCTTGAAAGCTTTGGATATATTTTGGCATCTTAAGATCATACTTTTCTCTTAGAGTTCCTGAAGGCAGACAGCATATTATTCTTATCTCTTTTGCTGCTTTTGGACAACTTGTAGTAAGCAAAGTGGAAAATTCAATTTAAATAGCCATTATCCTAGAAGTCCAAGCTGTAATTTTTATGGTGGTTTATATATTTGTCTCTGAAAGTGGTAATCTTACTGATGTATTTTATGTGAAAAAAAATATAGCATAACAATACAAAAACACATATATTTCTGTTTAGATTGAAATAATAACATGAAAAAGTATTCTAAATATCTATTGTGTACATGATATTTATAAGAATCTGTGAAATAAATATAAAAACTCTTCCTTAACTAGTATATTATGAAAAACAAATGAATATATAAATATTTACATTACATGTGTACAGTATGATTTGTCTGACATAGCAAGGGGGTGGTGTTTAGTATTGAGATTTGACTTAAGAAATATCTGATTCAAGCAATCTGGAGGATAAGACATTGGGACTACTCAGTCAGATGAAGAAAAAGAAAATATAATAATAATTTTTTAAAAACAGTGAAAAAACATCAGATTTATTAAACACAATAAAAAGAAACAATATTTCCATGATGGGAATTCCAGAAGAAAAGAAAGAAATATAAAGTATATTTAAAGTAATAATGGCTGAAAACTTTCTAAACCTAGGGAGAGAAATAGACTTCCAGACTCAGTAGGTCAAAAGGACCCCAAATAGGTTTTACACAAATAGGGCTACTCTAAGACACATAATTAAATTGTCAAAAGTCAAAGAAAGAAAAAATTCAAGAGCTGCAAGAGATGTCACATATAAGAGCAGCCCTATAAAACTATCAGCAGATTTTTCAACAGAAACTTTTGGGCTAACATACTCAAATATTGAAAGAAAAATAACTGTCAACCAAGAATTCGTTATCAGGCAAAGCTGTCCTTCAATAAATGAAGGAGGGGATAAAAACTCTCAAAACACAAAGCCCGTTTTAAAAGAAATCTGAAAGGAAGTTATTTGAGTTGGAATAAAAGAAAGCCAATTAAAATCATAAAAACATAAAAAGAAGATGGATGTTAGCTTTTGTGGTCATTTACATTTTGTGTAAATCAAATCATCATGCTGTATGCCTTAAACTTATGCAGTGATATATGTTAATTATTTCTCAATGGAATTGGAATATTTTTTTAAACATCTTCTTTGAGTTCTGATTATATCACATACTAGTTTTATAATTTGATCATTGTATTCTCTCAAAGCTCAAATTTAATCATTTGTAAATAAATTTATGTGATTATTAATTGCAAAAATGTATATAAAATCCTTGCCACAGTGAATTTATAGATTTAGAGCTCAGCAATATATTTGATCAGCTTTGTTGTCACATAATTTCATATTGGATGAGGGCAACTTAAATAATTCTTATGATAATGGGTAGATGACTAGAAAAAATAGGATTGAGCTAAAAGCTGAACATTATGCTATAATTTTCCAACTATAAAAATAAGTATTAGAAAACAATAAAAGCCCTAACCAGTTTGGCTTAGGGGATAGAGTGTCAGCCTGTGACTGAGGGGTCCCAGGTTTGATTCCGGTCAGGGACATGTACCTTGGATGCAGGCACATTCTCAGTGGATGGTGTGCAGGAGGCAGCTGATTGGTGATTCTCTCTCATTGATGTTTCTAACTCTCTATACCTTCCCTTTATCTCTGTAAAAAATCAATAATATATATATATATATTTTAAAATAAAAAAAATCTAAATAGAAGGGACAAAATATTCCAATCTTAAGGACATTAGGCTCATTATGTGTTTGGAAGACTTCATTATGGAGGCTCTGTTATGAAAGTGAAATGAGTTGAGATTGGGCATGAGGAAGGGTCAGATTATAAAGACCCTCGTAGATTATCTTAATGTGTTTGGATTTTATCATGTTGGTTGATGGGAGACATTAAAATATTTTTAGACTGAACAGTAAATCAGATTTTAATTAAATAAAAAATACATTGGCATTATTCAAATAGTAAAGTTTGTGGCCATTGAATACAGCTTGTATTCTTCAATAGTGTTTGAGCCAAATTCTTAAAATTATTACTTGGAAGCATATAATAGGTCTTTTTTTAGCCAAATGATAAAGTTGGATTTACTTTAAAATAATTAGGAGTCATTAGAATAGTCACCTCTCAAAATTATGTTGCAATGCCAGTCAGTATCTATTAGTTTGCTCAATAAATAGTCACTGTATGTTTTATAAAAGTTTTATAAAAACTTTCAATTATCTAGCCTTTTTTGATACATAAGATTTACTCTGAAGTTTTTATAAACCTTTCTTGCGCTTGTTCTTTTATCATTATTTTATCATTTATCTGCTGTGGCTCTAAAGAAATCTGATTAAACCTTAAAAGTTAAAATATTGCTTGATTGTAGAAAACTAAATGTATAGTAGAATTTTATGACATTTACATTAGTAATATGATCACCCAGAAGTAGTAATTTGTCAAGTACATTTTTCCTAATGTGTAAAGATTATGTTTAAGTATGAAAAAGTGGATATTTTAATATATTTAATAATTGTCCACTTATAAAGAGATTGGGACTATTGATTAAGTAATTAATGAGTTTTAAAAATAATTACATATAATAAAAAATAATTACATATTATAGAAAAAAGTAAAAGACAAATTGATTCCTGTGGTTTACCCAATAGTTCTTAAATACAAAATTCAATATAATGCTGACACACTTAATAGATTATCACATCTTAAATATTCTATTTATTTATTATTTTGTTTTTTAATATATCTTATTATTGATAGAATTACAGATAGCTTCCATTTCCCTCTCCCTTTACCCTCTTCTACCCGTCACTATTCTGTACCCCTCCCCCAGGTCTTCATTAGTCTATTGCCATTTCCATGGACTATGCATATCTATAATAATAAAAGCATAATATGCTAATTAAACCAGTCAGCTGAACCACATTCTACCCATTTTTCCCGGTGACCTTCCAGATGAAGCTGGGGCTATGAGGGCCAAGGCAAGCCACCATGGCTGTGAGGGCCAAGCCCCTTGAACAAATTTCTTGCATCAGACCTCCAGTAAGTATATAAGTGCTTTGGTTTATCTCTTCTCCTCTCTCTGGCCCCACATAGAGAGAGGTATGTCAGACTGTTTAATGCCTCCATGCTTGGGTTCTTATTTTGTTGGTCAATTCATTTCATTCATTAGATTCCAAAAATAAATGAGATCATGTGATATTTGTCATTCTCAGATTGGCTTATTTCACTTAGCATAATACTCTCCAGGTCCCTTCATGCTATCCTTAGTGGTAAGAGATCCTTCTATTTTATAGCTGCATAGTCTCCCATTATGTAAATATCTCATATATTTTTTATCCATTCACCTACTGATGGGTACATAGACTGTTTTTCAAATATTAGCTATTATAAATAACACTTCTATGCACACAATGCATATATTCCCTATTGTGACTAAAGCATTTTAGTATTCTTATTAAAACTATATAAAAACAATTCTACTGCCACACAGAGTGATAAAGGTAGTCAACTATGTTTAGAAGTTATTCTGTGATTCAAATTTCTCTATTATACAAAATAAAAGACTCAAATCCTGGTTCTCAGGAGGACCATCAAATAAAGCAGACAAAAATAACTTAACAATTATGATAATGTAAAATTATCTCAAAGTTCTGCTTTTTACTTTCACCAAATACAATCTTCAGAAAAGTTACTAACATTAAATCCTTAGATGTGAGGGGTGTGTGTGTGTGTGTGTGTGTGTGTGTGTGTGTGTATGTGTGTGTGTGTGTGTAAATTGGAATAAAGTGCTTATGTGTTGTGGACTGCATTCAAGGCAGTGTGTGCACAAAGAGCTAAGCAGAGGAAGAACAAAGAATGGAAAGTAAACAAAGAAATTTTGGTTTGAGAGCAGTTCATATAAATATTTCTAAAGTAGGAGGCCGGAGTATCCTTAATGTAACAACTCATCTACTCATCATGCTATGTATTTGTATGTGTGTCTCTCTTTTTGTCTGTGTGTCCATGTGTAGCTGTCATAAGAGACAGACATGCACACCAGCAAAGCTGCTGTTACTCCTGCTACTACTTATCACTCAGACATGATCATTTGTGTTTCCAAGGTTATGTTTAAAAAGGGATAATTTATTAATCTCTGTTACAGCAGCTAACCTCTTTTTGAGCTAATTGTAATTGTGTGTTTACCAGGAAAATATAATTTTTTATTTACTTGAGACTGTATCATAATAAAAAGGCAAGTGTAAAATTCTCAAGGATAAATAAACTATAAATAAAAAGTGAGTAACTGGGAGTCGGTCCAAAGGAGTAATGGAAAGAAAAAAGGAACAAGGACAAACTTTGCAGGGATAAATAAAGACAATATAGGATCTTATTATCTATTTTTATCAGTGAAAAAATAGTAACAAGAAAGCACGAGAGATGTATTTTTAAAAATTGTTCTTTAAGATACAGAGTCTCAGTATGGATAAAAATAAGATAACTGAAGTATAAAATCCAGCTTATGTCCATTTTCTTTGCAAAAATAATTATAGGCAAACTCCTAAACCAACCTCTCCAATTAAGCAACTTTGGATATGCTAATGCATTATTGAAAACAGAGTTTGGGCCCTGAAGGTTGCTCATCGACTTATGAACCAGGAGGTCATGTCCATTTTGGAATCAGGGGACATGACAGGGTTGCTGGCTCAGCCTCCTGTAGGGGGTGTGGGAGGCAGCTGATCCAGGATTACCTCTCATATTTGATGTTTGTATATCTCTTTCCCTCTCCTTTTTCTCTAAAATCAGTAAAAAATAATTCAAAATTAAAAAAAGAAAAGACAGATTTTGGTATAATTTATACTTCTCAGAAATAAATGGAAGGGCAGATTGTTAACAAAATATAGAGAAAGTGAACATTATTAAGCAGCCACATTTATAGAAACCTGAACTCATATTTTATAAAGCACATGTGAAAAACAATAACTGACTATGTGCTAGGCAAAAAGATTCAAGGGTTCTGAGCCTTTGAATATATGAAAGAAAGCCAGAAAATGTCTCTTAATTTTCTTATTTTATAATAAAAAAATTATATTGATTTATAAGCCATTGTTCATTGGGTTTTCCCAATATGTCAGCTAAACTATTTCTAAAATAAAGTTACCAAATAAGCCCCAATAATAATTCTATAGGCATTTATGTCTTTATAAATATGTTAATATTAGAGTAAGTTTGTTAATTTGCCTCTGATTACAAGCGTTTTGAGTGATTTTCTCTAAAAACACTTTCTCTAATAGATTCTTTATGTATTAGATATTGAAGAAAATAAACATAGATGAGTTCATGTGTATGGCATTATAGCAGAAACATAGATAATATGAGAGGAGAGGGAAATGAAAGAATAAGGAAGTTTCAACCCTTCAGGTAACAGTTTTAGCTAACAGGTTGTTGTTATTTTTATTTAAAAAACATGAAATTGTCAAAATACTAGTGTTATTTAAAGCTATGGCTATTGTCTATTTACTAGAGGTCCAGTGCACAGATTCGTGCAGGGGTGAGGTCTCTTTGATCTAGACTGCGGGGATCAGGCCGAAACTGGCTTTCTAACATCACCTAAGGGGCTATGGATTGTGAGAGGGTGCAGGCCAGGCCAAGGGACCCAAATGGTGCCCAATCAGGGTCAGGGAAGGACTGTGGGAGTTTGGCCAACTAGGAAGGGACGACGGGAGAGGTCTAGGGCAGTGTTCGGCCCATTTTGCCCAAACCCCAGCAGCAGGTTAACATACTGGTTGGAGTGTCTTCCCCAGTTGGTCAGTACATCATAGCGACTGGTCAAATGGTCAAACAAATGGAGGAACAACCTGCAGAACAACCAGTTGCTATGATGCTCACAAACAACCAGAGTGCAGATGCTCAATGCAGGAGCTGTTACCAGCCCACCAGCCCCAGTCCACAAATGCATGTTCAAGTGGGGGCTCCCTGATTGCCCCACCAGTTGCCCCACAGACAGAGGTAATCAGCTGTGGCAGCAGGCAGTAGGGCAGGCCGGTGATTGTGGCAGCAAGGGCAGGGCTGGTTGGCAAGTGGGCTGGTGCCACCTCAGATCATCCCACTGGTCACCTCCTGTGGAGGGAGGTGAGTGGTGGCAGCAGCAGAGAGCGGGGCTAAAAAGTGGGCAGTGCCAGGCTGGCCAAGGCAAGTGCCAGCAGGGACCCCTCTGATCACCCTGTCGGTCACCCCATAGATCTGCCATGATTGGCCAGTCAGGCCTAGGGACACCATGTTCAAATTTTGTGCACTGGGCCTCTGGTATCTAAATAATAAAGAGCTAATATGCAAATAGTAATGATGCCCTCACGTGTAACCAGTGATCAGCAGGAGGCTGCGTACACAGCAAGGGCGGGTGGTCAGGGACTTGCAGCGTGGGGGACTTGCATGAGGCTCACCTCTCCAGCCCTGCACTGGGCCCAGGGATGTGAGGCTTGCATCCCTGTCCCCAGCACCCAGCCTGGGGATGTGAGGTTCACGTCTCTGCCCCTGGTGCCAGGCCTTGGAATGAGAGACTTGCTTCCCCTCCATCAGCGCTGGACTCGGGGATGTGAGGCTCACAGAGGCCTACCTCTTTGGGGGTGATGGATTGTGGGGCTCCCTCACTGACAAGGCACAGGCCAGGCTGCCTCCGGCAAGTGCATGAGGCAGACTGGTCACCTCCTGTGGAGGGAGGTGAGTGGTGGCAGCAGCAGAGGGCGGGGCTAAAAAGTGAACAGTGCCAGGCTGGCCAAGGCAAGTGCCAGCAGGGGCCCCTCTGATCATCCTGTCCGTCACCCCATAGATCTGCCATGATTGCCAGCCAGGCCTAGGGACCCCATGAGCCACTAGTAGGATACAAAAGCTTAAGTGTATGTCTGTCAGACTAGTAGCTATGATGTGCACTAACCATCAGGGGGCAGAAGCCCAATGCAGGAGTTGCCATTACATGCACTGGCCATTTAAAAATAAAAGGTACCAGGAACTTGGTGCTGACAAACCAACACTTGATTTCCTTCAAGTGGGACATAGACCCCACCACCAACCTGCAGCGACACCCCACCAAATCTCAGCCAAGGGTGCCAATATGCCATGGCACAAAAGGTGGCCCACAGCCCACCCCAGCCTGGAAATGGTGGCTATGGGTGCTGGGTAATGCCATCATGTAGCAACAGTTGATGTCTTCTACCTAGCAACTAGTATCCTTTGGGTTTCTTCAGCCCAGGACCCAACCTGCTTTATAGCCAGTTGCAAACATTTACACTTTAACCAAATATCTGAGAAGCATTTTCCCATGTCTCATCTCATTTGATCCTCACAGAAGTCCTGGAGTAGTTAGATAGGAGACCTCTATAGAATCCTGTTTTCTTTTCATTAGCAAGACACAAATAGCAATATTAAAAATATTCTTCTAATTAATTTTATTTCAATGTGCATGAATCAGTGCACTAGGAAACTAGTATATTTCAAAGAGGGGAGGGTGGGAAAGAGAGAAACAACACTGATGAGAGAGAATAATTGATCAACTGCCTCTTGCATGCACCCCACTGGGGATCACAACCCTGGTATGTGCCCTAACCAGGAATCAAATATGACCTCCTGGTTCATAGCTCAACTCTCAACCATTGAGCCACACTAGCTGGTCCAGCTATGGCTCTTCTTGATATATTATCCTGAATGTTTTCTTTAAAAAAAATGCTATTAAAAAAATTCAAATGGAATTATACAACTACTTGTGACGTTATGGTTACAAAACATGAGGTTTTCAATTGTTATGCCAAGTATATGAAATCTGAATATTCAAAGTATCTGTGGGGTGTCAGAATCTCTAACCATGAAAGAACATGACTATCTAAACTGGGATGATTATGAAAGAATTATGCATCTTTTATTTCAGTTTTTTCAAGCATTTACCGCAGACAAAAGAAATGCCTGTCTGCTTGCCTTATCTTCTACTGCATTTGTAAGCATTCACAAAAAGTCAGAGTAGTGGTTTTAGCTTAGAAAGGAGTATAATTTTCAAAATACCAACCATTAATACGTAAGTAGCAATGTTTATTTAAGAAACATTGTGCTGACTTTGTTTGCAATCTGTACTTGTATTTCTCTGGTTAACTATTAAATTTAATGTGGATAGAATCTAGTGAATAAACTTGGCCAGTTCAGTTCAAGGTACCACACATCTTGTAAAGAATAATAAAGAATAATGAGATGTTTTTTCTTGTTTGTTGAGTACTGTGTGAGTTGATTATGTGAAGCTATTGACCATTTGTCATATCTATGCTTTTTTATTGAAACTCAGATAATTACTTACTGCCCATGTCCTATTTTAATAGATTTCATTTTATCCTCAGGCTATGGAAAGCATAACTCTTTTATCCTATACTAGTGGCCTGGTGCATGAAATTTGTACGCAGAGGAGTGTTCCCTCAGTCCAGCCAGCATCCTCTCTAATAGGGGACGCCATGGAGGATGCCTGCGTGCCAGTTTAGGCCTGATTCCTCTAAACTGGCAATTGGACATCCTTTTCGCAGTCTGGGACCTCTGGCTGCTAACCGCTCACCTGTCTGCCTGCCTGCCTGATTGTCTCTACCCCTATGCCTACCTACCTTATATCCCCTAAGCTCTCTGCCTGCCTGCCTGATTGCCTCTAACTGCCCTCCCCTGCCAGCCTGATGTTGCCCCAAATACCCTCCCCTGCCAGCCTGGTTGCCCTCAACTTCCCTCCCCTGCCAGCAAATTTGGTTCTGTTGGTCTGTTTCTATGCCAGTCAACATCAAAAGCTCCACCTCTTAGGCAGCAATTGGCTCCTTACAGCCATCAGCTCCTCATGCATTTGGTTCTGATTGGTCAGTTTCTATGCCAGTTAGCATCTTTAGGCCTTACTCCTGGCCTGATCAGAGAGGTAGGGCTGATCAGCAGCCCCAATGGAGATTTGGAGAAAAACAGAGATATATGTACTAATATATGTAATACTCTAAACAATAAAAATATTTTAAAAAATATATAAGCTATATAATACAACATACCTGTTCATGGGTGCGCTGGAGAAGACTAAGAAATAATTAATCTGAACCTCTTGATTTCATCATAAAGACAAGAACCAGCCATACCTCTGAGAATAGTGTACCATGCACCCTTGAAAAAAAGCTTTGCCTCCTTCATCATGAGCAATCTTCCTTCAGCACTCCAGCAGCCTGTGTATATGATGCCAGATCCTTTTCAGCCTGACTGCATCATTATGTGGCCATAAACAGTGTCAAACAGATAGGAAGTTAACCCAGGCACTTCTGTGACAGACTGTGCCACCATCAAGCTGATGAAGATGTGCATGTTCTTGGAATCTGGAAGCATTCCCTTTGCAGTATTATATAAAACCAAAGTAGGCAGCTCAGTGGATGATATGCTGCACAGACACATAAAAGCCTTGGAACAGACCCTTAATCCTTAATCCGCTCAGATTTGTAGCTCTTAACCAGGCATTCCCTGAGGCCTTGGATTCCCTTTCAGCGCCAGCTTTGTTCACATCATCTGCTAGACAGGTACACACAGAACACAATGAGGTGGCCCCAGCACCAACACCTGATGCCATATTCCCTGCAAAGTAGTGACAGAACTGGGTTCTCATGTCTACACCATCTAGGAAGATTTGCTTGTATTTATTTTTTAGGGAAAGTTGAGAGCCTGGGTGAGAAAGTATTTGATTGCATTGGCCAGGTTACCACTCCAGAAGGACAGGGCTCCCTGCTCCTTGGGGATAGGAACCACACAATCTGTAAGGCCCTTATAGAACTTATCTGTGGTGTTTTGCTTGTTGCATGCTGCACTTGCAGCAGCAGCTTGACCTCCTCAGTGGATGTGCCATTGTCTCTGAGATGGCTATGTCCACTCCACCTGCCAATGTTGTACTGTACCCCCATCTTACAAAGGACGCCTCAAGAAGTTGAATTATGGAGTCATTTATGAAAAGCTGGCAGCATACGAGGGACTAAAGTCCTCCAAACCATGCAGCCCCAAACAGCTTGCCACATCTGGCTTATATGGGCAGAATATCTCAAAGGTATGGATTATATCTTTGGAGTTTGAAATAAGAAACCTGTTTCGAAAAAAGCATTTTTACGGAAGCGAAATTGAGCAAGTAAGTTATCTAAAGTATCTACGAATCACTGAATCGACGGAATCACATTATCTGGGGCTACCAGGGCGATTTAGAATAATTGTGCTGTCCAGATTCCAGGACCACTGAGTCAACTGAAACTTGTTATCTATAGCTACTGAGACAATTTAGGATAATTGATCTGTCCTGGTTCCCAGAAAAATATGCTTAGATGACCAGTGAGATCACAGTCAATCGGACGTTCTAACCATCATCAATTGAGTATTGGGATAGCATACATAATTTCAGAAAATCAAAATAACTTTTTATAATTTATTGTTTTAGCAAACAAATAAGTACAGAATCCAAACAGCAGTTTTACCTGAGATGATTGCTACCATACTTCACCAGGAAGTCCTTGGTGAAGGACACAGCAGTATCTGTCATGTTGAAAGGAAAGAAGAAGTGGGCAACTGTGGGACTGAACTAGTAACCAGCCGGGACTTCAGGGCTCTGGGCATCAGTTTATTTTTATTTCACTTTATTTTTAATTGAATTTATTGGGGTGACATTGCTTAATAAAATTCTATAGGTTTCAAGTATACAATTCTATATATGTCATCTGATTACTGAATTGTGTGTTCACCACCCAGTCAAGTCTCCTTGTGGTAGGTAGAAAGACTTGAGCAGATAAGATGGGGCCTGTCTTGGGGACCTGACAGAGGTTGGACAACATTGCCTTCAGGCCGCCTCTCAATGGTGGCTCAGCAGCAGCAGACTGCCAACAGGAAGATTCAGAAACAGCCAATTCATGGTGCAAGCTCAAAGAAAAATGAAATGGCCTCAATGTGACCTTACTAGGGTCTTGGAGTAATCATAATAAAATTTGCATTAGGTTTTGATCCACTCTGTGGGTTCTTCTGTATGCATTATGGGTAAGGGCATGCCCAGAAGAAATATACTTTATATAACTTTTTTTCTGTCAATCATCCCTGAATGCAAATGAAAGTCTCCACCCAGAAAATCCCTCTTTTAAACATTATAATCCAGGAGTGTGGGCCATTGTCTCTCTCACCTGACCAGCTCCTCATTTGGAGTGTTATCTTCAATAAACCCCTTTGCTTTACTTTCATTTGTGTTGATCTTAAAATCTTTTCTGATTCAATGAGAAGAATTGAGGTTCCAGCCCTTAGCCCAAATCAGTTACACTTCCATCACCATTTATCCCTCCTTTATCCTCTTCTACTCCCCCAATCCCCTTTCCCTCTGGTAATCACCATACTGTTTTCTATGTCTATGGGTGTTGTTTCTTTCTTTCTTTCTTTCTTTCTTTCTTTCTTTCTTTCTTTCTTTCTTTCTTTCTTTCTTTCTTTCTTTCTTCCCTTTCTTTCTTCTTTTTTCTTTTTGCTTAATCCTTTCACCTTTTCCACCCAGCCTCCAAAACCCCCTCCACTCAGATAGCTGTCAGGCTGTTCTCACTACCTTTTTCTAATCAAACAACAAAACTGCTGAATCTTAAAGCCTTAACAAACGCTGTAGCTTATTTTCATTCAACAATAAAACCTTTTATTTTTATTATTCTTATTAAATGGAAAATTTTGTGTGTGTTTTTTTCCAGTGGTTTGCATTTGCTAAAAGTCATGACAGACAGTTTGCATCGTGGCTATTGCTTTCAGGGGATTCTACTGGACGATCATTTCCTTCCATCAGACATCTCTATCATAGTTGGTCAAAAGTCCTGATTGGGCTGCCAGGGCTTCATTCTGCTGAATATGACATTCCTGAAATCTCATTGATATGTTTTCCCATTATTTAAAAATACTTCCACAATGTTTTGAACAGGTGGTCTCATCAGGTTTTCTTCTTTTGTTTCAAAGTCTTTACACAGTCCAAATATCAGGTTTCTATAAGTTAATTATAGGGTCTAAGAAATTGCTTATACTATTTTACCTGATTGAATTCTGGTGCAGCCATTTTTTGTTGTTGTTGTTGTTACACCTTTTGTGATACATGAGTTTCTTTTCTGTTCTGGAAAAGCAATTCAACCTTTGCTTGACTGTTTCTAGTGAAGCCTTACTTCTTACTTACTCACAAGCTTTCCTATCAGACCCCAGTGTGAGCTTTGAGGCTGAGCCAATCAAGTCTGAGGTTGGAGAGTTGGGGTCATGGTGGATACCAGGCTTCAGGATAGCAGAAAACCTAAAGTAGCCTAAATTGTTGATTCAGAGAATGGTGGCAGCTGCCCTAAGAGTTGCAAAGACCTGTAGTGGCCTTCACTTGAGTGAGAAATACTTTCCATATATTTGGGCCAAGTAAAATTTTAGATTAATTTGTCTTTGAAAAATAACTTGGCCTAATCTGACCAATAGAAATGGTAATTGAAGTCATTGGCGAAAAGAGAAAAAAGCCAACAGAAGCTATAAGTAACCATTATTGAGCACTTTCCAGGCTTTGCTCAATATACTTGAAAGAATTATCATGTTAATTCCCAAGGTAACCCACTTAAGGGATGAACAGACTGAGGTATAGAGAAATTCAATAACTCACCTAGGATCACAGTTATAAACTATGAGTTATAAACTTAGAGCTGGGAATCAAATTTATATTTCTGATACCAAAGTTCATTTACTTCCTGAGTATGGCTCTAGAATCTTTAGTTTATGTACAAATTTGTAACTATCTAAGTAAATACAAAAGTAGAACTTGGATCTAAGTTGTCAGTGTAATTGTTTTTAGAGGAACATAGAAGATTTTTGTTTCCTGGAAAATTTATTGGGATTTATGTAAACTTTAGGACATTTGGGGCAAAAGGAGAAATTTCTGGTTCATGTGACCTGCTTTGTTTTTTATTCAGGTTGTTTTATTGAGCAGGGTGATTTCTTTGCCGGATCTTTATCTAGATGGAATTGAGTAATGAAGCCAAGGACAAAAGGTGGTAGGTGAAAAGTATAAAAACTTTATTGCAAGCAAACACTACCTCTAAAGCCTTAATTCTAAATTCTAATCCTAAGACTTTGTCCCTCCCGGGTGGACAGAGAGGCCCCTAAGAAAGGTGGCTGCTGCTTTCTTTGTCTTGAGGCATTAAATAGGCTGGAGACCTTCCTTCTCTACCGTGGGACCTTAGCTCTCAGGACCCCACATCAGCACTTTTCCTCATCTGACCACCTTATCTGTTTAGCTTGGAGTCACTGTTGATTTATCTATGGCTTTCTCACAGTTGTGCTGGCAGAGAAAGCCTTGTCTTGTAGCTCTCCCAGATACTCAGGTCAGGGCTACTTTTGGTCTAAATTATGGTCACTTTAATTTCTCAGGCCAGAAATAACCCTGTCTGTCCTTGGTTTATTGCTGTTTTAATTGCTCAGGCTAGAAATGTTTCCATCTGCCTCTGGCATTTCTCTCTCTTTTACAATAAGATAAGCACCCTGGCATCTTCCAGTCTCCATCTTTGTATTCCTCTCCAATGGACACTCCTCATTTCCTAAAATTCCATAAACTTGTCTATTTTATCCCTAAAACTCCTTTCATTTTTTTATAGCACATATGTCCATATGTTGAGCATAGAGTAAGATTGGAGCAAAAATCCTTTTAGGACTCAGGAATGCTGAAGTGATTAATATGTCCTGATTTAATAGTGACAACAGCATAGAACAATTAGCCACTTAATAAATTAAACTTAATTTGTAAGTCTTCTGGGAGGACTCTGTCAGATTAAGTAAGATTCTGTGCCTTAATTGTCCATGAAGTTATGAACTGAGCCTTGCTCTCCATTATGAAGATCAAGTTCCAAAGTCCTGGCCGTACTCATCCATCATTTCTTTGTCTCCTCAGGGAATCATGACTTTAATGAAGACAAATTCTATTACTTTAAACATTTATTCTTGGTAATAAAAATCCAACCAGGGCCCTAACTAATGAATTGACAAATTATTTTGCTGTACCTTATTAAAGGTATTAGTTAGTATTGGTTGCTTTTTTTGTTGTTGTTGTTGATTTTTTTTTTTTTTTTTTTTTTTTTTTGATATTAGTGATAGTGAGTATTTTTTTTTTTTTTTTTGGTAGAAATATAAGAAATTCTGATTCACTCACTGAAGAATTTGTAAGCAGTCTGGGGAAAGGGAAAATATAAGATGAACTGAGACAGAAAGTAAGATAAATACTTGAAGACTAATGGGGGATGCGTCAAAAGAATATTCAAGTCAGCTTGAAGGGGCTCTTATTGGCAAAATTAGGAGATTATTTGAACATAAAAAAGAATATTGAGTGTGGATGATTGTATAAAGAGGAGACTTTTGTATAAAGGAGAACAATTCAATATAGAAGCAGTCTATGCAGGCTAAGGGATTGGTTTGGGTTTTAATATTGACACCATTACCTCCTATGCTATTAAGTTCTTAAATCTATGCATCAGCTTCCACATCTATAAAATCGAAATAATAATAATAATAATAATAATAATAATAATACCTATATCAGAGGAATGATAAGAGGATTGACTAAGACAAAATTTGTAAGTAAAGACTTTAGAACAGTTCCTGTAACATAGCATGTGATAAATAATTATTATTTTTGTCTACAATACCCACTACCCATTAGGGAGCTTCCACATCAGCTCTGGGATTTGTTTTATTGTTCCCAGCTTTTGATACATAATGACATATTTAATGTGTCAATGTATTGACTGAATACACATTCACTGTGTGTCAGATTATTATGACCACCCCATCAGTACTTCATTGAGCCAACTTTTACCTTCCATACTGCAGCAATTCTTCTTGGCATTGACTCCATGAGATGTTGAAAGGTGATGCGAGGGATCTGACACTATGCCTGATGAATAGCACTGTCCTGTTCTGTGAGATTTGATGGTTGTGGAACCAGCTGCCTGATGGCTCTTTAAACTTCATCCCAGAAATGCTCAATTGGATTGAGATCTGGTGATTGTGGGGGCCACTTAAGCAAGGCAAAGTCTCCCTCATGTTCTTGTAACCACTCCTGCACAATATGATCACATGGCATAGTGCATTGTCATGATCTCTGAACACGTAATAATCTGGCCACTCAATGTATATCCTATCTAATAAGAGAATAATATGCAAATTAACTGTCATTCTAAGACACAAGATGGCCACCCCCATGTGGTCAAAGATGGCAGCCCCCATGTGGACACAAGATGGCCACCACAAGATGGCCAGCAGGGAAGGAAAGTTGTGGCCAGTTGGGGATGATCAGGCCAACAGAGGAGGGCAGTTGGAGGGATTGGACCAGGCCTGTAGGGGAGGGCAGTTGGAAAAGAACAGGCCTGCAGAGGAAGGCAGTTAGGGGTGACTGGTCCAGCAAAATAGGGAAGTTTGGGGAAACCAGGCCACCAGGGGAGGGGTAGGTGGGGGGGACCAGACCATCAGGGAAGGGAAATTAGGGGTGACTGGGCCAGCAGGGGAGGGCAGTTGGGGGAGGGGGACCCAAGCCTGCAGGGGAGGGAAGTTAGGTGTGACCAGGCCAGCAGGGGAGGGCAGTTGGGAGTGACCAGACCCACAGGCAAGGACAGTTAGGTGCAACCAGACTGTCAGGAGAGGGCCGTTATGGGTGACTGGGCCAGCAGGAGAGTGAGTTAGGGACAATTAAGCTGGTGGGAAGCAGTTAGACGTCAATCAGGCTGGCAGGGAAGTAGTTAGGGGGTGATTAGGCTGGCAGGCAGAAAGAGTTAGGGGCAATCAGGAAAGTAGGCAGGTGAACAGTTGGGAGCCAGCAGTCCTAGATTATGGCAGGGAAGTTCGACTGCCCATTTAGGCCTGATCCCACCAAGTGTCTCAGATTAGAGAGGGTACAGAGTGGGCTGAGGGACACTCCCCACTCAGCGCACAAATTTCGTGCACTGGGACTCTAGTCCTATAAAATAAAAGACTAATATGCAAATTGTCTCCTTGACCAGGAGTTCGACCAGCAGGCAGGCCGGCCAACTGCCCATGTCCCCTCCCCCTGGCCAGGCTGGCTGGACCCCACCCATGCCTCTAATACATATTTTGTCCATAGTGAGTCTAGCCAGAGCTTTGTCAACTCTATGAATGGCGTCTTTTCTTTTTTTTAACAGCTCTTTCTTACATTAATTTTTCTATTCTTTTTGTTCTCTTTTTTTGTTTAGTTTTGCTCTAATTTTTATTACTTTCAACCATCTACAGATTATTTGCTCTTTCTAGCTTTTTAAGGTGAAATGTTAGATGATTTATTTGACATTTTTCTTGTTTTTTGAGATAGTCCTGTAATGATATAAACTTTCCTCTTATTACTGCTTTTGCTACATCCCTAAAATTTGGATATTTCATATTGTCATTCTCATTTGTCTCTATGTATAGTTGAATCTCAACTTTTTTTCTTTTATGACTCAGTTGTTCTTTACTTGTATGTTGCTTAATTGCACATATTTATTGTAATTTTAATTTACTTTTTGCAGTTATTGTAATTTCCAGTATTAAAGCATTGTGGTTAGAGAATATGCTTGGTATAATTTCAATGTTCTTAAATTTTTTGAGGCTGGTTTTGTGCCTCTAATGTATAGTTTATCCTTGAGAATGTTTCATGTTCACTGGAGAAAAATGTGTATTTTATTGGGATGAAAGTTCTGTAAATGTCATAAATGGCAGTACTTCATCTTTTCTTATGGATGAGTAGTATCATATTGTTTATATATACCATATCTTCTTTATCCATCACCCCTCAATGATTCTTAGGTTGTTTCCATGTTTCGGCTATTGTTAATAATGCTGCAATGAACATAGGGGTATTTATATCTTTATAAATATGTATTTCCAAATTTTTCAGGTTGGCATAAAGAGGGATTGCTGGGTCATATGATAGATCTATTCTTAACCTTTTTGAAGAACCTCCATAATGTTTTCCTGTATTAATTCATATTACCACCAGCCATATACTATACAGAGGCTTTCTCCACATCCACTCCAACACTTGTTATTTCACTGGGAAGGATGATGAGAGGAGGATGAAGAGGGTAAATGCGGTCAAATAGGGTGACAGAAGGACTATAAACTTGCATGGTGAGCACAGAATGCAATATAGAGATGTTATTGATAACGTAACATCAATACATTTAACTAAAAATAATAAAGTTATTATAATAGAATTGCTTTTAAAAATTCATTTTCTGATTGCTTATTGCCAGTGTATAGAAATATAGTGGCTTTTGTCTATGGATTTGCATTCTGTAACCTTGCTGAAGACTTAATATTATTTATACATTGTTATGTGTGGATTCCTTAAGATTTTCTGTATATAAGGTTATGTCACCTGTTAATAGATTTGAATTTAATACTTTCTTTTAAATCTTGTGTCACTTTAGTTTACTTTCTTTACTGATTTGCCAATCTAGAACCTCCAAAACATCTATACTAATAAAAGGGTAACCTGCTAATTATACCGGACATCTTCCAAACATCCTTTCAGACAAAGTCATGGTGGCAGAGGCCAAGGCAGAAGCAGTCAGGGTGATCTAGCTAGCAGTGAGGAGCAGTTAGGGGTGATTAGGCTGGCAGCGGGGAGCAGTTAGGGGGTGATCATGACAGCAGAGGAGGCAGTTGGGGGCAAAAAGGCTGGCAGGGGAGCAATTAGGTGTCAATCAGTCAAGAAGGGGAGCAGCAGGGGTCAATCAGTCTGGCAGGCAGAAGCAGTTAGGGGCAATCAGGCAGCCAGGCAGATGGGCAGTTAGGAGTTAGCAGTCCCGATTATAAGAGGGATATCAGACTGCCAGTTTAGACCCAATCCCTGCAGCCTAAACCAGCAGTTGGACATACCCCGAGGGGTCCTGGATTGAAGAAGGTGCAGGCTGGGCTGAGGGACCTCCTCCTGTCATGAATTTCGTGTACTGGGCCTCTAGTTGTTGAACAATAATGGTATAAGTTTTGTCCCTGACTTTAAGAGGAAAGCACTGTTAAAAGTCATTTTTAAATGTGGAGTTTTTGTAGCTGCCTTTTAGCAGCTTAAAAGTTTTTATCATAAGAGGATGTTTGATTTTGACAAATTTTTTTCTATGTATTCATATGACCATATTTTCCCCATTTCTTCTCTAAATACAACAAAATGTAATGATTGGTGTTTTGTTTGTTTGTTTGTTTGTTTGATTGTTGTTGTTTTTTGTGGGTGGGTGTGTTTTTTTTTGTTTTTTTTTTATTAAGCCAACCTTGTATTCCTGAGATAAATCTATTTATTATTAGGTTGTGGTGTTTTATTATTTATATACATTGCTCAATTCAATTTGATGATGTTTTATTGAGGATTTTTAAATCTGTATTTGTATAGAACATATGCCTGCAATTTTCATCTACTGTGATAGCTGTCTGGATTTGACATTAGGATAATACAGATCTCATAGAATAAGTAGGACTGAAATATCATCTAAAATTTTAGATTAGTTTGTGAAAAATAAATTGCTAATTTTTATTTTAAAATTTATTAGAATTCACCAAAAAAATGCCATCTGAACCTGAATTTTTTTTTAGTGGAACATTTTTATTACTAATTTATTTTAATAATATTTGTCAATGATCTTATTACTTTTATGGAGGAGCTAATGTTAGAAGTATTTATTCTGGCATCTGGAAGTGTGTCTTTATTGGACACTACTTTGAAAGCAAAGTGTCTCATAAAAAATCTTTACTTTTTCCAATTATATTTTACATTTAATATTAATTTGTATTAGTTTCCAGTGTACAGCATAGTGCTAGACAATCATATACTTTACAAAGTTGTCCACCTGATATTTCAAGTACATGCCTGGCACCATACATAGTTATTACAGTATTATTGACCATATTCCTCATATTGTACTTTACTTTTAATGAACATTGGTAGTTTCAATCTACATTCCCTTCTACATTTTTGTCTCATTAATTTACTAGAGACCCAGTACACAAAATTCGTGCATCGGGGGTTGTCTCTCAGCTCAACCTGCACCCTCTCCAATCTGGGACCCCTTGAGGGATGTTCAACTGCCCATTTAGACCCTATCTCAGTGAGATCAGGGCCTAAATGAGCAATCGGGCATCCCACTCACAATCCAGGACTTCTGGCTCCCAACTGTTCACCTGCCTGCCTTCCTGATTGCCCCTAACCACTCCCCTGCCAGCCTGATGGATGTGTAACTGCTCCCCTGCCAGCCTGTTTGCCCCCAACTTCCCTCCTCTGCCAGCCTGACCACCCCTAACTGCCCTCCTCTGCAGGCTTGATCACCCCCAAGTGCCCTCTCCAGCAGGCATGGGGCTGCTGAGACCCAGGTTGGGCCTCTGGCCACAGATCCACAGGTTTGTGGAGACTGATTCTACCAGGCCACCCAGAGGCCATGTGGTTGGGCTGCAGGATACCTGAACCCAGTGCCTATTCAAGAAGTGAAACAGGGAAGATGTGGAAGGAAAACTATAAAATGGCATGTGGAGGTTCAAAACTCACTCCCTTTGTGTTGGTCCTTCTTGGCCCACCTGAGGGGTGGCTCCTGGATGAGTGTCATAGCTTTGGCAAAGCAGCTGGCCAGGAGGCAGCTGGCCCAAGGGACCCAGAGCAGCACCAAGGTGGGATACACCGGAGAGGGCTCAGACCAGAGCAGGGGGTTGGCTGGTGAGGATCTGCCTCACCCACAGAGAGTGAGGTTCTGCAGTGATCCCAAGACTCAGGCTGGCCTGGCAGGAAACAAGAGGTGATGACTGCTAGCATGGAAGAATGCCTGGGTGGAGGAGCACAGCCCCACAGCCCTGAGGTGGGGGTTGAGGGGCAGTACCACCTCAGTGGAGGGGCGCCACACTGTCGGGTACCCCACTGTGGTGGTTCAGTGAATCTCCCAGTGCTAACCAGGCCTTGCCCTGGTGGTCTGTACACTTGAGAGTCAGCTACTCCTGCTCCCACCATGGCCCAAAATCAAGCCCACACCCACACCATCCCCAGTTCCTTCCCCGTTGTACCCTAGAGTGGCACACACCTGCACAGTGAATGTGAAGTCTACCATCTGCTCCCCAGAATGGGGGACAGTAAAGAATGGGGGCAAGGGTGGGGCTGTGGGCAAGGGAGAGGAAAACATGTGGAGTGTCCATGATGAAGACATGCTTGAGAATAAGGTTTTGAAGCCTGATTGGGAAGTTTGCTCTGTTTGTGCTGTGGCTGTTCTTTAGGAAAGGTGGAGAGCAGGGCTGTGAGGACTCCCTGCGAGCTGATTCCAGTTCCTCAGCCACGTTGAATTGGCCTCAGTTTCTTGGTCTGTAAAATGGATTAAACGTGTCCCAGTGCCTTTGCTGAACTTTGAGGGCCACTTGAAATACTATATAAATAAAATGAGGGAAGAAGTGATAAAGAAAGGAAGGATGAGCAACACAAGAAAAGATTGGAAGGAACCTGTAAACCTATTGTCACTTAAATAGGGAATATAGTCAATGTGTTGTAATGATGGTATTATGCCAGGTGGGTACTGGAAATATCGGGAAACACTTTATAAAGTATATAATTGTCTAACCACTATTCTGTAATAATATAAAACCTGAAACTAATACAGTAATACTGAATGTAAAAAAATGAAAACAGGAGTGAATTTTTTATAAATTTCAAAGTTTAGATAAAGGCTATAAAGGAAGGAAGGGGAGAATAAAAATAGTGTTTTTGGTTTTACCACTTTATTGTCTTTTCAGTACATGAAAAAGACAGTTCTCTTTATATGGTACTTTTATACTTTTCTAAGTTATTATCTCATATGATGTTCAGGGCAACTTAAAGACAAGATAACTACTCCCTCCGTTATTCAAAGAAAGGAAATCTTGGTGTCCGGCCCCAATGATTCAATTGTCAAGCCCTTATTGTAAAGCAAGGTTAGTGAAATTTTCTGTGAAGGGTCATAGCTATACTAATAAAAGCCTTGGGGGCAATCAGGCCAGCAGGGGAAAGCAGTTGGGGGTGACTAGGCTGGCAGAGGAGCAGTTAGGTGTCAATCAGGCCAGTAGGAGAGTGGTTGGGGGGTAATCAGGCTGGCAGGCAAAAACAGTTAGAGGCATTCAGGCAGCCAGGCAGGTGGGTAGTTAGGAGCCAGCAGTTCCGAATTGTAAAAGGAATGTCCAAGTATCAGTTTAGGCCCAATCCCTGCATCAGGAATTAAACCATGACCTCCTGGTTCATAGGTCAACACTCAACCACTAAGTCATGCTGGCCGGGCTCCATAATTTATTTAAAACAAATCTATACTATTTAAAAAGCTAAATCACATTCATACTTTAATAAAATATAAATTTTAATATCTTCCCCAGTTTTTAGCACCAACTACCTATGTGTATAAAACAGTCTTGCGATAAGTAGTTTATTTTACATTTTTGATGTTTGGATTTTTTACTTATTTCCTGACATATATTCTTTAACTTTTGAAGCATAACAAAAAATTCTGAAGAAGTTATGAGTGACTCAGCCCATCTCTTTCCAAAAAGGTGGCTCAGGTAAAATAATCATGTACATCTGACCTTCAAATAGAATACTCCAGTGATTGCACAAAGGCCAGTTTGACACTTTACTGCTCTGTTGCACTTTCACATGTAATACTCAGGAGTTGACATTTATTAAACTGTTGGTGAACTCTGGAGACATCCTGAAGGCTGGGGTGTTATATGAGATTCTTTATCAAGTAATAGATATGTGTTCGAAAATAACACTGAGGTCTTTTGAAAAAGAGGGACAAACTTTATCATTTATTTAATTGGATAACAGGAATAAATACAAATTCATAAGGTAATTTGCAGTGAGTATGCAAATTCGTATTAGTTTTACTCAAACTAGTTATTTAAGTAAATCAGTAAGAAAAATCTCATACTAAAACATCAAAGGCAAATGTAAAATACTTTATAATAACCCACATACATTGTTGCTTTTTCTTTAACTCTCCTTATAGAATATCCCTGATAAAATGTTTACTTGGCATGAATTTTCCTCATAGAAGATATTTCATGTATAGATAAAAACAAACAAAAGGCTGACTAAAAGAATTTTATGGGTTTCATTGAGACAAATTGTTTCTAATGTTTCTATATTTCAATAAATTTAATGAGAAAGTAGGTATATACTTTTAAGAAATATAATTCATGCTTTTAGCTTTAGCATTTAACTTTAAAACATTCTCAAATAGTGCTATTCTGGATATAACGGCTTTATTAATACTTACTATACATGTCTATCAGCTGTGAAATGAATAAACAAACACGATACATCCAAATTCCAAAAACAGAAAACTATCCTACCATAATAAGTAATGAAACATGGCTTCATGAAACAATATAGATGGATCACAATTACATTTTGCTAAGTGACTCAGAAATAATTAAAAAAGCTACTTAACTTATTGAATGATTAATTGATGTGACATTCTCTCAAATGTAAATTTTAGGAACAAATATCAGACCAATGATTACAAGAGTCTGGAGGAAAGTGGAAGGGTTGGTTACAAAAAGACAGGACAAACTTTTGGAATGATGTGCATCTCATATTCTGATTTCCATGGAAGCCCTAAGTCTGCACACATTTATAAAGATTCACAGAACAAAGTGCTTAATAGTACAAATTATAAGTTTATAAATTAAGGCTTAAATTTTAAAATGGGAAAATACATTCAGCAAAGGTTGGATGCCATAAATGCTCATTAATTAAAATCTGATAATATAATTGCTGTTGATTGCACAAAAATATATATAAATGAATAAATATGTAAAGAATAATAAAATGGAGACAAATTTTAAGCAATTTCAATAAAAGTTACATTAGTGTCCTTCACTTTTTCTTCAATAACTTTCTTTGTGGAATCAATTTCTAAAATTGAAAAAGAGTATTTCTCCTGTGTGCATTTCAATTCACCATTTGAATAAAACAACTCATTCCTTGCCCCAGGCATGTAATCTAAATTAGCATAAATTGATTTAAATATATCAACATAGAATGTGAACACTATTGTCCAATGAATTGTTCATGCAGCTTTTTTGAGTTACATTTATCATAAACAGGTTTCTTTTGCCTTTTCAAATTTCTTGCATTATCATCTTCATTGTTAAATCAAAATGCCCCTAGAAGAATTAACTTTTGAGATAAACTTCAAAGTAGTTTAATATTCTTTTTTTTAAAAAAAAATTAATATTCTTCTGAAGTAATATTTTGTATCTCCCAAGAGCCACCAATCCAAGACTCTCCTCACACAGCCCTTATCTGCTCTGCCCACCCTCTGCTGGAGCCCAGGGTGAGTGGCTACAAAGAAATTGTGTGTTTTGGCCTTTTAAAAGGGTGTCTGTTTTTCTAGGCATCTCTTCCTGGTGAACAGAAACCATGCTGCTGCTTTCCAGAGCCAGATGCTATGGGGGCACCTTTCCCAGTTCGGGTGCTCTAGGCTGGGGAGCCTGGCTTGGAGGTTAAACTCCACACCTCTCAGGGGAAAAGCCCTGCAGCTGAGATGTCCCTCTGGAACTTCAGCTACCTCCTATGGAGCCCAGCCAGCCCTCCCTCTGGTGCCTCTATACCAGTCTCCATGTAGTTTCCTTTGTAGGTTCTTGGTTATAAGGATTCTCTCCTGCTACTCTTTAGTTATTTATTCAGAACAATTTTTCTATTCTTTAATTATAAACTCAGTTTGCTCCTGTGAGGAGGTGAATGTACTTTCCACATAATTAACTACAGTCTTTATGTTCCCAGAATTATAGCTTTTGAATATACATTATAAGAATAATAGAGGGATTTTTATTGAACATTAAACCTTAAGGTAAATAGCAAGTGCATTTTTATCTTACCTTAAGTAAGATAAGACCTAAGTATATATTATATTATAAACAAACATGTAAATTGACTGTTCCTTCGCTATGCCCACAGCCAATCAAGAGTGGGTATGCGAATTAATCCAACAAAGATGGAGAGTTAATTTGCATATGTAGGCCTGGAGCAGCCAGGAGAGGCAGGATACCTGCTGTGAGGGGGAGGGAGGCAGCAGAGGGAGCTATAGGAGAGATGCTCTGGGCAGGAGCCAGGACTTGCTGGCTCCCAGGCAGCCAGGAGTGAAGCCAGGGGAAGGAAGGCCAATTCTTGCATGAATGTTATGCAATGGGCCTCTAGTTTTATATACTGATTTTGACAACTCTCCTTTAGGTGGTGTGTTTAGAACATTCCTATTTGAAGAAATTATCACTATGTTAAATATATAATATATTTGTATCTGTTTTCTATGAATTGCATTTTTTGTTGTTTCTCTTTTTCCCTTTTTTTCCTGCCTCCTCTTGTTATAACTATTTAATATGATTTAATTTCTCTCCTCTCTTAGCATATCATTTATATTTCTTTTTGAAAATATTTAATAGTTACTCTAGAGTTATAAAATTTTCAAAACAATATGTTTGCTTTCAAAAGGTGCTTTACTGCTGCACATATAATATAGTATTTCCATCCCTTCCTCCCATTTTTGTGTGACATAGCTTTCTGTTAGTTCACTTATCAATATTCTATAATTACCCAATACCTGTACTATTATTGGGTACAGGTATTGGGTAATTAACAAGGGATATTTTAAGAACATTTAAAAATAATAAAACCTGCTGAAATCAGTTTGGCTCAGTGGACAGAGCATCAGGCTATGGACTGAAAGGTCCCAGATTCTATTCCAGTCAAGGCATTTACCTTGGTTGTGGGCACATCCCCAATAGGGGGTGTGCAAGAGGCAGCTGATTGATATTTCTCTATCATTGATGTTTCTAACTCTCTATCCTTCTCCCTTCCTCTCTGTAAAAAATTAATAAAATGTATTATAAAAAAAATAATAAAACCATAATATTTCCTTTTGTCTTTATTCCTTCTCTGTTACTCTTTCCTCACTTGGATCCAATGTCAGGGCAGCACAATTTTTACTCTCCTTAAATAACTACTTGTAACAAAAATTTTCAGGACATATCTGTTAGTGATGAATTCCCTCAGTTTTTGTTTATATGAACAAGTCTTTATTCTCTTTCACTTCTGAAGTATAATTTTCTGGAGATGGACTTCTAGTTTGTTATTTTCTTTTTAATTCAACACATTAGATATTTTACTCTCTTCATTGCTCGCATAATTCTACTGCAATTTTTATCCCACCAAATGTCTTCCTTTGCTTCTCTTATTGATTTGTATTTGGTTTTCTATAATTTGAATATAATATGCCTACATATGGATTTTTTTGCTATTTATCCTGTTTGCTATTCTTGGATCTTCCTGGATGGCTGTCAGTTTTGGAAAGCTGTTGGCCAGCTTTTTCTGCTCTATTTTTTCTACTTCTTGTATTTCACTTGAAGTATATTACATCTTTTGATACTGTTAAGCAGTTGTTATAATAATGTAATCCCTCTAATGTATGAAATAATTATTGTGTGAAATGTTTTTTGTGTGGAAACCCCCAATACTCTGTAACTTCCAAAATTAGAACACCCCACTATCTTGATGTAAAAGCTCTGCACCCTTAAAGTGTAAACGCCCTGCTCCCAGCATAAGGCACACCCTCTGGCCCACATTGGTAAGAACACAAATTGTTTACCATGGTCTATATAACCCCGGTATGGTCTTCAGTTGTGGTCTCCTGCCCGATAGGAAGAGGACTTCATGTCTTTCAGAGAGACAAGCCCCTGACTGCTCTGCTGTGTGAGCCTGAACTAACTGTGGCCGCCTGTCTGTCTGTCTCTGTTTTCATTGTCTGTCCTTCAGCGTGCATCACAGAATGGCCTTTATGGATCCTAGGACCCTCTAGGAATAGGTAAGTAAACCCTGTGTGACTGCATACTAATTCTATCTTATTTGTCCTGTGTTCTGGTTCAGCTCAGCTGTCTAGACATAAAAGTACCAGGGGATAGGCCGTTATTGCTGATGCCTGGTCACCTGCATTTGTCCCATTCAGTCTAAACAGATAATCAATTATTAGGGACATAATTGGGACATCAGTTTTGAATGTTCTTTTTTTTATTGTTGTTGGTTTTTATCCTTTCATTTCTTTGTAAAATTTCTACTGATCTTTCTTTTCTTTTCTTTTTCCCTATTGATCTTTCTTATTCTTCATTGATTCTTTTTGGTTATGTTGAGTCTACCAATAGGTCCACTAAAGTCATTCTTCATTTCTATTACTATTTTGATTTCTAGCATTGCCTTTTTTAAAAAGTTATTTCATTGTGTGAGCATTGCCTTATGATTCATTAATAGTTTTTAATCTTTCTCTTTACATTACCCACCCATCTTGCATTTAGTCTTCCCTCTCTAGTAGAGCCCTTAACCTATTAATTATAGTTATATTTAATTGCTTATCTCACAATCTCAATGTATATTTTATATTTGAATATGGTTCTTATACTTGTTTTGGTTCTTCAGACTTTTTTTTTATCTTTTGGCATGCTTTTAAATTTGTTGTTGAAAGCTGGATAAGTTGTATCAGAACTAGTAAGTCTTTAGTAAGAATTTATACTAATTTGCGTAGTCCTTGGATAGTTGTGTTATTTAATAGTTAATATGTCTAACATTTATTTTAAGTTTAGGTTTAAGAGGCTTCAACTTATTCCTCTAGCTTATTTTGTTTTTCTCTCCTCCCTTGGCCATTGGCCTTTCCTAGATGCTGCTCTTGGCATGTTACAGGAAACCAAAGAGCAAAGCAATACTTAAGAGAGACAGAGTTACATTTATTATGTGCGGGTTCAGAGGACAATGTCTCTCAAATTTTGGGCCCCAACATGCAGGAATTCTTGCTATTTATATGATTTTACCTTCTTTGTCTCCCAAATATGGAATGTTTGTGGCCCCTTTGGCAAGTGCTAGGCCTTGAGACCTCAACCAGAGGCCTGGCCTGGTGCTAGCACTGATAACCTTGTCTGGGGAAGGTTCAATGGCCTCTCTGAAGAGGGAATAGTCTTAGCAAGCAAGAATTTACAGAAGCCAAATAGCAGGGTTAAAATTTCAAACAGCAGTTTTTATATAAGATGGATGCTTCAGGCAAGTATCTGTGTCTTGTAATCCTTTTATGTATCATCCACTATAATTAAACTGAAGCCCTATTGGAGTGGTGGAAAGAGTTAATAGGAGCATTGAATAAACTTTAGACTTAGTTTTAATTTTTAATGGTTCTGTGCCTCATGGCTATAGCTTTCACAGTGTTCCAGTCTCTTCTCCAGTGTTTTAATTTTTATTTTTTCTCTTGTACTCTACTGGTTGCTCTAACTGTGGCAATCCCAATCTGTTTCTTCAAAGTCCTATTTCCCTAGAAAATGTTGTTGTTTTATAATTTTCCCTCGAGGAAAGCTAGAGAGGCTGGAGAAAGCAGAAATTATCTTCCTGTAGATGAGATATAGCTTCAAAATTGAACTCTGGTGAGTTTTGTGTCCCTGCCCCCTGAAAGTATAGGTTTCTGTTATTGTTAGGGCTCTGGTTGTTTTATAATACTTTTTTTTCCCCCTTTCCCTTCTAATGCCATTAGGGATCATTCTCAAATTCTCACTATGAGAATTTGGTGCGATTCTCGGAGGAAAAAAACACACACAAAAACTGGGATCCACCTTTAATAGTGCAGCACCACCCCTACCTCCCATCAAGACTGAAGCCTCCTGGAGTTTCTCATTCTTGCGATGTACACTTCACTGAAAATTTTCTGGTACTCTCAAGTCAGCTTCTTGGCAGTACCAGATGAATTCTAAAAAGTATTAAAAATATTTCCCCATAAAAGTAATCATAAAAGTATTGACAAATTGGGTACTATCTCAATCAACACTGATGGAAAACTTTATAGAGACAGCTGAGGCTATTCTTGTATCATGTATCACCTGTAAGCAACATAATTCTGGTAAACTGTGTAAGTGGTACACAGCAGGTATCAAAGGGCTGTTTGAACAAAGTGAAATGGATTTTATCCAACTTGCCTTCTATAAGGGATTTGAATGTTTTATTTTTGGATGTATATTTTTCAGAAAAGGTTAAAGATTTATTTTGCTAAAAAATTGGAGCCCTAAATAGTCACTAAAATGCTATTTGATTTTTATTTCATCTTGGGCCATTCCAGTATTTATATAACGTGATCAAGGCACACACTTTATGGAAGCCTAAGCTGTTACTCTACTCAGAAACCACACTGTCCTTACCACCCACAGTTTCTAGAAAGGTTGAAAGATTCAATACCATCTCTAAGTTAAAATAAGTAAAACTTTTTGAAACCCTTTGGCTTCACTAAATTTACTCCAATTAGCCCAAAGCCCATAGAGTTCACTCATTCACAGTCACATTGATTATCCTCTATTATTTGGTAACTAAAATATCTATGCATTTAGATATTTTATCTTTTATACTAGATACAGTCAAGGCAAAATATTACAAGGGACTCGAGTACCATAACCCATCTTATCATCACTAAATTAAGACTGTCTTTCTGCTTCAGAATTTTGAACAAGGATATTTTATTTATTGGAGGATATTTCACAGAAAACTGCTCTTGAACTTCTTGAAAGGAGGTCCTGTTAACAATAAAATACTGCAAGTTTCAGAGTTAATCCTTGGTTTAAAGAAATAATTCAGAATTGCACAAAATTGGAAGAATACTCCAACAGGAGTCTTCAAAGTGAGGATTATCAAGTACCATAACAAAGTACCTATCTTCCTGCATGCACAGCTGCCCCAGGCCTTTAGAACCAGCAGATGACGTCAGAGAGTGCACTGCTTCTACTCAGGACGGCAAACCTGGACCAGCATCTAAATCCTGTTTTGTTTCTTATTTTCTTGCTTATAATTATTCCTCATCTCATTTTCTATAGACCACTAGTTGTTTTGCATCTATAATGACTTTTTTCTTTATAATAATTTTTTATCAAAGTGTACAAATTTTAACACACTTTTTATATTATTCCAAATGTAGTAACTGCCTTCAGTTTCACCTCTTTTGAATGTACCATTTACCATTAGAACTTCATAATAAACTCTGGATAATTCTCTCCTTAAATAAGACTTTAGGGAATTATGGACAGCTAACCGTAAGCAAAAAGCCTGTGACTTTTCCAGAGCTACTGCCTCCTGAGGCAGGGGTGGCAGGGGGACATACATAAAACTTTACTAACCTATTAAGATAATAAGTAATTGTATATTTGAATTCAACCATCTCATATGGCGATAACCCAAGTATTTGCCACTTGGAAAAGACTAATAGAGACCCAAATATGTAACCAAACTAATGTATGGCTTTGATGCTTTGTGTTGTGAACTCCCCCTCTCCCCCCGAACCTCTAAGTGCCCCTAGCAGATACTACTTCATTTGCAGCTAGGGTTCCTGGTCTTGTTTGCCTCAGAAAACACTTAATGAAACTCAGGGATCCTGTTTGAAGAGTTGTCTGTACACAGAGCCCCTAATCTACAAATAACCAAGTCTGGAAATTCTAATCCAGGCACAATGTCCAAAACAAGGCAACTCTTAATTATTTAAACATTCTACTAGTGAACATTACTGATTATTTATTTACTTACTTGCTTATTTTTGTTAATCCTCACCCAAGGGTATTTTCCCCATTGATTTTTAGGAAGAGTGGAAGTGAAGAAGAGAGACAGAAAGTGAGAGAAAGAGAGAGAGAGAAAAAAAAAAAGCATCTGTTTGAGAGAGACATATTGATTGTTTGCCTCCTGCCTGTGTGCCTGCAGTTGAGGTATGTGCCCTGGATCAGAATCGAACACTTGACCCTTCAGTTCACAGGCTGATGCTTAATTCACTGAGCCACACCAGCTAGGGCTTATTCATTCATTTGTTTGTTTGTTTGTTTTTTAATGTGAACAATCAGAGCGGTGTCTTCATTGGTGCTAATCATACATATAGAAAAGCCTAAAAGAAATATTTGTTATCCTGAGAGAAGCTATTAAAGGTGGTAACCTCTGGCAGAGATGTACTACAAGTCAGTCTGCACTCACTGACATGACTAGTGACAGACAACTGCATTGCATTCATTTTCTTGTTGGCAATAATGATGATGTCTGTGCCATTGTTAATATCTTTTGCTGTATTTGGATGAATGAAAAAAGCAATGCATATTTTGCCTTAAGGAAAAATCTACTTGTATGTTTATTTGATTTTCGGGGCCTATGAAATTTATTCCTTTGGCCTCATTTGGTAAGTTTGGGTTATCTGTTCCAAAGCATTTTACATGGACTATTAATTGTTGTTATTAATGTTATAGTACTGATTATGCTCAGTTCTTAACTGATATGGTAGATCGGATATCTATTACTATTTTGTAAGCTGTTACTTCTGTGTTGGCGAGATTTCTGAGAAAGCATAGGGAAGACAAGGAGGAAAAGCCCTCTAGGTCAGTACCTTGGCTTTGGTACTGGCCTGGGCATTCGGAAAGCTCCACTATGTAGCTGCACAGACTCAAGGTAACTCACAGCTTGGGTCTGTAAAGCTTGCAGTCCAGGGTTACCCTTTTTGGGTGGAGGTGGGCTCGGGAGAGGAAGTCCCTGCTCACTGGGCAATGCCATGGGCTTGGTTACCTAGTTTGTAACGTTTTAGAGGCTGGGTCAGGTTAGGGCTGAGTTAATAGCAGATTGTGAAATCATGTAGGAAACTGACTGCTGAAGTATCTCCAGAGTGCAGAGTGTCAGGAGGCAGCCTAGATCCTGTGTGCTGAGTGCAAGGACTGGTGGATGTCTTTAGTGAGAGACAATGTGAATGCTAAGATAGTCTTGGATAACTCTGGCCCCCAGAATGCCCAGAAGGTGGTTTTCCTAGTAATAGAGGTACTGGAGCTGGACTTTAACAGCTCAGAGGAAAATATGAATTCTAAGACCAGATGAATTGGGAGCTGGGCTAACAGAAAGCTGATAAGAGCCAGCAGTTGCCAGAGCCTGGTTTTGGCCCATAGTTATCTAACTCAGTCCTTTACTTTTGAAGGATTGTTGTAGCCCAGCCCCAGCCCCTGATCCAGAATGTCCACACGGTTTGGGATGGTCCGCTTCCTTGTACTGCTTTTAGCCCTAGGCCTAGAGCTCTGGAAGGGTGCTCTGGGCCCACTGAAACCAAGGTGCTGTAATCAGTGGGTGGCAGTGGTAGGAAGTAGGGGATGTGTGTTTTCCTTCAAGTGCAACCCTAAAAGTCCATAAGCCTCACATATACAGTTCTCCTTTATTTATTTATTATTATTATTATTATTTATTATTTTTTTTTTTTACCAAACCCTTCCCATCACTGTGACCTGGCAGGCCACTTCTCCAGTGTACCCAAGTGAGTCGTTTCCAGTGTGGGATGACTGATTAGAATTTTGGGCGAGGGAGAGGAGTACAAATGCCTTTGGCATATTAAACTTGACCATTTTAGGGAAAAACTACTCAGCATGTTGGATGATCCCTTCAATGACTGTAACCACCTGAATAGATGTGGCTAGAGCCATTTCAGCAAGTATTCCTTCACTTTTGACCCATAAGTTGAGAACTTAAATTATTGCAGTGTTCTTAGAGCATTTTATTAGTGCTTCTAGTTTGAGCGAGCTCCACAAGTAGTTTGATTAAATATATAAAAAGTCAATACACTTCTATGGTGGTAACTTCTGACATGTTTTTCCATAAATCTTGAAGTTTTTTTGTCTTAATTCTTTACACTTGCAACTTGTGTCTATTATTCATCCAGATAAAAAGGAATCCTTGTCGTTGGGACTTTACAGCAACTGCTACAGCAGGGGAGTCCGAATACAACTTCTCCACGTAAGAAGTATGGCAGTCTAAAGCAGCTCTCTCTTTCTTTAACCTGGAGGCCACACCCCCAATTAAAAACTACCCTTCTCCTCAAGTTGGTCTCCAGCCTACACACACTTCAAATGGAACCCCTCTCAAATATTTTTCCAAAGGAGTCCCAAAGCTGTTTATTTGTTGTTTGTTTTTCCCAGCCACTTATTTTGATCAGCTCACATTTATGCAAGGGTTTTTTCCAAGACTACCAATGCGTTTCTATGGTAATCTGCTCTGGCTTCCAATAATGAATAGAAAAAAATGCTATACTGTCCACCTTTGGCCATTCAATTGCCCATGTCTGCTGGAAATTGATCCTTGCACTGCTGTACTTTATTTCCAACTTCATCCATTTCTTTCTTTAAAGTATCAGTTTTTTCGATGGAAGGCCCTGAAGATTTGTGAGCTTAGTTCCACCTGATTCTAACCGAGTTCCAGTCTAAAACCAATTTAGTGAACTGTTTCTTCTAGTTTTAGATGGTTAGGGATCTCTGCCTTTGCTATGCCATACGAAAGATTCAGTTTTTCTTTCAACACAGATTTCATGCTGAGAGAGTCGTACAGTCAGTTGATTTTCTGCTTTTCCACATGTGTCCAACATCTACCAAAGAGAAAGTCTTCTTGCTGAGCTGATGCTTCTTGCATATTCTTGCATATTCTCTGTGCTTCCTGTAGCTTGGCACCATGCTGGCCTGGAAGCACACCACCGGGCTCTTATGAGAATAGTGGCACTTTGAACTGTATTGATGCAAAGCTTGAGCTTTAACAGAACTTCGGAGAGGACTTCTGCTTTCTCAGCTCTGCCCACCGTTTGGTTGGACAGCTGCTCCATGCAGCTTGTTCACTGCAGGAGTGGCAAGCCTGGCGGAAGGGGATCAGACACACAGGGCAGGACAGCAGCAGCCATGGCTCCCCAGGCTGGCCAGTGTCCATGTCATTTGTCACTTCCAGGGTCATAGCCCTACTTTCATTTTAATGTTTTCTTCCTGCCATCTTACTTCAAACTGCTCCTATAAAGATCTCCGAGTTGAATTTAACTAAATCATCTTATCAGTGGTATGCATTTTATAGAGCATAAAATGGTCAGGTGAAATGTGGAAGTGTAAAACACAGGATATGATACCACTTTCTTTTAAATTGTGTAATTTGAATGTAAACATTTACTATTCATGAAATTTAAATATTTGTAGGAGAAATTCTTTTTAAGGTATATATTTTTTTCTTGTAAGGAATAATTATAGACTGACATTAGTAATTGCCATTTCTGAAAAACAAATTTAATTTTGCCTTAGTTATTACTGAAATGTGAATTTGAAAATGTCTTTTCTCTTGTTTTAAACAAACAATTTCTATAGAAGGTGATGATATAGATGCACATTTGGAAAAAATATTTACATTTTTTGTTTTGTTTTGTTTTTTTGTTTTTTAAAAAATATTTGGCAAGTTTAGCACAGCTAAGTTGAAGTATGGTAGCAATCCTCTCAGGTAGAAACTACTGTTTGGGTTCTGCACTTATTTGTTTGCTAAACCAATAGAAAGTTATTTTGATTTTCTGAATTTATGTATGCTATCCCAATACTCCATTGGTGATGGTTTGAATGTCCTATTGATTGTGATCTCACTGGTCATTGAAGCACATTCTTCTGGGACCCAGGACAGATCAATTATCCCAAATTGTCTCAGTAGCTTCAGATAACTGAGTTTCAGTTGACTCAGTGGTCCCGGAATCAGAAGAGCACAAATTATCCTAAATTGCCTCAGTAGCTACAGATAGTTCATTCCTGTTGACTCAGTGATCCCAGAACATGGACAGTAGAATTATTCTCAAATACCCAGGTGGTCCCAGATAATGGGTTTCTGTTGATTCAGTGATTCTTATATAACTAAGTTGCTTAATTTTACTTCTATAAAAACTTTGCATGAAACAGGTTCCTCATTCCAGACCCAAAGATGTAATCGATACCTTTGTGATATTCTTGCCAGATGTGGCGAGCTGTTCAGGGCTGCGATATTTGGAGCTGTAGCTGCCGGCCTTTAATAAATAACTCCATGATATGGCTTTTTGAGGCATCCTTTATAAGATGGGGTTACACCACAACAAAGTAGTCAGGTTATTGGAAGATAATTTCTCACTCAGAACCCTTCAGGAATGAGAAGTGGACAGTTAAATTGACAGTCTGAATTTAAAAATAATAAATTATTAATTCATTTTATTAAAAAGGGCATTCTGGAAAATACTTTTTCGGCAGCATTTTTACTGGTTCTCTTACCAATCATGCTAATTATTAATTCACATAGCACACACACATATCAATAAAATAGTTGCTTATTGAAAAATAACTCCATTATTTGTCAGTTCTTCCCTACACATCAGACATAGTTTCATAGAGTATTTTCTTCTAGTTAAATATCTTTCCTGAGCAAATTTTTTCATTAATTTTCACATACTCAAATTAGCTAAAAAGTTTAATGTCATTTTTTTTCAAATCATATGTATTGATTAAATTTATCACAGATAGGAGGAACAACTACTTCCCTATATCGATATTTAATTTCTCATAGTGAAAAATAACTTATGGTTAAGTAAACAATGATTTGGATTTGTTAAAAATCATAAATCAGCTGTTATTTTTTAAAGTGATAATCATCCTTAATAAATAAAAGCTATTGTTTGAGGACAAAATACAAATACTGTTTTCAAATTTGATCAAATCTCTAAAAGAAAATGCATGAGAAAAATTTCAAAGGAACAAAGAGACATTCAAGTATGCTTAACTTTTATAAAATTAAACAAAATTATGCAGTTGAATCTCATCACAATGTGTCACCATAGAATTTTTCATCTCAGCTCTACTTAGTATTGTGTGAACACCTTACACAGAACATGTTTCTATGACTATTGTAATGTAAGAATATTTATAAGTTCACCTTACATTACCATTTTCTGTTAGATATTGCTAGCTTTCACAATGCTTTTTTAAGACTTTCAAAAAACATCCTTGTTTGTTTTTCATCTTGTGTTTTCATGGAACTATATGATTGTGGGATCTTCACTGATAGATAGCTCTGACTAAACATGGACCTCTTCCTGCAAAAGTGCATAACCTCAGAGCACACAGAATGTGAGCAAACCTTAGTCAATTTATTTTACTTTCACTTTCTTGTGCTACCAGTTTAAATCATTTCAACTTGAAATATGGTATGTAATAAATCACATTTTTGGAATGAAGCAGGGAATAAATGAAAAATAGAGCAAAAAAGACTGCATTAATAGGGCTGGGAGTTTACATAAATATAGAGAAAAATTATAGGAACTTCTTAAGTAGTTTTCATTGTTGACTCAAGTTTTACGTTGATGTTTTAAAATGTTACTTACTGTTACCTTGACACATCTTGTATGGAAGGGAGCTTGGACCTGAACAAAAACACCTACTTTCCCAATAGAGTATTTTATTTTTAAGTATTTAATTATTCTTTTCATTACATTCATTAGTTTTCCTTTTATTAATCTACCAAGGGCATTAAATACAACTGTGTATTTTGTGTTTTAATAATCAGTATTTGCCTTCATCATCATCTTCAGGATGATCCTGATTATGATCTTCATCTGAAACATTACTACTGCAGCAATTAAAAAATTAAATGCTGCCATATGCCAGATTCTGAATTAAGGATTTACATATATTATTTTTGCATTTATTTATAAAAACAACTCTATGTACTATATCTCACTTGTTAAGAAAATGTGATTGAACATTTCTGCAAAGAACTCAAGTAGGAATCTAATTCTAAAACATGTGTCAGGAATGCAGAACTTGGTTGGGGAGATGCTGGAGCCAGTTTTTTGGCAGTGCATCTGTTTTCCAAGTAGGATGTACAGGCATTCTCTTAAGGCAATATTCTATGGTAGCTGTTCCTTATTTTACAATCTATATTATTTTCACCTACTCACCCTCACATTTCTACTTCATCCTATGTGCCCTTTTTCAGCCAAAATATATGAATATTTGCTTTGCTTTAGAAAGATAATCCTCAAAATTAAATAGTTACAAATAGATTTGAAGCAAGATTCTCATTCTATGAAGTCATTTTTATAAATTCTGTAGTTAATAACATAGTTTATGTTTTTGTTGGTAAAAACATGAATGTTTTCCCATGCATTCAAGAATAAGGTAAGAACTTTTACTTTCCCTTTTCTTATTCAGCATTATGTTTGAAAAGTAATGGGGATCTTTAAGCTGGGGGTCCAGAAAAAGAAACAATGAAAAGAGTTTTTAAAAGTATCATTAGGACAAGAACAAGACAGGGAAGCCCACTCTCACCACTCCTGTTCAACACAGAATTGGCAGTGCTAGCCATTGCGATCAGAAAAATAGAAGAAATAAAAGGCTTGCAAATTGGAAAAGAAATAAAACTGTCCTTATTTGCAAAAGACATGATACTGCACATAGAAAACCCTAGACTCCATAAAAAATTAGTAGACTTAATAAATAAATTAGGCAATATAGCAGAATACAAAATTAACGCCAAGAAATCTATGACATTTCTATGCACTAATAGTGAACTTACAGAAAGAGAGACTAAAAAGACAATCCCATTAATCATCGCACCAAAAAAAAGTAAGATACCTAGGCATAAACTTAACTGAGGAGATAAAAGACCTATATGCAGAAAACTACAGGACACTGAAAAAAGAGATAGAAGATATAAACAGATGGAAGAATATATCATGCTCATGGATTAGTAGAATCAACATCATTAAACATGCCCATACTACCCAAAGCAATCTATAGATTCAATGCACTCCCCATTAAAATACCAATGGCATATTTCACAAACCATGAACAAACTTTCCAAAATCTCATCTGGCATAAAAAAAAAAAAGACCCCAAATAGCTGCAGCAGTCCCGAGAAAGAACAAAGTAGGTGGGATCTCAATACCAGATATCACGCTGTATTATAAAGCTAATGTTCTCAAAACAGCCTAATACTGGCACAAGAACAGACATATAGATCAATGGACTAGAATAGAGAACCCAGAAATTGATCCAAGCCAATATGCTCAATTTATATTTGACAAAGGAGGCATGAACATACAATTGAGTCAAGACAGTCTCTTCAATAAATGGAGTTGGGAAAATTAGACAGATACATGCAAAAAAATGAAACTAGACCTGCAACTTACACCATACACAAAAGTAAACTCAAAATGGATACATGACTTAAACATAAGACAGGAAACCACAAAAATACTAGAGGAATCCACAGGCAGCAAAATCTCAGACATACATATGCTGAAAGAATTTCTTCACTGATACTACTCCTAGAGCAATGGAAGCTAAAGAAAAAATAAACAAACGGGACTACATCAAAATAAAAAGCTTTCTCACAGCAAAAGAAACCATCAACAAAACAACAAGAAAGACTACAGTATGGGAGAACATAGGTATTTGTAAATGTTATCACTGATGTTAATCTCCTACAAGTATAGGCAGCTTATCCAACTTAAAGTGCAATAAAGGAAACCATCAACAAAACAAAAAGAAAGCTTACTATATGGAAGAAGATATTCACCAATGATATATCCAATATGGGATTAATATTCAAAATTTAGGAAGAACTTCTACAACTCAAAACAAAACAATCCAATTAAAAATGAGCAGAGAATTTGAAGAGATATTTCCTCAAAGAAGTCATACAGATTGCCAATAGACATATGGCAAATGCTTAATGTCATTAATTAACATATAAATGAAAATTAAAAACACAATGAGCTTCCACCTCATGTGTCAGAATGGCTATTATCAATAAATTCACAAATAAGTGTTGGTGAATATGTGAAGAAAGAAAAGCCTCATTCATTGTTGGTGGAATAATGATTGGTATAGTCACTATGAAAATAATATAGAGGTTTCTGAAAAATTTAAAAATAGAACTGCCTATGATCCAGCAAATCCACTTCTGGGTATCTTATATAATAAAAGCCTAATATGCTAAGTGCCCACTAACCCAGTCATCTGGTCAACCAATCAAAGTGTGATATGCTAAGGCCACTCGACTGTTTGCTATGACATGCACTGACCACTAGGGCGCAAATACTTTGACCGATAGGTTAGCTTGCTGCTGAGATCTGGCCGATCAGAACTGAGCAAGATGGGTTGGACAAGCCCGAGAGCCCTCCTGTGATCTCTCCCTGGCTGGCTAACTTCCCGAGTTCTTCCCTGGCTCAGATAGTGCACAGGTGGGGTCCCTTGGCCTGGCCTGTGCCCTCTTGCAATTCAGGACCCCTTCTGGGGATCTCAGAGAGCTTCTTTTGTCCCAGTCCCACAGGCCAGACTGAGGGATCCTGCTGGGGTCCAAATTTGTGCAACGGGCCTCTAAATATATTCATAAAAACCCAAAACACTAATTCAAAGAATATATGCATCCTTATATTCCTTGTAGCATTATTTACAATAGCCAAGATGAAAGGAACCTACCCAAGTGCCATCACTAAAGTAATGGATAAGAAAGTGGTGGTACATGTATACAATGAAATATTACTCAACCATTAAAAAGAACAAAAATTTAACCTTTTGCAACAGCATGAATAGACCCAGAAGGTATTAGGAAGAGTGAAATAAGTCAGATAGAAAAAGGTAAATACATATGGTTTCACTTATATGTGGATTCTAAAGAACAAAATAAATGAACAAATAAAATTAGAATTAGTGTATTAGATACAGAGAAGATATTGATGGCTCCCAGAGGGAAGGGGATTTGAAAGACTGGCTGAAAAATGTAAAGAGATTGAGAAGTACAAATTATCAGAATTTAAAATTTAAAATACTGTATAGGGAATATTGTCAATAATATTGAACTAATTCTATATGGTGCCAGATTGGTACTGAAAATATTGGGGATCACATTGTAAAGTATCTGATTGTCTACAACTATGCTTTACACCTGAAACTAATACAAAATAATATTGAATGTAAGCTGTAATAAAAAAAATTTTTAAATTAAAAAAATGAATGATTTGCAGAAATATTAAAAGAAAACAAACTATAAGATAAGATAAAGAGATGACCCAGGAAGCATTAACAATAAATATCTTTATGAGAAAATGTTAAAAAATAGTTATAAAATGAACAGGTAGGACACAGATTGTGTAAGAAAATAAATGTTATATATATATATATATATATATATATATATATATATATATATGTATGTATGTGTTTGGCAAAAGACTTGTATCCAGAATACATGAAGACCTCCAATAAATCAATAATGAGTAAGTGATAAAATATGCAAAATACTTTAATTAATGACTTCAATGATGAAGTTATACATTTAAGCATGATAATTATTAGGAGAATGCAAAATCAACACAGCCCTGGTGAATGAGAAGTTCAGTTCTCAGTGAAAAACCTATGTGTGATTATTTAGGCAATTAAAAAGGTAGGCCTCTTGGAGGAAAACCTGTCCTCTCCACACCAAATTTGGTTCACAGCCAGTGCATTGCAGTATCTGTAAGGAGTTTTAATCAAGGACTCAAGCCCCTCTGGTTAGCCATGCTCTTAAACATATCTGCATTTCTAACCCAGACACCTACATTCCAAAGATTATATGCATAGGTAAGATCACAAAAAGAATTGTACCTTGTTTCCGATAACATATTAGTCTTAATTTACCTAAAGAAAATTGACTTTATCATTATTTTTAATAAAACACTTACTTATTCAACAGGTAACTATTAGATGCATCCTGTTGCCTTGCACTATATAAGGTTGGGTTATAGGGATGAACAAAATCTGTTTACATGGAATTTATGGTCTCCTGAAGAAGACTGTCAATAAAAGGTTTTGTCAAATATTCTGAGTTGTATGACATAAAGAGCAAATGAATGTATTTATAAGACTATATTTTTTAAAAATGTAAATACTTTCTAAATAATTTTTTATTTTAAAAAATAATTAAGAGTTAATAGAATAACAAGAAAAAAATTTAAATCTCTTTACTGCTGTCATAATAAAATGGTCTGTATTCTCTTCTTTAAATAATAGATCCCAAATGCAATACCATTATTAACTATTATAAACACTAATAAAAGAGAAACATGCAAATTGACCATCACTCTTCCACAGCCACCAGCCAATCAGAGCAACTATGCAAATTAACCCAATGAAGACGGTGACTGCCACAGATGGAATGAGCAGGAGGCTTGGGTTGCCCCCAGTAATGGAGGAATCCAAGCTTCCTGGCCAGCCCTGGCCTCCACTCAAGGCTACAAAGTTTCAATTATAGAAGATAAGTAAATCCCAGATACCTGCTTCCAGCTGGCCCTGAATTAGATTGCTGGGGGGCATGGCCAGCCTGCAAACTACCACAGGCCCTTTGCCCAGGCTGGCCCATGCCCCAAGGGACCCCCACTCTGATCCAGGACACCCTTCAGGGCAAACCAGCTGGCCCCCAATTGTGCACCAGGACTCTATCCTATCTAATAAAAGAGTAATATGCAAATTGACTATCACCCCAACACACAAGATGGCTGCCCTCATGTGGACAGAAGATGGCCTCCACAAAATGGCCAGCAGAGGAGGGCATTTGGGAGGGACCAGACCTACAAGGGAGGGCAGTTGGGGGCAATCAAGCCTGCAGAGGAGGGCAATTAGGAGTGACCAGGAAGGCAGAAGAGGAAAGTTGGGGTGACCGGGCCTGCAGGGAAGGGCAGCTGGAGGGGGCCAGGCCTGTAGGAGAGGGAAGTTGGGGGTGACTGAGCCTGCATGGAAGGGCAATTGGGGGATAGCTAGGCCTGCAGGAAAGGGCAGTTTGGGGTGATCAGGCCTGCAGGGAAGGGAAGTTAGGGGTGTTTGGGCCTGCTGGGAAGAGCAGTTTGAGGGGACCCAGGCCTGTAGGGGAAAGCAGTTGGGTGTGACCATGCCTGCAGAAGAAGGTAGTTAGGGGCAATTGGGCTGGCTGGGTAGCAAGTAGGCATCAATCAGGCTGGCAGGGGAATGGTTAGGGGGTTGTCAGGCTGGCAGGCAGAAGGGATTAGGGGCAATGAGGAAGGCAGGCAGGCGAGCAGTTGGGAGCTATCAGTTCTGGATTGTGAGAGGATATCCTACTGACCATTTAGGCCCAATCCCAGTTGGACATCCCTCAAGGGGTCCCAGATTGGAGAGGATGCAGGCTGGGCTGAGGGACAACCTCCTCCCCTGTGCATGAATTTTGTGTGCCAGGCTTCTAGTAATAATTATAACAATTATCAAATATATTTAAATATATATCTATGTAGCTGACATTGTTTAAGTATTTTATATGGATGAACTATTCCTATCTCAAAAATCATTCATTGAAATAAGTGTTAATGCATTCCCATTGCAGTTATTCTAATTTCAATCTATAAGTTACTAGAGTTTTCAAGCTTAAAAAAAAAAAGATGTTTGTTTTGCATAACATGGTAATTTTTAAAATTGTGTTTTTATAACATGTTAAGACAGGCAGATATGAAGAGATTTTTACAATTATTCATTGATCAGTTTTTTTCAAAGAATTTTAGTAATATTACATGTAATTTGAATGTGAAATAGTAAAGAAAGAAAATTCCCTATGTGAATATTTTGATTCTTTATTGTGATTTTTTATTTTGTTAAAAAAGGAAAAGGTGACTTAGAAACCAAATTTTTGGAAGAATTTCCTTTTTCTACCCTAGGTTAGCAAGATGAGGTACTTTCTTTAAACACAATTATCAAACCTTTTAACTTTTTTATTCATTCCACAGTGGAATAATATCCCTCCTTAGTAAATCTGGAAAAAAAAATCACTGTACTTAACCTATAGAGCTACCTCTTCATCTCTCAATCTCTTTTTCACAGTTGAGGGGTTGGTGCTAATTAATGCTGCCTGTAACTGGGCGGGTATATCAGCTTATTTCTGGAGTTCAGTGTTAGAACTGCCACTTCATCTAACCTAAAATTTAGTGTGAATAACAGTGAATATATTTATCTTCTTCTACCATTCCTTTGTATTATTTTAAAATTTTCAGACCCTATTTAAGGAGATGCTATCCATTGAGTCTTAATGAAAAACTTAATATATACACTGTTTTTACATAATTATCTCCTTTTAAAACACACATATTTAAAATTAAATTATTTATAATAATTATATCTCTGAAGCATTTTAGCTAATAAATTATCAAGATTATATTAGCATAGACCAGTGTATATTGCTGCTATGTTACTTTGCATATAATAATGATGGTGTTAGTTGATTTTATGATATGAAAAAAATGAACGGTAATAAAGGTGTAACATTTTAAATTTTAACTTATTCCTTCATGTTTAAATGGATGATAAATTAACAGCTAAATCCTCAAATATATTTATTTGAACTCAGGCTTGAACACACAAAAATATGGGTAAATCTCAATATTTTACAAATTATAATAACAATTTGAGGTTTCATGAGTAGGCTAAAGAAATAAATCATTCATTTAGTGACTTTTACGAGAAAGTCTTACAAATTAGATCTTGATTGAAGTGTTTCTCCTAAAATAAATTAAAATGCAACTTTTATAAGCAATTCAGTTAGCACTTCTACTTTATATTGCTAGTACATATGTCGTTTATGAAATCTTTGGGAATATTCTCATCTTAAAATAGGTCAAGTTCTTTCTCAGTAAGATCTCAATTAATTTTTATTAGGATTTCTTTTTATGAATCACATTAAAGACAAGTTGATATAAAGAAATGATTTGTGTATTAATTTACTTCCCATGACACACTGTTGCTTGTAGAAATGGGGGATGGCTATTTAGAGGAACCAAATTGCAATGCACTTGTAGATGGAGCCACGCAATGAAGGGCTCCAGTCAAGACACCCACATTCTGAAGTGCTGTCTGTGACTCTGGTGTTATGGAAACAATCATTCCAAATGTGCTCCTAATTGTAATCTCAATTCCGAATCAAGGAAAATTTAAATTACTTTTGACTGGTATATGCTTATAGTAGTGTTGAATCCCTATAATTTAGCCACATCAAGGCATTTCTTTATTCACAACAGTAGAGTATCAGAAGACAGATGACTCTAGTACCATATATATATATGCACACATATAGAAACACAGACATATCAGACATTGGGATTCAGACATATTTCTTGCTATATCTATTTGGGAGATCTGAGGCTCAGATCTTTTTTTTTTTAAATATATTTTATTGATTTTTTACAGAGAGGATGAGACAGGGATAGAGATCTAGAAACGTCGATGAGAGAGAAACATCGACCAGCTGCCTCTTGCACACCCCCTACCGGGGATGTGCCCGTAACCAATGTATTGTACATGCCCTTGACCAGAATTGAACCTGGGACCTTTCAGTCCGCAGACCCACACTCTACCACTGAGCCAAATCGGTTTCGGCATCAGATCTTTTTACAGAAAGACTAAGGAGATACATCATTCTGAGGGCAAGACCCAGGCATAATAGAACTAGCCCAATGTGAACCACTATTGGAAGTTATAATTTGTCATAGAGTATATCATCTGTCACACTAGTCATTTTCAGGGTCAAGACCTTAGGTGTCCATTCAGGTCTTAGGGCAAGAGAGTGCTATGTATAATACATAAAAAACGGGGGCACACATTTCTCTATTTTCAACATCCTGTAATAAAGCTCAAGATGAAAGTAAAGGGGTATCCATCCCCTCCCCTCACAGTGTCTTTAGTGGAATGTGGAGCAGTCCAAGTGGGAATTGCACCGCACAACAGAGCTGGAGAGTGATCATGCAGCGTAGACAGAGAAAGGAGTGCAGGGGACCAGGTGGCCTGCGAAGCCAGCAGAGTCTGGTAGCTCTGAGTTACCCAGTGAAGAAGGGACACTAGCTTTTGCTACAAGTTGAAACTGTGCTCAGGATAAAGCTAAAATAATGGCAATTATCAAGGCCCACTCATACAGATACACAAGCACTTGGAAAGTACTTTCTACAAAGTTCCAGGCATGGTTTGAGTGGACCTTTTAGAAAGCCAAGATCCCTACACTATTCTACCCGCTGCCCGGGGAGGGTTAAGCCAGTGAACAATTCCCACTATTTCTTCCCAGTGAGAAAAGGTAGAAGGAATTTTGAGATAAGCATATAAACTGTACATAATTTATTAACCTTTGATAAAAATGAAGAAAAACAAACCAGAAAAGATGCAAACCTTATTTTAATTGCTCACAACTGGTACTTTAACATCTCTACATATGACTTTATATATGTACATTAATTATTTTTGAGGGGGTCAATAAAATAATGCTCGTGTTTATTCCTTATTTATTGTCTTCCTTATCACTTGCTCTCTCTTTTTAGATATGTTCTCCTTTCTAGTTAATTGAGGTTACCTGCAGTTATATTAACATGTTCACAACACAATATACAATAATACAAGCTTTGAAATTAGAAAAATATCTATCTGAATTCAAATCTTATTAATATAATTTATTATATTACCACATTCACTCCTTTCCGGGCCATCTCACATCCAATGACAGATTTCTGAAAGAGTATAATATTTATTACAATATCACTGTCCATATTTTCCTGATTTAATAAAAATTTCCATATAATTTTTAAAAAATAATTTCCATGATGTCAGTGAGAATAAAATGAGATAAAGTAGATAGAGTGCTTTTAACAATGACTATCGTCATTGTTAGTCTTGATAGATGTTAGTCTTACCCCTTATGATTCTGAGAATATGTTATAAAGAGTTTTCTGGCCTTTTACAATTAGTCTACTAATATCCCTATATATATTTCAAACCTATTTCACATTCTGGAACTCATCTTTCTAATTAGAAGTTTAATATGAGAAACTTTAGCTTAAAAGCTCAATGGCTGAGCATTAAATTTTCCCCCATTCAAGTCCCAATTTTACCAATTCTCTTATTATCAATAAGAGAGCATTTATTTATCTGTGCTTCATTCCACAATTGAGTTTTAGGTTTTCTGTTTCTTTTCTCATATTCTTATTGTGATAAGAGTATCAATCACCTCTTTATTGGCAATGTCTACATATAAACTTTCAACAAATCCCACAGCAATACAAATAAATTTACTAATATTATTTTCAACTTCATTTCACAGAAAGAAAGAAAAATTGCTACACAAGAAGGCTAAGTAACTTGTTTGAACTCACCAGGCTGTTTGTGGCCATATGGGATGGTTAACCTTGGCTGTCTGGCTTCAGTGCCCTTACTCTTACCCACTATGCTTTGCAGTTTCTCATAAAATTGCATAGTCACCAGCATTTAAAGCACTCTAAATGAATACAGTTCCATGTTTAGTATTCAAGTTTCTCTAACACACTCCCATTGTTTTTGGGGTTGCTAATCTACATTTGACCCTCTCCTTGCCTGATTACATTACCTCAGCATTTTTCAACTTTTTTTTTGTCATCTAATGGTACACATAAACTAATTACTGAAATTGTGAGATACACCAAAAATAATTTGTTGGCAGATTTAACAAAAAATAAGAGGTATAATTTTGATTCATTCACACCAGACAGCCATTGTTGTGTTGGCTGTTACCAATTTTCTTTTTTGTTTGACAATCTAAGGGAAAATCTAGAGGTCAGTGCCGCTGACTAAACTGCCACATTGCATTTTGAAAATTCTTGCAGCACATTGTTGAAAATCAATGCTTTACTTTATTTGCATTCCAGCATTCCTAAATTCAGCCAGACATAATGGAATGCTTGTGTGGTTGTTCACATTATCTGCATTATTTATTTTATTCTTATTGCCTCTTAATGCACTGCCATATGTTTGCAAACATTCCACTAAAGCTGCTCTCAAGATTCACAATACTACCTTGCTTCTAAACCCTGCACACACTTTTTCATTCATACTACATTTGTGCTAGAGATGCACAAATCCATAGTTCTGCCACTAGGGAGGGGGAGGTTGCACTTACTGCCGCCTAGCGATGCCCTTTGGAGTTGGAGGTACCAGGGTCCTCAGGTCTGCAGCTGGGGTAGCAGGGTTTTGGCTGGATTGGCTGCTGGGTCAAGGGGCAGTTCCAAGGCCTGTCTTGTTAGTGTTGTTAATGAGTTCCTAAAAAAGGCCATTCTCCCCTTCAAGATGGCATGTGCTCTGTGCTGGAGTCCCACTGTCTGGGGAGTGCCTGCAGCGGTGGTAGTCTCTCCTGGTCAAGGAGAGCCTGTCTGCCAGCCCCTGCTGCTCCTGCGAGATTTAACTTTCGCTCCCTCACACACACACACACACACATACACACACACACACACACACACACTCATACACACACACACTCACACACACACACACACACACTCACACATACACAAACACTCATCCACACACACACCACACACACACACACACACACACACCCCACACACACATCCACACACTCTCCTTTAATGCCCTCACTCATTAACTTCCTCTCCCTCACCTCCATCCTGCAAGCAGCCATCTTTTTTTCCCTTTGTGATGTATTTTACCTGTAATCTTTTGTTCAAAATTATATACAAGATTTATTTAGATTTTTTAGTCATTGCAAATGTTTTATTCACAAAGATATTAATTTTGTTGTTGAAAATTACTATCAAAAGCTTATCTCATTACAAATACCTATTTTTATACGTATTTCCTCAGAGTAAATCAGGACCTCAAATATATAAAATATTTATAGCTGGATTACTATATATACATGGAATATAATTATAGATGAAAAATCATCATATAAAGAATTGTGTAGATTGAACAATGGGAAAGTTAGAATTAAGAGGTATATACCATATATCTTTCAAAATAAAATGAAATTATAGAACCATGAGGCAGTTGCACATCTACTGACAGCTGATCAGATTTTAGCATAGTAGTTTTTTAGATTTGCTTAAAAATCTGTTGAGCTTATTAAATAATATCTCCCTTTAGAAATTAATCTACAGATAAAAAATGCATCAATTTCCAAATTATAGACTTTAATTATAGTGATAATATAATGATTTTACATGTACCAAATTTTAGATTTTAGATTATATGGCAACAACTCTTTAATGAACAAAATTATCAAGACCAAAACTTTTTCCCCCAATTTGAGAGTTATTTCTTAGTTCTCTATAAACTTTACAATGGAGATGAACTTCAATAGAACAATATCAAGTAATTTTGCTTTGTAGAATGTTAGAATGTTGCTGAATTTACAGATATTCCATGGCCAAATAAATGTGAATAATGTGTTATCCCTACCATGAATAATGTGCTTATGCATTTTCAAGTAAAATTTAGGGCTTTAGAGCAAAGGGGGGAAAAAAAGTTGAGGATCTCTATTTGAAGATTTCTCATCACTAGGCTATATATTTTTTTTTTTTACTTCTGTAAATTAGAGTCAAATTAGGTTCTGACTGAAACTTTACACACACACACACACACACACACACACACGCACACACACACACAACTTTTCATTGGCATTAAATTTATATGCCTGTCATTTATATGAGATATTGGGAGAGAAAGGTATTGATTGATTCATCTAAAAGTTCTGATTATTTCAGTTTCCTTTTCCATACAGAAATATCATATGAAAGACAAAAAATTATCAGAAATGATGTACACTTATTTATAACACTTATATATAGGGGTCTATATATCTGAGAACACAATGTACGATTTTGCAGCCTGAATAAAAGATGGAACTCCAGGTAGAATATAATTGTGCCAATGTCTACACATATATGTTAGTTAATTTTAAAAGATTTCCAACATTAAGTGATGATTTAGTTTCATAACAGTAAAACTAACATTTAAATCTGTATTTATAATTATTTAAACAACACTAAGACTGCTTATATTTTGTAGGTGTTTTTATTTTTAGATTGATAGTAACTGGACATTTATTCCCGGAGCTAGCTCTATTTCAAGTTACTTTCCCTGTGGCTTACTTATCACTCTCTCTTGAGACATTGCGTTAATGGAGATTTAAGTCGATAAGAAAACTGCAGTGGCTATTGAATTTAATAGTCACCTGATGGAGCTTGATCACAGTGGCCTTCTCACCCCAATATTCTTCTCCTAAAAAGAGGCAATCTGTGCTGCTCATAGTCCTTGTAAAGATAGTCAGAAATTTATCTGATTCAGTTTTCCCACCTACACTAAATTGCTCTTATCTAAGTTCAACATTGTACAAAATGATTGTCTCTTCAGGTACACTAACTTGTTAAAGTACTTGTCCCTTTACCTGCTAAATAAATTAGATTTCTTGGAAGCCTCCAATCTTTATTTTTTCATGTTTCTTTTTACTTCGTGTTAAAATTAGATATTGGGATATTTGCAGAATATTTGAAAATGTCATTGGTGACTTCACTACCATGTTGTCAACTAAGTAGCACAGTTAAACATTTTTATATAACTTTTCATTTGGTTGAGTTCTTAAGATTCCCATTTATTTAATCATTTACTTTTCAGAGGTGTTTAGCTAGGCAACTATTAAAGATGTAGCAAATTTTAAGTGGGGAAAATTGAAGGTTTTCTTATTTCTGAAACCGAGAGACTATTGAACAATTGTTAGAAATTCCAGATGATGGCATAATCAGTTTTCTGAAGAATAACAAAGGAATGAACAGAGAACTTCATCTGAAAGTTTAAGTAACATTCATGGAAAGACCATGAGAAAATATCGTTTGCAAAATCATGCCATGAAGTTTTATTTTCCTACCATTTATGTAAGTGGAAATTTCCAAGAAGGTAGTCTTTTTATATGATTTCTTTCTCTTATCATGTTTTTGAGATCCATGCATGTTGCTGAACATATCAGTACTTCACCCATTTTTATTTATCACTCCAATCACATTTTAAGTTATTATTATTATAGTTGAACAAATACTTACCATATTTGTAACTGTCTTCTATATTTTGCACTTGTTCTTTGTTTCTTCCTTTTTTAAAAAATATTCCCCACTTATCTGACTTCTGAGGTGTTAAATGAGCATGTCAGTTTTCTCTAGTCCATTAGTATTGAATATATAAATTATATTTATTTTTTAGCTTGTAATATACATATATAACTAACCCAAATCCACTTTTTAAATAACAGTATGAACTTTAGTGACAGAACAAGTACTTTTTATAAGAAAAATTTCAATTCCTTTCTTCCTCCCATTTAACATTGCTTTCATTCAATTTACTTTTCTGCATGTTATGAACAATCAAATATTGTTAGTATTATTACAGATAAACAGTTATGCATTAACAGTAAGAAAAATAAGATGTTTTATTTACCTTCATTAATTCCTTCTTTCTTTATATAGATCTAAGTTTTTGATTTACATAATTTTCACTCACTTTGAAATTTTAAACATTTTTTAAAAAAGGCAGGTTTATTAAGTTTAATAAGCCACTCAGAGAAATAAATACCATATAATCTCACTTATAAGTGGAGTCTAATGCACAAAATGAACTGATAAACAAAATAGAAACAGAGGCATGCCTAAATGGAACAGACTGACATATGTCAGAGAGGAGGGGAAAGGGGGAACTGGTTGAAATAAGGTGAAGGGATTAGGCAAAGAACAAATATGCATTACACATAGACACAAACATTTTTAAAAATTCTTTATTGTTGAAACTATTACATATGTTCTCATTTTCCCCCCATGGACGTCTTCTAGCTCACCCCTGCACCCTTCTCAGGCCATCACCACCCTATAGACTGTGTCCATGGGTTATGCATATATGCATTAAGTTCTTTGTCTGATCTCTTCCGATCTACTCCCAACTTCCCTCTGCTGTTCAACAGTCTGTCCATGCTTCTATGTCTCTGAATCTATTTTGTTCACCATTTTATTTTGTTCATTAGATTACACATATGAGTGAGATCAAGTGGTACTTGCCTTTCTCTGACTGGCTTATTTCACTTAGCATAATACTTTCCAGGTTCATCTATGGTAAGATATCTTTCTTTTTTACAGCTGTGTAGTATTCCACTGTGTAAATGTACCACAGTTTCCTAATCCACTTATCTGCTGATGGGCACTTGGGTTGTTTCCAAATCTTAACTATTGTAAAATGGGCTTCTTTTAACATAGGGGTGCATATATCCTTTCTAATTGGTGTTTCTGATTTCTTAGGATATAAATCTTGAACTGGGATCACTGGATCAAGTGAGAGTTCCATTTTTATTTTTTGAGGAATACTGTTTCCCACAGTAGCAGCACGTCTGCATTCTCACTAGCAGTGTAATAGGGTTCCCTTTTATCCACCTCTTCACCAACATTTGTGGCTTGCTAATCGTTCCTAATAAAAGCCTAGGTGGCCCTTGCACCTTGCATCATCACAAGATGGCTGCCCCCATGTAGTTACAATATGGCTGCCCCATGTCACCACAAGATGGTTGCTCTAAGATGGCCAGCAGGGGAGGGCAGTTGTAGGTGACCAGGCCAGCAGGGGAGGGAAGTTGTGGCTGTTTGGGCTGGCAGTGATGTGGTTAGGGGGTGATCAGGCTGGCAGGTAGAAATGGTTAGGCGTAATCATGCAGGCAGGCAGGCGAGTGGTTAGGAGACAGTGGTCCTGGATAGTGAGAGGGGTGTCCCAGATTGGAAAGGGTGCAGGCTGGGCTGAGGGAAACCCCTGCCCAGTGCAAGAATTTAGTGTACTGGGCCTCTAGTTTGTTGATGATAGCCATTCTGACAAGTGTGAGGTGCTACCTCATTGTTTTAATTTGCATCTCTCTGATGCTTAGTGACTTTGATCATTTTTTCATATATGTCTTGGCTTTCTGTATATTTACTTTGGAGAAGTGTCTATTTAGGTCCTTTGCCCATTTTTTAATTGGATTGTTTGTCTTTCTTTTGTTAAGTTGCATGAGTTCCCTATCTATTCTGGAAATGAACCCCTTATTGGATATATCATTGTAAAGTATGTTCTCCCATGCAGTGGGCTCTTTTCATTTTGTTAATGGTTTCTTTTGCTGTGCAGAAGCTTTTAATTTTGATATAGTCCCATTTGATTTTGTTTTCTCATTAGTTTTCTTTGCCATAGGAGACGTACCATAAACATATTGCTGTTATAAATATCTGAAATTTTGCTGTTTATGGTTTCATCTAGGATTTTTTATGGTTTTACAACTTACATTTAACTATTATCCATTTTGAGTTTATTTTTGTGTATGATGTAAGTTGGTGGTCTAGTTTCATTTTTTTGCATGTATCTGTCCAATTTTCCCAGAACCACTTATTGAAGAGACTGTCTTGACACCATTGTTTGTTCTTGCTTTCTTTGTCAAATATTAATTAAGCATAAGGACTTGGGTTAATTTTGGGGGTCTCTATTCTTTTTCATTTTTCTATATGCCTGTTCTTGTGTTAGTACAGGGCTGCTTTTATTATAGTAGCTTTGTAATATAACTTGATATCTGTTATTGTGATTCCCCCAACTTCGTTCTTCTTTCTCAAGATTGTTGCTGCTATTTAGGATCTTGGAAGTCTAAGTTTACTGGATAGGGTATTCTAGGTTAGTGTGTTTTTCTTTCTCTTTTAACATTAAACATTTCACCATACTCTCATTGTTGGAATGATGAGAAGTCTGATGTAATTCTTCTCCTTGTGCCTCCCACATAAGATGTCTTCTTTAACTTTGTCTTTTTAGATTTTCATGCATCCTAAATAGTAGACTATTTTGCTTATTATTTTGTTTAATGTTTGCTGTATGTGTCAGAGGCTTCTGTTTTCTCTACTTTTCTTGCCCCCTCCCTCTGCTTTTTTAAAAAATATATTTTCTAAGAACTTTATAAATAGAGTTTGTTTTTTGAAGATTTTTTCTGTTGTGATTCTATTTTACTCAAGTTGTATTGAACTGGATGGTGGTAGGGGCTGTGGGAAACAAAGTACTCTATAATAGTATTATTATACCTTAGTTTTTTAGTGTGCCTGTGTACTGGGGCTGTGACTTTGACAAGTGAATGTTAGCCTGCCCTTCCACTCCTCCCAGTATATAGTAAGACAGGAAGGCCAGAGGATGCTGGAGTTAAATAATGGTTCTTCCCCCTACAAAGCTCTCTAGTGAAGTAATTTCCTTTTCAGTGTTAGCCTTCATTGTGCAGAATGCTCTGGAAATATTTTTCTTATTTTCCTCCTCTTATATCCAGAATGTGAGGATATTTTTTGAAATTTTCAATATGAAAACCTGGTGGTATTCTTGTAGGTGAAATTAATTTGGACTATGGTCACTGGGGTTTCTCATCCTCATACATTGAGTGTCCAGCAATTAGTTGAAGTAACCATGTGTTCCAACCATGTTATGACTCCAGAGGTTTCTGTTCCAGGTAAGCTATTATAGACTGTCATTCACTGTGTTTGCCTAATTCTACAGAGTCCAGGTGGTACTTTGTCCTTAATTCTCTTATGGGTCTAATAAAGGTAAATTGCCTTTCTGTTTGTTCAGCTATTTTCTTGGAGTGATGGAATTACAACTCAAAGTATGTTACATGTTGGAGCTGAAATTTGAAATCCCATAATCACATCTTAATGCCAAGAAACTATTTTAAAAGTTAAAAAGAAAAAAGAAGTGTGTGAGAAAGAAAATTTATATAATAAAATGTTTCAATACACAGTCTTTATCCTTGACCATTTGAAACATACTTTTTGAATGTTAATTCCCATACTCTAAATTAATGATGATGATGCTAGATTGTTTTAGAATTTTCATCTAATTAAGTATATGAAAATGGCCTTATAAATATTAATATCAATTAAAAAGTAATATATTTGGTGATGACATTCATTTTTTTTCTATTGACTAATAGTAACTTAAATCCAAACAATGCAAAAATATACTGATAGTATCATTCAATTACTTTTCAATATCTCTAATAATTTTTCCATTCCCACATATCTCAAGATATTACACATATGCTATATTATTTCTTCTGTAGTATTTATGAGAACAATCTGTGGTAGTTATAACCATATAATATAAACACATGAGGATTTTTTTTTTAATTTTGAGATTGAACATTTTTATGATTACACTAGAGGCCCAGTGCACAAAATTTGTGCACAGGGGAGGGGGATAGTTCCCTTAGCCCAGCCTTCACCCTCTCCAATCAGGGACCCCTTGGGGGACATCTCTCTTGCAATCTGGGACTGCTGGCTCCTAATCGCTCATCAGCCTGCCTACCTGATTGCCCCTAACCTCTCTGCCTGCCTGCCTGATTGCACCTAACCTCTCTGCCTGCCTGATTGCACCTAACTGCCTCTGCCTGCCTGCCTGATTGCCCCTAATCACCTCTTCCTGCCTGCCTGATCATCCCCGCTATCCTAATGTTCTACTGTTCCCCTGCTGCCCTAATTGCCCCTAACTGATCTCTCCTGATAGCCTGATCTCACTCTGAATGGCCCTCCCTTTCCAGTCTGATCTCACCTCCAACTACCCTCCCTGCCAGCCTGATCTCACCCCCAACTGCCCTCCCTGCCAGCCTGATCTCACCCCCAACTACCCTCCCTGCCAGCCTGATCTTGCCCCCAACTGCCCTCCCCTGCTAGCATGAGTGCCTCTGCCTTGGCCCCACCACCATGGCTTTGTCTGGAAGGAAGTCAGACATCCAGTAGATGGCCGGGGGACCTGGTCTAATTAGCATATTATCTTTTTATTAGTATAGTTATATTATATATTGTAGGATAGGATTGCTTAAATGGGGGATGGGAAGCCTTTTTCAGCAGGAGGAGATGCTCTTGGCAGACAAAAATACATAATTCCTATATCTCAACTGATAGCCAGCCATATTCACTATACTGCCAAACCAGTCATTAAGAAATTGAACTGCTTTCTTACAACTTATACCAAACAGCTGTTGCCCTTAAAACCCTTCCTCAGCCCTACCTTAGGCTCTGCTTTCACAGTTCACCCAGATTAGTTTCTGATTGGTCATTTCTATGCCAGTCAGCATCAGAAGTTCTGCCTCCTCGCAGTTCACCTAGATTTGGCTCTGATTAGACAATTTTTATGCCAGTCAACATCTCTGGGCCTATCTTCTGGCTTGATCCACATCCTCCATGTCAGCTGCTGATCAGGCCTTGTCTCTCTCTCTCTCTCCAGGCTGTGCCAGCAGCCACAATGATTGTGGATCAGACCCTGCCTCTCTTCAGGCCTGATCCACAGCTGCTGTGCTGGCCTCACTCCCACCCATCACCCCTGCTGCCCTGCCTGCCCCCTAGCTGCCAGTTTTGCTGCGATAGGAGCCTGTGGGCCACAGGGGAGCAACTGAGAAGTGATCCATGCACTTCCTGATGACCAGTCATTTGTCCTGTCATTTAGGTCATGACACCCCCTTCCCTTTTATAATGTATATTATAGTGTCATTTTTCTATTAAATAATCGGAAATAAAAAACATTCATTTCTGATTATTTAATGTACCTCTAATATATTATGATAAACACTAGAAACCAAATAATGAATAAGCTCTTGTCCTTACCCTCAATTTTATTTACTGTTAGTGGTCTCTATTATGGTGACACATTAGAGACTCTTGACTAGCTCATTATTAACATAGATTATCTCACTTCAGAGAGAATTCTATGCCTCTTCTCATGAAATGTATGGCCTAAGAACTGGTATTAAAAATCAGTTTGCTGTCATTCTTTTTTTTTTTTTTTAATATATTTCATTGATTTTTTACAGAGAGGAGGAGAGAAGGATAGATAGTTAGAAACATCGATGAGAGAGAATCATTGATTAGCTGCCTCTTGCACACTCCCTACTGGAGATGTGATCACAACCACGGTACATGCCCTGGACTGGCATCAAACCTGGGACCTTTCAGTCCACAGGCCGACAGTGAGCCAAACTGGTTTTGGCATGTCTTTTTTTTTTTTTTTTTTTAATGTGATTTTCTCCTATCAATAATTTGTACTGATTTGAGGTATATGCTTTCGGAAATACAAACAGTAATTGAAATAGATTCTGATGTAAAAGAACTTATAGTCTTGGTTGAGAGATAATATATATAAACTATAGGCCAATGCATTAAATTCATGCAAGAGTAGGGCTTCCTTCCCTCAGCTGCTGACACTGGCTTCCCTCAGATGCCCAGGACCCGGGCTTCCCTCGCAGCCGCAGCCATGGCTTCATCTGGAAGGTCATCTGGAAGGTCATCCAGAAGGATGTCCAGAAAGATGCCCAGTCTAATTAGCATATTATGCTTTTATTATTATTGATATAAAGAAACCTACTAAAACCAAGCAGCAATTCATTTTCACAATTTTGTGAGCATCATCTAATCTGACATAAAGTAAATGAAAATATAAATATTGGATCCTAGGAAAAGAGAACTTACTTGAGTACTGCATTAAAATATGACTTTGAGAAGATGAGGTTTAGAGAGACACAGGATATAGATATGTGTGTTTTTTTACTTTGCTACAGATTTTGAATTTTCAGTCAGTATTTATTCATTCTTTGGGATTATTTAATGTTCCTTAATCACACCTGTAAGTAAAACCCACTTTTCCTTTTAAGTGTCTCTCCTTTACTCACACATTGCTATCATACTCAACAATTCTGACCCAAAATGTGTGGATGGTTTTTCCATACCTTCCCAGCAATCTGTGACACAAACTGGGTGTCCCACAATTTAACTGAATTTGATGCTTTCTACTTGGAGACAGAGTTAGATGCCAGGTTCAGGCTGGCTCAATCCTATCAGACTGTCTCCTCTTTCAGATGCTAATCACAAATAGCATGTCCCCAGGTCACCCACAGTTTCTGTTTAACTAGACTACAAATCTGAGGTTTCCATGATTTTTCTCCCCCTGGATTTGATTATTTATTAGAACTCACTGAATTCAGGGAAACACATTTACTAGTACATTATATAACAAAAGTTATGATAAAAGGGTACAAATGAACAGACAGATTAAAGGATACATAGGGGGTGTCTAGCTAGTGGGCCTCAGGAGTGGAGTGTTGACCTAGGAACCAAGAGGCTGCTGCTTTGATTCCTGGTCAGGGCACACGCCTGGGTTGTGGGCTTCGGGGAACAGCTATAAGGTTAAACCTGGAACTGACCTGTTGGCAAAGCCACAAACAAGTCCCAATTTAGAGGGCACAGCCCTCTTAGCATAAGTAAGCTTGACCTTATGACTCTCCCTAGATTTTATCTTGGTAGCTAATGGGCTGTGGTACCAAAACAAGTGAAACTCACAAGAACATTGTAACTATGTTGACCACTACCTTGTTTATCTCTGGCTATAAAATAAAGGCTCAGCTTGCCATCTGGATCTCTCTCTGTGACCTTAGCCAGGCATAGGAGATCCACCTAGACATAGCTTATTCTCTTTGTCTGTCTTTCCTTCAATACATACTTTGCTGCCTCCCACCCACCACCACCACCCCACCTGCCCCTGCCCCCGCTCCTCTCAGGCTCACCAAACCCTTGGCTGAGCTGGCCTGGCACAGTGGCCTTGATCCCAGTAGGAGGATGAAGGAGTCAGCCGATCAATATATTCCCCTCTCATCAATGTTTCTCTCTCTCTATTCTTTTCACTTCCTCTTTCTCTGTTAATCAATATTTTAAAAAAAACAAAAAAACAATAATAACCACATTAAAATTATATACATAGTGAAGCCTTGGAGAATACAAAGCATAGGAGGTCTGTCTTCAAGGATTTGGAATGTATTTCCCTCCCAGAACATGGGTGTGTATACAAATCTGTAAGCTCTTCAAATCCCCTACTTTTTATAGAGGTTTGTTCACTTAGGCATGACAAATCACTAACTCTATCTTTACCTCCTCTTCTCTTTCTAAAGAATTGGGGAGTTGGTGGAGCTGGGATTTCAAGCCTCCAGTGACCATTGCTATCCAGGAGCCCACCAAATGAAAATCATAGCTATCAGCAAGGGAATTCTGGGAGATTAAAGAACTCTGTTAGAAACAAAGGCCAAAGACCAAATTTTAGGATAAAAGATGCTACTAGATCTCCACTTAGGAAATTACAAGCTGTCTGCTAGGAACATATGCATATTTTCTATTATCTTACAACCTCCAATGCTAATTTTATATAGCAGTTAAGGCCATTTGTAGATGAGATCATCTAGAACTATTCCACCTTAATGTTACATTAATCTCAATAGAAGGAGAAAGGGAGAAAGAATAACTGTGGTATTTTAAAAAATAATGAAAAAATACAGTTCTAACCAAACTTAATGCTGCTATATGAATGCCATTCTCTCTGATATGTGATATTCTTATTTATCAGTATCTGTCTTTTTCTATTCCACATGGTTTTGAGAGAATAAAAAAAGATAATATATCTTGGAGCTAGAAACCTGTTGGTTATTTTTGAATTTATTATTTTAGTCTCCCTGGGTACTACGTTGTACAAGTAATGATTCTGTAAGACTTGTATTCAGAGTAGAAAAATACATTAAAAATGAGGCATCTTGTCTTCTTCATATCCTTTTGTTATCTATAATGATTAAGTTCCAAAGGATATGGGATCACTCTTGTACAAAAAAAATCAATAATAACAGTCTTCCTTTTAGAATTGAGAGGACTCTAAGAATATGTGGAGCGTAAGAGCTTGCCAATACATTTTATCTTATTTTTTTAGAATGATGTATGTTGAAGAAAATGCCACTGTGTAGGAAATGACCATGCTCTAAGTAGTACAATTTCATTCACCTTTCATTTTTTAAATAATAATTGAAGTCATTTTTCTATGTGACCAATTCTCTTTTTAGAGCAAGGATTAAAATGTTATTCCATTGTTCACCTTCATGAAAGCAGTTGTCATGCACATTTATGGCAAGTGCCTGTGAAGAAATGGAATAGTCCAGTACCTCAGAGAGCTTCGTACTGTGCAGACAGCCATTGGCCAGTACATTATATCATATTGTTTCATTGTTGTATTGGCATTGTAACTAGTATTTGCCTTAATTGAGTTATGTAATTAGTTTTAAATCATATATCTAGATTAAAATACAAAAGATAATATACTTAAAGAAAATTCAAATTGATCAACCATTATAACACATCAATCTCAGTTGGTATTGTTAGGTCTGATCAAATAATCAAATTGATATCCCCTTCCCTGAGAAACTGACCTTAGATTATCTTGCAGCTGACATTCCCTTTTGCTCAGACCACATTCCATTTGCTGAGACCAGTACCTTTCCACTTCAGAACTGCCCAGGATCTGTAACACCCAGATAATTTCTCAACAAAAAAGCCCACCTAGAGGCTTTTAAAATTTCTGACACCCATCCCTGGATGTTCATGCCATTTTGGGGCTCAGCCCATTTGGTTTCCAGATTATCTAATCTATACTAATAAAAGGGTAATATGCTAATTAGACCGGGTTCACCAGACATCTTCTAGACATCCAACTTCCTTCAGGATAGTTAAGGGTTGACCAGACTGGCGGGGGGTGGGGGGGCAGTTAGGTGGCAATCAGGCTGGCTAGCAGAAGCAGTTAGGGGCAACCAGACTGGCAGGGGGCAGTTAAGGGGCAGCCAGGATGGCAGGGGTACAGTTAGGGACTGGCCAGGATGGCGGGGGAACAGTTAGGGGGCGATCAGGCTGACAAGCAGAGGCAGTTAAGGGTGATCACGCAGGCAAGTGGTTAGAAGCCAGTGGTCCTGGATTGTGAGATGGATGTCTGAAACTGGCAGTTGGACATCCCCTGAGGGTCCTGGATTAGAGAGGGTGCAGGCCTCTCCCTATGCACAAATTTCATGCACCAGACCTCTAGTCTATATAATAAAAGCCTAAGTGACTGTTATGGCACAATGAGCAGGACAACTGGTCGCTATGATGCACACTGACTAGCAGGGGCAGACACTCAATGCAGGACCTGCTCCCCGGTGGTCAGTGCTATCTCACAGGGGGAGTGCTGCTCAGCAAGAAGCCAGTCTCAAGGCTGGTGAGTGCAGCAGTGGTGGCGGGAGCCTGTCCCACCTCTATGGCAGTGCCAAGGAGCTGCAAGCCAAGCAGTAAGGAGCAGTGAGCAGGTGGGTAATGAGGAGCGCAGGGTTCCAGACTGCAAGAGCGTGCAGGCTGGGCTGAGGGACCCCTCCTAGTGCATTAATTTTGCACACTGGACCTCTAGTAAATTCATAATTCTTTATCACTTTTGGCCCCCTACAGCACCCCAACAGGTATAACTCAATGTATTTTTGTGGAATTTTTATTTTTTATATTAATGTATGAAAAATGTTTATCAAATCATTTTATGAAAAATAAAGACATATAGTCCTAAATCAGGATATATATAGAACTAGAAGTCCATAAGAGGGCACTAAAAGGAATGCAAACTGTACACATTTTTCTCATAGGAGGTATACCCATAAAACCCAATACTTTTATGTTTTTTCACTCCACACTTGTTACCTGTTTATTTTAAATTTACTTTAAAATGTTGCCATCTAATTAAATCTTTCATACTATTTTTTGGAAAAATGTATTTTATTGAATTTTTACAGAGAGGAAGAGAGAGGGATAGACAGTTAGAAACATCGATGAAAGAGAAACATTGATCAGCTGCTTCCTGCACATACTGGGGATGTGCCCGCAACCAGGGTACATGCCCTTGATGATAATTGAACCTGAGTCCCTTTGGTCTGTAAGCTGACACTCTATCCACTGAGTTAGGGCTCTTTCCAAGTTGGTTAGGGCTCTTTGGGGGTAAAGGGTTAGGGTGGGCTAATATATTACATATATTCCCTTCAACCCCTTATTTCCAAGTTGGTTAGGGCTCTTTCATTCTATTTTATATCATCCTGCAAGTTTAGAAATAGTATATATTTAATTATTAACAGATTAGAATATTAATTTCTGTGATATATTTATTTTCATTTATTTTTTACTGAATTTATTGAGGTTACATTGGTTAAAAAATTATATAGGTTTCCAGTGTACCATTTTGTATATTGTACTATGTGCTGACCATCCAAAGTCTAGTCTACCTTTGTCACCATTTAACACCCCATTTAATCTTTTTTATCTGCCCCCACTTCCTTTACCCTCTGGTAATCACCATAGTGTTGTCAGTGCCTATGAAGTATTATTGTCTTTCTTTCTTTTTTTTTTTTTTTTTTTTTTTTTTTTTTTTTTGCTTAACCCCTTCAACTTTGTCACCCAGTCTCCCAGTACCCCTCCTCTCTGACAATTTTCAGTATATTTTGATTTTGTTCATTAGAATCCAAATATAAGTGAAATCATATGGTACTTGTCTTTCTTTAACTGGCTTATTTCAATTATTATAGAATAATACTTTTCACTTCCATTCATGTTGGAACAAATGATAAGATTTTTCTCCTTTACAGCTGAGTGGTACTCCATTGTTTAAATGTATCATAGATTTTTTTAAATTATTATTCACTCATCCACTGATGTACAATTGGCCTGCTTCCAAATCTTAACTATTGTAAGTAGCATTGTAATGAACATAGGGGTGCATGTATTCTTTGGAGTCAGTGTTGCAGGTTTCTTTATATATATTCCAAGAAGTGGAATTGCTGGGTCATAAGGCAGTTCTATTTTTAATGTTCTGAAGAAAATACATACTGTTTTTTCTACAGTGGCTGCACCAATTTGCATTCTCACCAACAATGCATGAGGAATGTCTTTTTTTCCACATCCTCTCCAGCACTTATAATGTATTTATTGATGAACACCATTCTGACAGTGTAAGGTGGTATTAATATGCAATTTTTGATGAATAGTTATTTTGAGTCTCTTGGCCAACTGTAAATCCTCTTTGGAAACATGTCTATTTAGGTGGATTACACATTTTTAATTGGATTATTTTGGAAGGGGTTGTGTGTAAGTTGTGTGAGTATTTATAATTTCTTATATTATCCCTTTACCATATATATATATATATATATATATATATATCATTGCCAAATATGTTCTCCCAATTGATAGGTTGTATTGTCAATTTGTTGAAAGTTTTCTTTGCTGTGCAAAACCTTTTAAGTTTGATACAGTCACTTTTGTTTATTTTATTTTATTATTATTTGTGTTTCCCGAGCTTGAGGAAACTGCCTATATTTTCTTCCAGGAGTTTTATGATTTTGGGTTGCATATACAAGTCTTTAGTCCCTTTTTATATGGTATAAGAAAGTGGTCTACTTTTATTTTTTGCATGTACTTATCCACTTATTGACTGGACATTACTTATTTCAAAAAATATTTATTGTTGAAAGTATTACATATATTCCCTTCAACCCCTTTTAGCCCACCCTAACCCTTTACCCCCAGCCTTCATACCACTCTCTTGTCCATGGTCATGGGTTCTGCATATATACATACAAGTTCTTTGGCTGATTTCCCATTCACCTACCACCTCTGCCTTTCTGCTGAGGTTCAACAATCTGTTCTATGCTTATATGTCTCTGGATCTATTTTGTTCATCAGTTTATTTTGTCCATTAGATTCCACCTATGAGGATCATGTGATATTTGTCTTTCTCTGATTGGCTTATTTCACTTAACATAATGCTGTCCAGGTCCCTCCCTGCTGCCCAAAGGGTAAGAGATTCTTTTCTTCTTTTCTTTTAGTGTTGTACTTTATTTTTGTGTATGGTGTAACTTGGTGATCCAGTTTTCTTCTCCTTCTTCTTCTTTTTCTTTTTCTTCTTCTTCTTTTTCTTCTTCTTCTTTTTCTTCTTCTTCTTCTTCTTCTTCTTCTTCTTCTTCTTCTTCTTCTTCTTCTTCTTCTTTTTATTCTAATTCTTTTCTTCTTCTACTTTTTTTTGCATGTATCTGTCCAATTTTCACAACACCATTTATTGAAGAGACTCTCTTGATTCCATTGTATGCTCTTGCCTTCTTTGTCAATTATTAATTGAGCATATGCTTTACATCAATTGCTGGGTTTTCTGATTTGTTCCATTGCTCTATATGCCTATTCTGTGCCAGTACCAGGCAGTTTTGAGAACAGTGGCTTTGTAGTATAACTTGACAACTGGTATAGTGAGTGATGGCACCAACTTTGTTCTTCTTTCTTAAGATTGCTACAGCTATCCTGGTTCTTTTTAAGTTCCATATACATTTTTTTTTTTTAGTATTTGCTCTAGTTCTGTAAAGTATGTCATTGTTATTTTAATAGGAATTACATTGAATCTGTGGATTGTGTTGGGTAGCATGAATATTTTAATGATGTTTATTCTACTGATCCATGAACATAGTATATTCTTCCTCTTGTTTGTATATTCTTCTATCACTTTTTTCAATGTCCTGTATTTGTCCAAATATAAGTCATTTACCTCCTCAGTTAACTTTATTCTAAAGTATCTTAATTTTTTGTCACAATGGTAAATGGGATTTTTTGTTTAGATTCTCCTTCTGAAACTTCATTTTTTATTTTTTTAATATATTTTATTGATTTTTTTACAGAGAGGAAGAGAGAGGGATAGAGAGCTAGAAACATCGATGAGAGAGAAACACCGATCAGCTACATCCTGCACACCGCCTACTGGAGATGTGCCCACAACCAATGTACATGCCCTTGACTTGAATCGAACCCAGAACCTTTCAGTATACAGGCTGACGCTCTATCCACTGAGCCAAACCAGTTCTGGTATGAGACTTCATTATTTATGTATAAATATGCCATTAATTTCTGGGTGTTAATTTTGTAGTCTGCTATATTGCTGAATTGATTTATTAAATCTAGTCAATTTTTTTTTTTTTTTTTGGTGGAGTCTTTAGAATTTCTGTGTACAATATCATGTCACTTTCTAATAATAAAAGTTTTACTTTCTCTTTTTCAATTTGGATGCCATTTATTTCTTCTTGTTGTTTGACCACTGTGGCTAGCACTTCCAGTACTATATTGAATAAGAGTGGTGAAAGAGGACATCCTTGTTTTGTTCCTATTCTTAGGAGAAATTATTTTATTTTTCTCATAGATATGATGTTGGCTGTAGGTTTGTCATATATGACCTTTATTATGTTGAGGTATGATCACTCTATTTTCACTTTGCTGAGAGCTTTTATAAAAAATGTGTGCTGGGTTTTGTTGAATACTTTTTTCTGCATCTATTGCAGGTATGATCATGTGATGTACCATGTTTATTGATTTGTGAACATTGTACCAGCATTGAATCCCTGTAATAAATCCCACAATGTCATATAAGCAATCCTTTCTCTAATATTTAATTATAGTTTGATAGGATATCAGGATTCTTTATTTTTTTAAAGTGTTCTTGACAGAATGTAATGAGACCATGTTTTTCTTAATAATGTGAGCTATATAAAAAACAAAGTAGAGATGAATACAGTTTGATATTTCTGATAATTTCTCAGATTCTTTGACTGAATGAATAAGAGAGTATTGTCTTTGCCAAGGCACTAAATTATCTATTGATAGATACAAGTTTGCCCAGATTTATTCTTCCTCAATTAAGCTTTGTGGCAAGTATCGTTATTATATTGTTCTTCTCAAAAAATTTGACAGTAAATTATACAAGTTTAACATGATAGAAAAAAGGGGAGTTCCTATACCTCTGTTTTCAGTTTAAATTGCATGGCAGAATTAGCTATAGAATTCAGGTAATGTTTAGTACTGAATCTGTATAATTTAAACCAAGTAGAATATTCTATTTATAACACTAAAAGGCAATGATGTTACTAAAGATTTTGTACAATGTACTTTGAATTTGTGAATACTGCTTACAAGTGTACATTTGTTGGTGAACTGATGGATGTCTAACTAGTAATTTCTTCCACAATGATTTCATTGGCAGCTGCCTACATAGTCTAATGGCATTTCTATCTTTTAACTTCCCTGTGTGCACTAATTTTATTTCAAGACATCAGTTCATCTCTTACCATTTGATGCATCTGTTGATTTTCTCCCAAACGCAAATGCTATTGTATTTTTGAAGTGTTTCAATAGGCACTGAAGTCACTTATGTTGCTTATCAGGAGCATAATTGCTTTCTTTGTGTTCACTTGGCAATGCTTTGGCAGCAATGTTTCATGGATTCATTTTATATAATAAATGCCACATGCTGAACTGCAAATTTCCTAAGAACTCAAATATATTAGCAGTAAAATATTATTCATTTATTAATACAACAAGGTCTCAATTTTCATTGTGAATTGTGTTTTAAGGATAAAAGAAAATATGACAAATGTGTCTTTAAGACATCCAGGAAACAGGCTATCTCATGTCTATGTTTCTTTCTCTTTTTCCACCCCCTCTCTCTCCTTCTCTCTCTTTCTTTCTGTCTCTCCCTTTCTCTCTCTCTCTCTCTCTCTCTCTCTCTCTCTCTCTCTCTCTCTCTCTCTCTCTCTCTCTCTCCTCTCTCAAAATCAATAAAAACATATCTTTGGGTGAGGATTAGAAACAACAACATTGGCACAACAAATTAAATTAGGCAGTGAAATAAAATAATAGGTTATGGTGCTGCAGAAACGATATAGCAGTGAATATTAGAAATACATGGGGTCATAATGTATAAATCATAAGAACATTAATAAAAAAAGAAATTGCAAAATATAAGATAGTATTTACATTCAGTACATTTATGGATGCTTACATAGTTGGTGATATAAAACCATGGGGAAAATGTCAGATGCCATGTTCAGAAGAGTGTGTACTTTTCTCTAGCAGATGGGGAAAGGAAGAAAGAGGATATCTGTTTATCTGGTTTTTTTACTGATTGTGTTTAAAATATATGGAACAGCCCTAGCTAGTTTGGCTCAGTGGATAGAGCATTTGACTGCGGACTGGAAGGTCCCAGGTTTGATTAGGTCAAGGGCACAGGCTCAGGTTGTAGGCTCGATCCCCACTAGGGGACATGCAGGAAGTAGCCAATCAATGATTCTCATCATTGGGGTTTCTATTTCACTCTCCTTCTCCCTTCCTCTCTGAAATCAATAAAAATAAATTTTAAAACTAATGAAATAAAATATATGGAACAAATATAAAATAAGTTACAAAATGCTAAATTTTAAGAGGCAATTGAAATAGATGTTGATACTATGGAATTAGATGATTGCATTCAAATCCTAGTTCTGCCATTTGCTAGCTGTCTGAACTTACATAAGTTACTTAATTTCCCTGCATTTCCTCATTTATAAAGGAGGATGGTAATAATATATATCTCACAACATTGTTATGAAGATTGCAGGAGTTAATATTTATAAAGTGACTGAAACATAACTCTATATTGGTGTTTTAGAAATAAGATATAATTAATAAAATGGGTAGGGTGTATTTAGTTATAAACTAAGTAGCTCTTATAAAATAATTTAGATAATTATCTCAATGGCAGTTGTAAAGCAGTTATGTAGTGAAGACCAAGTGAATAAAGAAATAAAGAGAAGTGTCTATTTCTTTCAAGAATCTTGACTATAAAAAGAAGTGTGAGTCTATGACCAGGTGGCCATCCAACTTTGCTTCTGTATGGAAGCAGAAGACCTGGGAGAGTTCATGGAGGAAGAAAGAGCCTGAGTCCTTCCACTAAAATTGGAACTAATTTAATCCTGAGCCCAATTAAAACATTATTTTTTGGATGGACTAGGTAAGAGCCAAGGGAAGAGATATAGAGATAATAAAACATATTATTAATTTTGGTAAAGTTGGCACAATTCCTGGGGGTTTTGTTTCTTGGAAAGGATGTGTGTTTGACTTTTACTATTGGAGGTGTGAGGATAGTTCTTAAGATTTGTAGGGTGCTGTAGTAGTAATGAATTATGGTCAATGAATAGTGGCACCTCAAAAATCACTGTTTTTATTCAATTTTCCACTGAATTCTGAAATATAGCACTGAAGCGTGGATAGTAAAGACAAACTGAGGAAACTGTCTCTTTATTTGTTTTATGGAGATGCAGTCTGGAGCGGTGATTAGAATAGGTTCTGGGAGCAGAACTCCAGGTTTCCAGCTAAACTATTTTTTTGCGAAGACATTTAACATCTCTAAATTTCTTTTACAATATTAGTAAAATGGCACAATAATAGACCTTACATCATAAAGTTGGTGTGAAAAGTAAATGTGTTAAAGCACCTAGAAGTAACTGAAACATAGCTAAAAGATAAAAACTTCTAATATTATTATTACTATTGAGTAGTATGATCAAATTCTCAATCTATGCCTAAAGATTATTCATTTTATGAACTAATATTTGTTTTGTATAGATTTAATAGATTATGTGCATATTTAAAAATTAACTACCTCAACAAATATCTGCATATGAATAAATCATATTGACTTCAAGATAGCAGTTTCCTTGGAGAATGAGTAAGAATGAGTAGGCCAGAGGAAGTTCTAATGTATCTGCATCATTTTATATTTTAATGTATTTTTTTTAGATCTGAAAATACTACACTTAATTTTTTTTTTAATTGCTAATATTAGTCACCTTTCTCAGCATTTACTATTTGGCAAGAATTGTGCTAAACAATTTGCATGTATTCACTCACTTTTCTTAACTAGAGGCCCAGTACACAAAATTCATGGCTTCCCTCCCTTCCCCTAGCCACCTCCCACTGCTGGGACCTCTCTCCCTTCCATCGGCCAGCCCCACCCCATGGTCAAACCCCCAGACAATTCCTGGTCGAGGGGACAATTTGCATACTATGCTTTTATTACATAGAATATTCTACACATAGATTATATATAATCTTCTGTTTCTGCTCCATATTTAATGAGAACACACTTTTTAAAGCAAGATATGGCAGAAAAAAAGAGAAAAGTTAGGATTAGGATGCTCTTTTTGGGAATATTTTTTGAGCCAAAGCTACAAAAGTATACTGTGTGACACTTTGAACTGGGAACAAAATGTTTGGCAGCCTTCTTGGATAATGAGAGCACATTGTGGCCCAGACTGGCCTGTTTGAGGAATTTTGTTTAGGCTTGATAGGTTATTAGAGAATATCTGTTTTACAATTTTATAGAGAAGATGTCATTTTCAGAACTGCCTATTTCAAAGTCAGTGGAATTTCTTCATTGGCAGACACTTTTCACATCACAGAAAAGCACAAATTAATGAAGCTATAGTACATGAATTGGATTCTAAGCATACTGTTTGTATAATTTTTCCTAATTGTTGCATCTCACATATGCTGCACAGTATCACTTCTTCTAAGGAGCCCATATCCAAAGAATGTTTTGTAGTTTTGCCAAGTAATTTCAGATATCATTTTGTCATCTGTTTCTCAAAACAATTGTGAAAGGAATATATGAATTGTACTGTTCTTGCAATTTTGAGATTTTGTGAAGAGACTAAGACTTATGCTCAGCTTGTCCAAGGTCACAGAGCCAGTATGTGTCCAGAATTTGAACCCGCAAGGCTGTAAATAATTGTATTTTTTAAAAAATACTTCAGTAACTTTAATTGGATAATTTGAAGGGGAAGATGGTGCTTCCTGGGCCCTACTAAACAATTGTTAGTCTTCATACAACGTCAGCTAGATCCTGCTAAAATCAAAGCAGTAGAATTCCATGATGGGTAAATCATTGGCCTCTTGGTAGTTCATAAGCTTCTTAGCTTCTTGGAGGGCAGATGCTACCAAGAGCCAAAACAATAAAGTTCTCAAAAAAATCATTTTCCATGTATCCATTCTCAGGAGCTATTTTCTCCCTCTTAAGAAGTAAAAAATACTGGCAAACTAAAACACAAGCAGGGTTATTATGAGATCACTAACACTATTAAGAATGAACTTGGATTGCCCTACCAGGGAAAGTAACACATCGAGGTGTTTCTGATGGGGAAGTAAGAGAATGGGGAATGGATAGTATAAGTTATAAATAGTAGAAAGTATAAATATAAATACCTAATGAACAATTACAGAAATAAGATCAATAGCAAACAGTCATAGTGTCCTTGTTTGTTATGTACATATTTGTGTTCATTAACCCTTCTGTCCTCTAGCGCTAATATTTCATATAAAGAATATTAGTGGTAAATATATATTTACCAGAGGCCCAGTGCACAAAGTTCATGCATGGGGGGTGGAGGGGTGTCCCTCAGCCCAGCCTGCACCCTCTCCAATCTTGGACCCCTGTTAGGATCAGGCCTAAATGGGAAGTTGGACATCCCTCTCACAATCCTGAACTGTTGGCTCCCAACTGCTTGCCTGCCTGCCATCCTGATTGCCCCTAACCACTTCTGCCTGCCAGCCAAATCACCTTCTAACCACTCCCCTGCCAGCCTTATTGATGCCAAACTGCTCCCCTGCCAGCCTATTTGCCCCCAACTGCCCATCCCTGAAGGCCTGGTCACCCCTAACTGCCCTCCCTTGCAGGCCTGGGTCCCCTCCAACTGCCCTTCCCTGCAGGCACATTTGCTCCCAACTTCTCTCCTCTGCTGACCTGGTCACCCATAACTAACCTCCCCTGAAGGGTTGATTACCTCCAACTGCTCTCCCTTGCAGGCCTGGTCCCTTCCAGTTCCCTCCCCCCACCCCCCACTGGCCTGATGGCCCACAACTGCCCTCTCTGCAGGTGTGGTCCCTCCCAACTGCCCTCCCCTGTTGGCCATCTTGTGGTGGCCATCTTGTGTTCACATGGGGGCAGCATCTTTGACCACATTGGGGCAGCCATCTTATGTGTTATTGTGATGGTCAATTTGCCTATTACTTTTTTATTAGATAGGATACAGTCCTGGTGCAAGGGGCGGGGGGGGGGGGGGGGGGGGAGGGGCTGGCTGGTTTGCCCTGAAGGATGTACCAGGTCAGGGTGGCGGTTCCCTTGGGGTGTGAGGTGGCCTGGGCAAGAGTCCTGTTGTGGTTTGCAGGCTGGCCACACCCCCTGGCAACCAAAGCAGAGGCCCTGGTATCTGGAATTTATTTATCTTCTACAATTGAAGCTTTGTAGCCTGGAGTAGAACCAAGCCTCCTGCTTGCTCCGTGGCAGCAGCCATTTCTGTTGCTATTTATTTATCTTAATTCTTTTTTTTTAAGAGAGAATATATATATATTTATTATTGATTTTGTACAGAGAGGAAGAGAGAGGGATAGAGAGTTAGAAACATCGATGAGCGAGAATCATCGATCAGCTGCCTCTTGCACACCCCCTACTAGGGATATGCCTACAACCAAGGTACATGCTCTTGACTGGAATCGAACCCAGGACCTTTCAGTCCGCAGGCCAACGCTCTATCCATTGAACCAAACCGGTTTCGGCTATTTATCTTAATTCTTAAGGCACTTTGCCAATAAATTTCAAGTTTGGGAGTTACCAACAAGAAGTGTGTGTGGCCGAAATTGGTTTGGCTCAGTGGATAGAGTGTTGCTTGCGGACTGAAAGGTCCCAGGTTCCATTCCGGTCAAGGGCATGTACCTTGATTGAGGGCACATCCCCAGTAGGGGGTGTGCAGGAGGCAGCTGGTCGATGTCACTCTCATTGATGTTTCTAACTCTCTATTCCTCTCCCCTCCTCTCTGTAAGAAATCAATAAAATATATTAAATAAAAAAAAGAAGTGTGTGCAATGTGGAATGCAGTAAACAAGGTGAAGCCATTGCACCAGTAGGCCCAGCAGCGGTGATCTGGCGAAGGGCCGTGGCTCGTGGGAGAAATGGGCTCTGCCAGCAGCCTCTACACCACCTTCCTAGACGTTACACATTGTGCTACAGGGATTTCCGAGGCAGCTGCCAGCAACTGCACACCAAATTTTCTTAACTCTAGCAGGCATATCTCTAACCTTTACTCCTCTAGCTCTCTTAACACTTGTATAAGCATCTAATTCATTATATGAAACTTCTTCTTCTCATTTCTGAATTGTTGTCTATTTTCCTTAAGAAAACTGGAAAGCTAGCCTTCTGTTTGAGCAAAGTTCCCTTTCTGTTCTGTTCCCGTTTCTATTCCCCATCTCCATCAGCATTTGTTTACCTGGCCTTGTAGAAGCTGCTGGCCTAATTTCCCATTCACTCCATTGCTCAAAGCAGAACATTATCCTTGTAAAAACCAATTATACTTTTCAGGTACTTGTATTTTGTAGTTTTTCAGCCTAGAAGAACCACTAAAACTCCGTTTTTTGTTTGTTTGTTTGTTTGTTTGTTTGTTTTTACCAGAGAACCAGAACTCTCCATCTAGAATCATCAAATACCCTAAGGAAAATGATTGCTGGAAATTCTATGCTCACCTAAGAAAGGTTCTTTTCTGGAATTTTTCTTTATTTAGTTCCCATTCCTTCCACACTTCTCAGATCCCTTTTAAGCTTTGCCTGCATTTTGTAATATAGCTGCCTCCCCGCAAACCCCTATCCCATCACAGGAGCATTGGCTAACAACCCACTGAGTTTCCTTACAAAGTAGTGAAATTTCCATTACCAGGAAACACAATTGAAAATTGGATAAACACATGCATTGCATTTTACTGAATGAAATATCATCTTGATCATAGAGACTTAATCTACTTTAAACACAGCATGCATTTTCTAAGCATTTTTTCCAATCTGTGGCCCTATAGTCACATTTCTAATGTAATAACTATATTGCTAAAACAGTTACCAGAAGCACTGCATACTATATGTGTCTGTTTATGTATATACATACAATATAATTGAATTAATTTAATCTTGCTGTTTTTTTCTCTCTTTTAATAGATTATTTATACAACTCTTAAGAAAATTAAAAATGCATGCACATGGCTATTACATCTTTGGGAATTTTAAGACAGCAAAGTTGATTGCAGAGAGCAGTGTCCTGAAATTTGATTTTGCACCAGAGACACTTGCTGAGCCTAAATTATAGTTTCTGATTCAGTATGTCTGGAGTAGGATCTGAAAATGTGTACTTCTAATTCCACCTATAGTTCCACACTTGGGAATTGCTGGTATAAAGTAATGAAGCAGGTCATGATTTTACTTCATTTATTTTGTGCTTATGTAAAGTTGAAATATGGAAAGTGTAAGTGAGGGCAGAATGGTCCCCAAAGCTTATAGCTCTGCTCTATACTTTGCACTTACAAATGGCCTGTCAGGTTGGTTATATGATCAGCTATTTAAATGCTGATGAGACATTTTTTCCTCTGCTGTTCTCAGCTATGCCAGTTTGGAACTATAAGCAAATCATTTTGTCAGTCTATGTGTAATGCACATTAATTTTTCTTTCTCTCTCTCACTGTATTGTTCTCCAATAATTTCCCACAGAACTTGTTGCTTATATCTGCTGGGACTAGTGGAACTCAAGTCATTCATCAAACCAGTGCTCCTTGTCAGCAGCTTCTCAAATGATATAAGGTGATTCTTATATGACACTAGAGGCCCGGTGCCCGATCACAGTCCAGGAGCTGTCATTCAGACATCCTTAAGGCTGCAGTGGAGAAGGGAGAGGCTCCTGCCGCCACCGCTGTGCTCACCAGCAGTGAGCCCTGCTTTTGGTTCAGCAGTACTGCCCCTGTGGGAGCACACTGACCACCAGGGGGCAGCGCCTACATTTAGCGTCTGTCCCCTGGTGGTCAGTGCACATCATAGTGACCAATCAGTCACTGTTTAGTCAATTTGCATATTATCCTTTATATTATATAGGACTAGTGGCTCAGTGCATGAAATTCATGCATGAGGGGGCATGTCCCTTAGCCCAGCCTGCATCCTCTCCAATCTGGGACCCCTCAAGGGATGTCTAACTGCTGATTTAGGCCCGATCAGGCCTGTGGAATCCAGCCTTAAAAGGCAGTCAGACAACCCCCTCACAATACAGGTCCGCTGGCTCCTAAATGTTCACCTGCCTGCCTGCTTGATCACCCCTAACCACTCTCCATGCTGACCTGCTTGCCCCCACCTGTCTCCCCACCAGCCTGATCACCTACAACTGCCCTCTCCTTCTGGTCTGATTACCCCTAACCACTTCTGCCTTAGCCAAACCACCATGGCTTTGTCCAGAAGGACATCTGGAAGATCTCATAGTCTAATTAGCATATTACCCTTTTATTAATATAGAAAGGATATGACATATCGCCATAACTATAACATATCTACCAGTATTACTCTGAGAATATGTACTACATGCAATAGAAAGTCATCTAATACATTATGTTGTATATGTTGTAAGCAGTAGGAAATACAGTATTCGTAGCAATAATATACACCCTGTGACTTCCCTTCCTGATTTGGGAATGGTTTCCCAGTTTGTTTGTTTTTTTAACATTTCTTGGCCCCTAATGTATTATTATAATTTTTTGTCATTCAGTCACTTTATTTACTGTTTATTGCACATGATTTGAGGTCTTTAATTTCTAACCACTAAAGATTCAAAGGACTATTTTTTTCCAAGAAGTTTAATATTAACATTAGTGAATTCATGATTTCATGTTTTGTTTTTTTATTGTAAACATCTGAATTATTCACATTGTCATAGATCCTGAACTCATAAGTGTGGACCATGCACAGGCTGGCAGCAAGCCAGGAAGTCATTCTGCAAGCAAACAGATACTCTGCATAAGGAGAAAAGTTATAGCACAACATTTAATGTCCAACCTGAGTCACCTCAGAATGTTACATATATTGACTTCTTTTTTATTTTTAATATATTTTATTGATTTTTTACAGAGAGGAAGAGAGAGGGATAGAGAGTTAGAAACATCGATGAGAAAGAATCATCGATCAGCTGCCTCTTGCACACTCCCTACCAGGGATGTGCCTGCAACCAAGGTACATGCCTTTGACCGGAATTGAACCTGCGACCTTTCAGTCTATCCACTGAGCCAAACTGGTTTCGGTCATATATTGACTTCTTAATTCAGATAGTATTGGGAACTCACATGCTTGGCTGGTGATGAGGTTGACCTGGTTTCCAGAGGATTATTCCTGAAATAATTGAGGAAAGGGGGTCTCAGTCTCTCTTCTTGGTTGTTTACACCTTCATCTTTCTTCTCATCCTTAGTTTCTTGGGCATCTTCTCCTTCACCTTCATCTCCTTATTCCTTCTTTGCATCCTCAAATTCTTCCTTGGCATCTTCTTCCTCTTCCTCTCCTTCCTCTTCCTCAGCCTTTTTCTTCTCTTTCTCCTCCTCTTCATCTTCTCCTCCAGAGAGGGGTTCACCCTTAGCCTCCTTGGCTTTTGCAGCCTCAATGGTCTCCTCCACCTCGATCTGCTACTCCTGAATGTGGCTGGTGCATTAAGAAGGGAGAGTGAGCAGACATCAAGTAGGAGCTGGTCTGCAAACCACCATAGGCAGATAGACCAAATATCTGGGAACTATGGGAGTAGCTGCTGACTATGCTTCTCACGCTGGTGAAACTAAGCTGGGTCTCCTCAACTTCCAAGAATTTCCTGTAAGTTGTAATGTCAATGTCCAAAGCCATCTTCACATTGAGGAGGTCCTAGTGTTCTTTTAAATACTGTGCCATTTAACTCTTTCTAGTTCTCAACTCATTTTCTAATTTGTTGATTGTGTCCTGCATAGCACTAATGTCGGCATTCTGCTTATCCTCCAGCTCTTGCAGCTGCTTTCCCAACACTTTGTTCATGCCCTGGCTTGCTTAGATCTCCAGGTCTTGGCCTTGAGCAGGCAGTGGTTCTCAGACCGTGTAGGTGTTCTTGGCAGTGCTCTTGGTAAACATGGTGAAGCAGCTCTTGTACCATTCTTCTGCATTCTGCATGTCCTTGGCAACCAGCTTCTCCTACTGGGCGCCGATGTCCTTGAGCACTGCAGAGAGATTGGACTTGGAGAACATGTCCATCTCCACGGAGATCTGAATGTACTGGATCTGCACCTGCAGCTGGGAGATCTCCTCTTCGTTCACTTTCTTCAGAAAGGCGATTTCATCCATTAGGCTGTTGAAGCATTTTTTGAGCTCAGTGCAGGCAAGAACCGCCTTGTCTGCACCTTTCCATGTCTCCATCAGTCAGCCCTCTGCATCATCATGGTTCCACACCTTTTCCTATAGTGTGCCTTCAGGTTGCTCCCAGTCCCTTCTGAGCCATGGTGCCTCCTAATGGGGTCCTGAGGCTACATCCTCGACCCCACTATCCTCTCCACACCAAGGACAGGAAGCAGTGGGATGGGGCACAGGCATCTCATTTTCATTAAAATGTTCAACCAGGACCTGCTCCACCAGTGTCCTCAGGCGGCCCAGGCACAAAAGTAATACTAGAGGCACTGGCCACCCCTGCCTGCTCAGATCCTCGATTGAGGCCCAGACCCTGTGAGCGGTGTCTGAAACTACCCACACTGCCTGTGTATGCAAATTTACCACCATCTTTGTTGGGTTAATTTGCATATCACTAGTGAATGGCTGGTGGGCATAGCAGAGGTATGGTCAATAATCATCTTTCTCTTTTATTAGTGTAGATAACCTTCTCAATATTGCAAAGAAGAAGTTATAGTTGACACCTGGGTTGAACACCACAGGAAATCTCAATGAGTCTTCTAGTACCTGCCAATATTAATATTAAAGAAACAGGAATATGGAAAGATACCACTGCTACAAATGGCAGGTAAATATGTCTTTCTATATTAAAACTAGAGGTCATGTACACAAAATCTGTGCACAGGAGGGGGTTCCTCAGCTTGGCCTGCGCCTTCTCCAATCGGGGACCCTTCAGGGAATGCCCTAGGATAGGGCCTAAACTGGCTGTCGGACATCCCTCTTAAAATCAGGGACTGTTGGCTCTAACCACTCACCTGCCTGCCTGCCTAATCACTCTTAACCGCCATGTTGACTGTCAGCTTGATCACCTCTAACCACTCTCCCATGCAAATATGATTTGCTCCTAACTGCTCTCCCTGCCATCTGGATCACCCCTGTTGCCTTGATTGCCCCTAACCACTCTTTCCTGCTGGCCTGATTGGTCCAAATTCTCTCCCCTGCTGGCCTGATTGCCCCTAACTGCTCTGCTGCCTGCATGATCACCCCTAACCTCCTCTGCCTCAGCCCCACCACTATAGCTTTGTCTGGAAGAACATCTAGAAGATGTCTGGCTATCTGGTCTAATTAGCATATTGCCCTTTTATTAGTATAGATGCATATGCATACCATATAGCATTTATATTATAGTCATGATTGGTACAATTATATCCCCATTTGCTGACTTCTAGAAGTAGAATTTATGTCAAGCATAAAATTTTCAGAGATAATTTGCATGTAAAATAACAATTATTTTGAATAACAATTATTCATTTAAACACAAATGACTTAATTTAGATAAAGGTATTAAAGTTGTGATAGTTTGGGGCTCATTGCTCAGGAACATATATCCCTTTCTATAAAATAGCTTTTGTTTTGAATGTGCCAATTCATACTATATTTGGTAAATTTTAGTAGTCAAGTAGGTTTCATACAATTGTAATTTAATAATTTAAAGAGAGCACAATTTTTATCTAGAATTTTCTTCCCTTTCCATTACCTTTGTCTATTTTTTAAAAAGGATATCCTTATCATTTTCAAACTAAATAAAAAAAGAGAAAAAAAATACTGAGTTGTGGTATTTTTGCTATGTTCAGTTTCATGAAGAACATATCTGCTCATGTTTTAGAAACATGGGAAACATGTTTTCTATTCCAAATGTACATGTATTATTTAAAAAGAGAGAGAAATAGCAAAATCTCCCAATGTAACAACTAATGAAGAGCAAGATTAAAGTTGTTAAAATTTAAGAGGGTAAAAACACTTAAACTTGAAATATAATTTTAGTTTAAAAATAGATTTCCTGAGGTAGGAAAAATGGTGGCAGAATAGACAGATGGATACAGAGCCTTGTCCTGGAGCAGAAAGAAAGAACAGCTGAGGATCGCAGGGGGAGTATTTGTTGGCGAATTAAAGGACAGCTATACTTGCCAAGGAGAAGGATGGGGGACTGCTGGAACGGGTTCCCTACATTAGGTAGCCCCCAATGTTGCTGGGTCCCATCCCAGAGCTATGGGCTCAGACGTGAAGACCATGCCACCTTGAAGGGAAAAGTGGATGTTATCAGGAACCTGAAAATCTACAACTGTGGCAACAAAGAACAGCTGTAAACCCCAGAACACCAGCCCCCAATTGGTACCAACTTGAATATTCAGAGGTGCTCTACTCTCCACCATGGACAGATCAGATTTCACCAGAATAAGGAAAGAGAACTACATAATCAGACATCCAGAGAAGAGAGACTACAGGGAGAGAAAGAAACAGCCCACATATGAAAGAAAAGCAGAAATCACCAGAAAAGGAAGTTAAAGAAATAGAGGCTAACAACATGTCAGAGAAAGAATTCAGAGAAATGGTCATAAGGTGGCTGAAAAAAAAGGAAGACAAATTCTACAATATGAATAAGAGCCAAGAGGAATTGAGGAAGAACCAAGAAGAAATGAAAAATGACATCACTGCTGTAAAGGAATCAACAGAAAGCATAAATAGTAGACTAAAAGAAGCAGAGGACTGCATCAGTGAGCTAGAAGACAAGGTGGGGAAAAATAGCCAAGTAGAGCAGCTTCAAAAATAAATAAATAAAATAAAATAAAAAGCAGTAGGAGAGCCTAAGGGAACTTTGGGACAACACAAAAGAAAATAACATAATAGGGGTTCCAGAAGGAGAGAAAATTAATCAAGGAATAGAAAACCTGTTTGAAGAAATAATGACAGAAAACTTCCCTGATACAGGGAAGAAAAAACCCACACAAATCCAAGAGACTCACAGAGTCCCAAGCAAAATTAACCCCAAAAGACCAACACCAAGGCACATTATAATTAAATTGGCAAACACCAATGACAAAGTAAGAATCTTAAAAGTGGCCAGAGAGAGACAGAAAGTTACACACAAAGGAGCCCCCATCAGAATAGCAACTGATTTCTCAACAGAAACTCATCAGGTCAGAAAGGAATGGAATGAAATGTAGAAAGTCATGCAAAGGAAGGGTCTGAATACAAGAATACTGTACCCAGCAAGGCTAACAATCAAAATTGAAGGTGAAATCAGTTGCTTCACAGACAAAAAAGGACTAAGGGAATTTGTTACCACGAAACCAGCAATCCAGCAATGCAAGAAATGCTAAAGAGTCTGTTGTAAAAAAAAAAAAAAAAAAAAAAAATATATATATATATATATATATATATATATATATATATATATATGAAGCAAAAAAGGAACACAAGGGTAAAGAATAAAATTGGCGACAAAAGGTACCTATCAATAATAACTTTCAATTAAAATGGAGTAAATGCCCTAGTCAAAAGACATAGGGTAATGGATTGGATAAGAAAACAAGACCCATATATCAGCTGTCTACAAGAAACCCACTTCAGAAAAAGACGCACACAGACTGAGAGTGAAGGGATGGAAAAAGGTTTTTTTAGGCAAATGGAAATGAAAAAAAAAGCTGGGCTATCAATACTTTTATCTGACAAATTAGATCTCATAGGGAAGGACATAACAAGAGATAAGGAAGGCCACTTCATAATACTAAAGGGAGCAATCCATCAAGAAGAAATAACTCTGGTAAACATATATACACCCAAAACAGGAACACGCAAATACATTAAAAAACAAACAAACAAACAAAAAAAAACTAAAAAACTCCTGAAGGATATCAAGGGAGAGATTGATAGCAATACACTTATAGTAGGAGACTTTATTATCCTCCCATTATTACCATTGGACAAATCCTCTAAACAAAATATCAGCAAAGAAACATCAGTTTTAAATGACTCACTAAACCAGATGGAAGTAATTAACATTTTCAGAACATTTGACCCCAAAGCCACAGAATATACATTCTTCTCAAGTCCACACAGGTCATTTTTAGAGATTGACCATATGTTGGGACATAGGTAAAGTCTCTTCAAATTCAAGAAGATAGAAATCCTATCAAGCATCTTCTCAGATCACAGTGGCATAAAACTGGAAACCAACTACAATAAAAACAATCCAAAAAAAAATTAAACACATGGAGATTAAACAGCATGCTATTAAACAATGACTGGGTCACCAGAGGGATTCAGGAACAAATAAAATTCATCATGGTAACAAATGACAATGAAATCACAAAAATCAAAAATCTATGGGATACAGCAAAAGCAGTCTTGAGAAGAAAGTTCATAGCTCTACAAGCCTTCTAAAAAAAAATGGTAATAAATTACCTAACCCCACAACTCAAAGAGTTAGAAAGAGATCAACAAGAAAAGCCCAGTGTAAGCAAAAGGAAGGAAATAATAAAGATTATAGTGGAGATAAAAACCATAGGTGAGGGCATGTATGGGACTAGGGTGGAGGGGGGCAATGGTAAGATATACACACAAATAATATCTTAATAAAAAAAATGGGGGAAAATAGATTTCCTCTTCCCTGGCTGGGGTGACTTGGTTGATTGGAGTGTCCTCATTCTGTTCCCCCATTTCTAATGTAATAACTATATTACTAAAACAGTTACCAAAAGCACTGCATATCATATGTGTATGTTTGTGTATATACATACCTTATCATCCCTATCCACTGCTCTTCCTACCTGATTACCCCTAACCACTCTGCATGCCTATCTGATTGCCCCTTACCAATTACTTGGGGTCAGGGCCATCACTGACTTCTGGTTGGTCAATTTCCAGTCATTACTGGTCATTACGGCACAGGGATTTTATATATTAGGATATTTATATTTAAGAAAGAAGAAATGGATAATTGCTGGGATCCTGTGATGCCTGATGAAAAGGATGGTTTCTCCTTATATTTTTCCATGATACACTAAAATCCAAAGGACTTTAATTCATTTTAGTGGCTTGACACAAAGGGCTTTTTCTGTTTATTTGTTTTTGCTTTGTTTGTTTGTTTCTCATGTTAAATTTCCATCTGGAGTTTGGATCTATGCTTTATTTTAAATTTCCCTCACTGTGGGACTTATATTGGCACAGCAGTCACTGTGTTTGTTTTTATTGGTCATCACAGAGGAAGGAGAGTGCTAGAAGCTCTCCTGTCAACACTCCAACATAGAAATGGTGATCACTGATTAGAACAAGTTGTAGAGGCCACATTTGACTACAAGGACACCACAAACTGCAGTCCTATTATTTGCCCTTGAAAGTCAGAAAATAAAGATAAAGCCATGTAATGGTCACTAACCACTACTATAGATCTGAAATTGACAGGGAGTTCAAATATATAGTAGAATGAAATATGTTGATTCCTAGACTTATAGTGCTTTAGTTGAGAAGTTTCTGTAGGGAAGTACAGTTTTCAAGTGTCAGAACCAGAAAGGTTTTTCTCTAGGAAACAGTATTCATATTAGATTGTCTACTTTATCTACATACTTTAATTACCCCCCATTAAATAAAAATCAGTTGCTGTTTTTCCTTAATGTTAATGGCCTCAATTATGCACAATGAATAAGGGAAAGAAAGAGATTGGAGGTAAACTCTGTTTTCAATCTTAACTTTTACCCTTGCATAATCTTCATCATTAAAAATATAAATATTATTTTTATTGATTTCAAAGAGAAAGTGATAGAAACATAAATAATGAGAGAATTATCAGTCCACTCCCTTTCCATGCCCCTGATTATATTATATTCACCAGTTTATTATGTTCATCAGATCTGTTATTTGTTTGATTTTTAGATTCACTTGTTGATAGATATGTATTTGTTGTCACTTCATTGTTCATAAATTTTTATCTTTACCTTTTTCTTCTTCCTCTTCTTAAAGAATACTCTTCAACATTCCATATAATACTGGTTTGGTGGTGATGAACTCCATTAGCTTCTTCTTTTCTCTGAAGCTCTTTATCTAACCTTCAATTCTACATGATGGCTTTGCTGGGTAGAGTAATCTTGGTTGTAGGTTCTTGCTATTCATCACTTAGAATATTTCTTGCCACTCCTGTCTGGCCTGCATAGTTTCTGTTGAGAAATCAGCTGACAGTCATATGGAAACTTCCTTGTAAGTAACTGTTTTTCTCTTGCTGTTTTTAAGATTCTGTCTTTGTCATTTGCCCTTGGCATTTTAATTATGATGTGACTTGGTATGGTCCTCTTTGGATTCCTTTTGTTTGGGGTTCTGTGCTCTTCCTGGACTTATAAGTCTATTTCTTTCACCAGGTAGGGAAAGTTTTATGGCATTATTTCTTCAAATAGCTTTTTTAATATCTTGCTGTCTTTCTTCTGGCACCCCCATAGTTTAGATGTTGGTATGCTTGAAGTTGTCCCAGAGTCTTCTTATACTATCTTCATAGTTTGGGATTCTTTTTTTCTTTTTGCTCTTCCAGTTGAGTGTTATTTTGCTTCCTCATGTTTCAAATCTTTGACTTGATTCTTGGGATCCTCTAGTCTAATGTTGAGTCCCTGTATATTACTCTTTATTTCAGTTAGGATATGCTTAATTTCTGACTGGTCCTTTTACATTATTTTTGGCATTCTCATTAAGAGCCTTGAAGGTCTAATTAAGTTCCTCAGAGATTTCTAGAAGATTCTTAAGTAACCTTGGTTTTGAACTCTATATCCAGTATTTTAATTTCTTCCATTTATTTCATTTCTCACATATTTCTTTATCTCCACATTTTGGCTGTTCCCCTGTGTTTGTTTCTATGTATTGGGTAGCTGCTAAGTCTCCTTGAGTTGATAGAGTGGCCTTGTGTAGCAGGTGTCCTAAAGGGCCCAGTGGCTCCCCAATCACATGAGGTGACACTCTTGGTGCACCCCTTTGTGGGCTGGTATAGTTAAACCTTGATTACTGTTGGTATCACTGGGAGGAATTGACCTCCAGGCAAATGGGCTGTGAGTACCAGCTGTGTCTACAATGGAAGTGCTCCTGTATAGGATACACCCTTACGGGGCAGCACTTGCTTCAGTGAGGTTTTGGTGTTCACTGATTCTGCCCCTTGAGTGTGTCACTTATAGATGTGAAGAGTTATAATCTGGTATGGTCTCACAATGACCACTGGATACACAGTTGGATCTCCAAGGGGGTGCTAAGTCATCTACTGCCTGTGGTCACCCAGCAGGTTTCTCCTCTTTATATCAGATTTGGAAGTTCCCAGATGAAACCCAGCTGTGAAGCAATGCAGGACACTGCTGCTGGCCTTGAGCCTTCTTTTGATAGCTTTGGGGTTCCCTGACCCAGCTGCTGCCTAGGCTGAGAAAGGACAGGCCATTCGTATGCAAAAGCCACTGTGCACAGCTTAAGTGGGCTGGTAAATTGGGTAAAGCAGGGTCTCTGGGAATCACCAATGCAGAGCAAACAGCAATGGCTGCCATTCAGCCCTGCACTGAAGAGGCCCCAGCATAAGAACAATGACAGCTATGAGCACCTTTGTATGAAAGAAAACTGCCCTTGCATTCCTGCCTTGATGCCAGACAATCCAGTTTCTCCTTGTATGTGTCTGGGTCCCCAGAGTCTTGCCTGGAACCGGAGTTCAGAATAAGCAGGAGCTTGTATCTCCCTCCTAATTAAAAAAAAGCAGCGCACCTGTGTGCCAGCCCATTTCATGTCTCCATACCTTCTACCAGTGTATGAGCTTTCTTCTTTACTTTTCTGGTTATAGTACGTCCACTCAGCCAGCTTTCCTGCGATTCTGGATGATAGTTGTTTGGTCTTTTGTACTTTTGATGTGGTTGTGAGAGGCAACAAGTTTGGCTGTTTACCTATGCCATGATCTTGGTTCTCTCTTTACGTTGCTTTTTTTTTAGAAAAAAAAATCAACTCAAAGTATGATGGTAGCTGTAGCTTTTTTGGTAGCTGTAGCCCTTTTTCAAGTTCAGGGAGTAACCCAAACTCCTACTTTGCAGATAGTGTTTATCATGAATGAGGATTAGATTTTGTCAAAAGTGTTTTTTGTGGTGTTTTTTTTTTTGTGTGTGTGTTTGTTTTTGTTTGTTTTTTGCTTCAGTTAATATGTTCATGTGAGGGGTTTTTCTTTAGTATATGTTGGGTTACATTTATTTCATCTTAAATGTTTACACAAACTGCATTAATGAAATAGATCTAGATTGTGATATGTAATACCTTTTATACTTCTCTTGCATTAATTGATAAATAGATTTCAGATTTGAGTCTCTGTATTGACCAAAATCTCTAGATTTTTGTGTGGTAATTTGCCCTACAATCTTAGTTCTTGAATGAGTCTAAGAAAAGCAATTGATTTTTAGATTTTCCAGCTTTTTTTTTTTTCTTATAAGAATAAATGTTATGACTTCTAAGCACTTTAAATTTTGAAGCTAAAGCTGGAAGCCTTTTTTCATATCCTTACCAGTTTAAAAATTAGTACCTAATCCTTACAGATTACTGTCCCCCAAAAGAAATGGTTTCTGCAAAATTATTGCAAAATAGTAGTACTTCTCTTTCCAATTTTTCCAATCACAAGGTTAAAAGAACTCAACAAACTCATTTGTTTCTTGTTTCTGTTTTTCTTTCATATTACTCACTTTTCTATTTCTTTGGTTTTGGATAATAGCTTTTCTCTATTAATACATGTATATGCTACCAGAAACAATGTATTGTTTTCAAAATGTAGGAAGGTCTCTAGCCATAGACTTATCTCCTCAGTTCATACTCAGCAATGTCATTATATACATAGGTAATGCCATAATTTTTGCCAGTGAAATTAGATAAGAGATTATTCTAGAATACCTGTGTTAAGTCTATATCACAAAATGTCTAGACAGGAAAAAATAAAAACAGTATAACAAAATTAAATTTAACTGGAATCTTCTACATTGCACTTTGTCCAAGTGGTAGTTACTATCAATGAGAAATAAGGTAATCAAATTCAGTGGCAGTCAACAAACTATCAAAACATTGTCAACTACAGCTACAGTATTTTAGATGCATTATTCCATATAATTATTTAAAACATCACAAATAGGCCCAGCTGATATTGCTCAGTGGTATCAACCCAGGAACTAGTTCAATTCCCAGTTGGGCACATGCCTGGGCTGTGAGCTCCATCTACTTGCTGGTGGGGGTGTGTGGAGGCAGCAGATTGATGATATTTTCCTCTCATCAATGTTTCTGTCTCTATCTATTTACCTCTCTCTCTAAAAATCAGTAAAAAATCAGTAAAAAACCTATTTAAAAAACAAACCAAAACCATATACAACATAAAGCAATATAATTATTATTATCTTATAGAATAACTGAGGACCTGAGAGGTTATTTTTTCTGATACAAAATAAAATAGTATTAGAACAAATACTTGAATGCTAATATAAACTCACTATGCAACTACAAATTTAAAAGCATTGTTTTTATATCACAGCAATAAAGCTGATTGCATTATTTATAATTGTGTTTAATAATTTTATAGGGCATATGGAAAATTTTAGGGCACACAGAAATGAACATAGAATGAGTGAACACTTTTAAAGGTGTCCAAAGAACAATGATTGAAGGTGCTCAGAAAAGAAGGTTATGAAGACTCCTTAATGGCAAAACAAAACAAAACAAAACAAACAAAAACAAATGGTCTTGGAAGAATCCTAGTAAAGGAGTGGATTTTAGATCCTTAATTTCTTCATATTTAATGATTTGTGTCTTACATCTAAAAAATAAAATAAAATAAAGGATGAACTACTCTTTTCTCTGAACTGTGAGAGAGAGAAAAGAAGAGAGTGAAACATTGATCAAGTTTCCTCTCATATGTGCCCTGACTGGGATTGAACCTGCAATCTTTTTTTGGTGTATTATGGGACTACATTCCAGCCAACTGAGCCACCTGGACAGGGCTGTATCATCTATCTTAGCATGACTAATCCCCTTGACAAATACATTCCGTGTAGACATGTATGTAAAAAAGTCAATAATTATGAAATATCTGAGGGCTGTGGATGAAAAAGGGGCCACATACAACATCCAACAAACTCAGGGGTGGCCTACATGTTGGCCTTACAAACTCCTAAAATAAGCACATAGGATGGACTGAAATGAAAACTTCTTAAGTAAAAGCAAGTCATGTGGGTAGTCATGTCCTAAGCACGTATCTTCCTTCTTTACCTTAACTGAACCTATCTACTTCTTTTTCGCCTCTATCAGTACTATACCTTCAGAATGTCAGAATTAGCTTTTTTTTTTTTTTTTTTTTTTTTTTTTTTTTTACCAGACTCCTCAAGATACAATTTCCCCACTTGTCACCATCTCTATGCCATTTAAATGTTAATTGTTAACAATCCTATAGCCACCAATATATTGTAAAATAAATATGTGTTTATTTTAGTTTTTATTAAATCCCAGATATTTTTCCACTTTTATTTCTTCTCCCTTCCTAATAAATCATTAATAGATTTGAGGTTTTGCCCTTATCTCACCCTTTGATTGTACTTGATAAAAAAGGTGCAAAACTACCATTCTTTGGAGCATTATCAATCTGTTGAGATTTTGCTTCTTGGCAATTGTTGTCATTTTGGCTCCAATAAACTCATAAAAATTATCTACAGGTTTAGAATTTTCTTAAGTCAACAAGGCATTTCCTCTTTCTTTTTCCCTTTTTTTCTTTTTTCTTTTTGTAGTTATTCATTGATAACATTCTATTTCTATATTCCAGGCCTAGACAATGGAGTGTGCCCATCTAGGAGTAGGGAGAGAATGAGATGCATTAGATCTCTTATAGCAAGAATAAAGTAGGATAGAATTTTTGGATTCTTAGTTTTTGCAACAATACAATTGTCTGAAAAACCTGGTCATTAGTTTACAATAGAAAAATAAATGTGTCTTTTAGTATGTATTAAACTATCAAGAGTGAAGTCTAGATGATAAGATTACAAATTATTTCACAGTATGGGAAGAAATTCAAAGGTTCCTCTTTAATTAACAATTTTGTTGACCACTTAGTGCTTGAAGGAATAATAGCAAGGGGAAAAAAGAGTCTGAAGTCAGCAAGGAAAGCAGTAAGATTAATATTGAATCCTTCTTATGCTGATGAATCTGGGGAGGTGTTTGGTATGTTAACAGCTAGAGGGAAATACCAGGAAAAGCTCTTACTGCCTGCTTCTCCTGTGGGCCTCTGAGAGGAAACTTCTCATGGCGTGGGGGGGTGGGGGGGAGGCTTGCACTGGCATGGGGTGATCTCAGGCAGGAAAAAAGGTAGAACAGAGTCAATATGCAGAGAGACGGATCATTTAATAATCTCAAACTTTACTAAACTTGCTTGTAGTGCATTAGCACACGATTTCTTACATCTCTTTAATGATTAGAGAAGTTAGCCTAATTAAAAGCATGTTGGGAACATCAGGGGCTGTAGAGGGAATATAAAGAAACTTAGCAGGCATGGGGAAAGGATATCTAAGATGTTGCATGGGCCTCATGGAGGGTTACTGGGCCCTCAGGGAGCCAAGGGAAAACCCAGATCATGTATTAAAAAAGCCACCAAGAGCTTCAGTGGCTATTACGAGGCTCTCATCCAGGGAAGGACAGTCCTACCTTAGCTTTTACTATCCAGGGATCAGCTCAAACCAGCTGCTCCACAGAGGATACTGTAAGGCGGTAACAAGTGGACAAAACATAAACCTGCAGAGGCCTCTCTCCTCTGCTGTCACAAAGTTATGGAAAGCCAATATTCTCTCCATACCAGGGGGAGAACAGAACCCATACCTGATGCATTAGCATCAGAGGAACTTACAAAGGAGAAATAAAAATCAGTTTCAAATTACATTAAAATGATTTGCTTTCCCCTTTAACCTACTCTAAATCAAGGGAATTTTAATCTGGACATATTAATGTTTTCTTTGTAAAGACCATCTATTTGCAGAAATATTATTAGCAATTTTCCCATTATGTTATTGATTTGCTTGGATTATTTTAAACCAGGATATTTTATTTTATTTTCTGAAATGTTAATGTGGGGGGTACATGAAAGGCAACATAATCATCTCAGACGGTGATTCAAAAAAATGAATTTATTGAAGCAAAGTTGGGTAGGAGATGGGGATACCTAAAGGGAAGGGCTACCCAGAGAAGAGGGGGCAGTCAGCAGACCGCCAGGGAGCCAAGGGGGGACAAGCCTGTTCTCTGTGGAAGCCCGAAGGACTCAACCATGACCTCAGTGCTACCTTACTGGGGCCCAGGACTAACTGTGATAAAATTAGCATTGAGTTTTTGCTGCTCCTCTCCCAAACCGCTCACCTCCTCTATCTCTTCTCCTGAGGGCTTTTCTGTGTACACTATGTGTAAGAGCATGCTCAGAAGAAATGTAGTTATATCATCCCTGGATGCAAATGAAAGTCTCCACCCAGAAAATCCCTCATTTAAACCACACAGTCCACGGCGGTAGGGGACATTGTTTCTACTGAGTGGTCTGCTCCTCGCTTGGAGTATATTTTCAATAAATCCCTCTTGGCTTTACTTTTATTTTGTTGGCCCGCAATTCTTGTCTGTGCTGAGAAGAGCCTAGGCCTGATGGTAACATTTCCATATGTTTGCTCCAGCTTTTATTTTAAAATGTGCTTCATCAAGAACCTGTATACAGAAACACATTAACAATATCAAGGTACATATAACACATATATGCTACATTATAAAAAACTAAAGCAATTTTATTTTCCATTGATTCTGATACAGCTCATAAAAGAAGAAGAAAAAAACAAAACAAATAAAAACCAATAAGCACTTAAGGTTACAAAGATAAAAAGGAATACAGAAAACACATGCTTCTTATAAATTTTTTCTAAGAATATTATACAATTTAGCTCCAAGTTTTAGAATGTATTTGAATGTCTCATGTGCATATTTGTATTCTACTAAGTATAGAAGACAACTGTTCTTTTTTGATGAGCAAGATGTTATTCTTATTAAATGAACACTTGAATTTTTCCCCACTAGTCCAATGTATAAAAATCAAATGATAGCCCTAATTTATTTTAAGATTTTCTTCCATTTTAACCAGCTATCTTCTCCTTCATCAGTTTTTTTTTTTTTAACTTAAGTGTAATTAGTTTTAGGTATAAAATATAATAATTAGATATTTGTATGTATTGCACAATGATCACCACAATAAGTTTACTTAAAATTTGTCACCATTCCTAATATAATTCATAATAAGATTATTTAAAATGTATCTAATCATGAAGAAAAATATATTCATGGAAAAATGCATAGCAATATGTACAACATTCAGGAACCTGTTCAAAATTTCTTTGTAGGTGGATTTAGTATACAAATCTTCCTCCTGACATTTTTAAGTAGATATTGAAAGTTATACACAAGCTTCAATTAAATTGCATAACTCCAGATCTGCTCATGCTTCAAAGTGGTTATAGGCATATATGTACCATTTTCTACTTAATCATTAGTTATTTAATTTATTTACCTTTATGAAATCAGGCATATTATTCAAAACCTTTTGGGCCAAAGGGTTTAAGGTAGAAAAAGTATGGATTAGGAATAAATTCCTGCCACTAATTTTCATCTTCTTCTTGGAAGATGGAATATTGTGGGTTCTGAAATATTAGATACCTTTTGTTTTTTATATAAAAAAAGATATCAATGGGATAACTTAAAAGAATATAATTTAGCCAACTCAAAACAAAACAAAACAAAACAAAACAAACAAACAAACAAACAAACAAAAAAACCTATTTATATATGGAATGTGAGAGCTATGGAGTAGCAAAAGGGATGCCATGCTGATAGCACTCAATCTTTTCTCAAGGATTTTTTTTCTCTCTGAAGACCAGAAAGGATGTCTGTTCTCTCTAGTTGGGGGTATATTACTTTAGTTATTATATTTCTATGTAAAGGCACATAATCAAAACTTATGTATAATTGAAAGCAACTAAGAATCAGGTTGATTATGTGATTAAGACTCTAAAGTAAAACATAAAAACACCCTGTAAAACATGCAATGTTTTAATTTTCTATTCAGAATTTTTAAACCTCTATTAGCAGATTCCATCCTATTTAAAACTTGTCAGTACTACAATTATTCTGATGAAATTACAATAAACATCAGTGAATAAGAATTTTAATAAGTAAAATCATTTCTGAATTAAACATTTTTTCATCCCCTCCAGAACTTCACCACCTGCTCCAGCAGCGTATTATTCTGTCCCAGAATGAAGAATATTCATATTTCCCCAAAGGTGACAATTAAGCTAGTTCAGTCTTGGAGTTTGTAAAATATCAGGTTAGCATTTCCCTGAGATCATCAAGCCTTAACTTAGCCAAAGCACACACGGTAGCAAAATGGAATGACTCCGGTAGTTTTGGGATATGATGACCATATTAATAATGGATCCCTGACATCTCTTGTTTGATATTACATACATTTTCCTAATAGTTCCTTATTATTTCCTTCACTGAACAAAACAAGGGCAACATGTGTTAATGAGAGAAGATGCATAATTTTATATGCATTCTTATGCACATATGTATATATGTACTTGTCTAAATTCACAAAGTCTTAGAATAAATATTTTAATCAGGAAAAATAATTTATTGCCAGACATTATTTAAAATATTGTGCACTAGGCATAGAGAGTTGGCACTTTCTTGTTTTCTTTTTGCATTTATTTACCACTAATCTTAAAGAAGAATGGTTTTTCATTTGTTTAGCAGCTTAAACATTCACTATCTCACCATTTTAGGCTTCTTCAATGGGGCTGTTTAAGGATCCTTATATCCCCCAGTATGAGTGATTCCTTGGAGGGCAAAGGCATGGAGTGGCCATAATGCCTTGGATTACTTGGTCTCAGCACTCATTGTCATTTTGTCAATACTCTATTGATTATACAAGTAAATCCTTTTTGATGGGGAAAGGATTACAGAGGAATCTGAATACCAGGAGATGAAGTTCATCAAGGTCCATATTGGAAACTCTGTTCAATATTTAGCTTTAAACTATAATCAAAGAAGATTGAAAATGAAACTATTGCTATTTTATGCACAGTCACTTTTTCAGAACCCCTTTCTGCCTAGTATAAGTTGCTGAGTTTGGTTTTTAAAGAGTGTCAAAATACCCTTCCAAAAAGATCTCTCACTTTTCCTAATTGAAAGGAGTTATTCAAGTCAAGAGAGCAATCTCTCATATTTTATTCATTTTCTTCTTTAAAGTGAAGGTTTTTGTCCACTATTTCTCATATGCCCAGACTTCTAGTATTTAATATAATTTCTATCTTTCCAGGCCTCATTCATGTCTTACCTAATTGACTATGAAAAACACCCAAAACTCTATCCTCTTCTAACAATTCTAATCATCAATTCAAACACATAAGGTATTTTTTCATAATTAACAAATAACATGTGTAAGGTGCTTTTTGTAAAATTTTCTTGAATGAACATCTTGTACTCTTAAATTTATTAGGATATCAGTGCATCATTAGGATAAGTCTGAGCACTAAATAAGAATTATGGCTGAAACTGGTTAGACTCAGCAGATACTGAAAGGTCCCAGGTTCAATTCCTGTCAAGGCCATCTACATTGACTGCGGGCACATCCCCAGTAGTGGGTGTGCTAGAGGCAGCTGGTCAGTGTTTCTCTTTCATTGGTGTATCTAGCTCTCTCTCCCTCTACCTTCCTCTCAGTAAAAAAATCAATAAGATATATTTTTAAAAAAAGAATTATGTAGTTGAATGAGATATAAAAAGGTAACATCTTCCACAGGCTCTGTGCCAGAGGTACTCCAACCTATCCCGATGGAAAGACTCTTCAGATGAGTGATGACTGTTGCCATGGCTCTTTGGCCTGCATTATTCCATTACCTACCATTAATTCATAATTATTTTTCTGAGGGAAAAAAATCCTGTTGATCACACTAATTTAGAAAAATAAAATTCTAGAACATATTTTCTAAAACTACTCTCCTGTGAGATTTACTTTCTTGTTAAAAGATTTCTTTTAAATATGAACTGCTATTTTATAAAAATCTTCATCCTGGGGATTTTGTCATAACTCAATTAAATCTGACAGCACATTTCAAATTTTACTTTTACTTTAACAAATTACTGTACCAAGCTTCCTTCAGGCTGTACTTTGATTATTAATTAGCACACACATTATGCAGCTAAAGAAAGATAGGCATTTTATGGAAAGAGTTTTTTCTCCTAATGAAGAAGTAACAGCTTATTCATTCCCAGCGTTTTTGGTTAACTTTTAAAAATCATTTTTAACTCTTTTATTTTTCTTAGTTGTAGGACATAAACGTCTGTGGTTTCAGCTTCAGATTTTTGGTATATGTTACTACCACTATATACTTGAGTAATAATTTCAATCTAGAAATATAGCTTTACTTTCTTTGGTTATTATTTGCTACTCATTAAACTGAGTGCTTATGTTGATACTAGAGGCCTGGTGCACGAAATTCAGGCATGGGGGTGTTCCTCAGCCCAGCTTGCACCCTCTCCAATCCTGGACACCTTGGGGGATGTTTGACTGCCTCTTGCAATCCGGGACCACTGGCTTCTAACTGCTCACCTGCCTGCCTGCCTGATCATCTTTAACCCCTCTGCCTGCCTGCCTGATTGCCCCTAACCACTTCTGCTTGCCTGATCACCCCTAACTACCTCTGCCTGCCTGCCTGATTGCGCCTAACTGCTCTCCCCCTGGCCTGATTGCCCCTAACCACCTCTGCCTTGCCCCACACCCAGGACCCAGGGTTCCCTCCTTTGTCCGGTTGCAAGAACCCATGACCCAGGCTTTCCTCCCTCTGTTTAACCACAGGTACCCAAGACCCAGACCAGCTTAGCCCTGGCCAGCCATAGCTGCAGGGGACTGTAGGCAGGCGGCTTGTCCCTCTCCCAGCCCACAGGCGCAGGCGCAGCTGCTGGCATCTGGGACAGCAGGGAAGAAGGTTTGTCCCTCTCCCAGACAGCAGCCTGGCTGGTCCCCATTCCTCTCTCCTCAGTGTTGAGTGTCTGAGATGTTATAACTTGCGGGTGTGAGGACGTGATGGCATGAAGGCATGATGGCCATTTGCATATAGGATAAATGTTTATAATGCTCTGTAATCTGTAGATTTTTTCAATTGTGAAAAACATCACAATTTTCTTAGTCATCTGTTGGAAAAGATAAGCTGCATGCATTGAATATATACTGTAGGAACTTAGGAAGCTTTTATTAATTTATCAGTAATAGATGTCTTCTACTACATCAGTTTGAACCACAAATTTCAGGAGAAAGGTAATGAGGTCTTTGTTCTTGCCCTCCTCGAAGGCATCTTGGCTCTTTATAAATAATTGTCTCAACTGCTCCTCAGCAATCATTAAGTATATGAATATATTTTTCATGAAGATAAAAAAATAAGCCCTTTCTTAGCATAAAAATTGATACATCTGAGAACATGCACATGGATGTGTATTTGCCTTAATGTGTGTGTATATGTGTATTCATATATAGTAGCTTTTTATTTGTTTGTTTTTACTGCATTCTTCATTAGAAAATCTACGTACAAACTAGAAACAAATTAAAATACAATTGCCAACAGAGATAACTTGAAAAAGCAAATAAAATTAAGAGTTTTCAAAGAACTTATATGCATATGTGTATTGCTCATGAACATAGACAATAGGGTGATGAAAGCCTGGAATGGGATGGGAACTAAGTGGTGGGGGCAACAATAAAGATAAAAATAGTAAGGCTTTTATTTTTCCTATTGTGTACTGATAGAACTCTAAGTTCAACACTATAGGCATAGATATAAGCAATAATAATAAAGAAACAACATATAACTAGCTGTTTCTAAGAGACTAGTGTGATTCTCATGGACTCTCCTAGAATTAAAATATGATCATTCTGAGTTATAATCTTTGTAAAATGGGCACAATTGTAAAGCAAGTACTTAAAAGTACAAATTTTTCTGTTATTTACCTCTGCTGCTATCATTTTATCTTCCCATGTCTTTATTATGCATTTAATGACCACAGAAACCTGTTACTTTTGCTATCCTGAGTTTTAAATCATTTTACTTCAGGGGGTTGCTCACTGATGCTATTTTTCAATTTGCAGTCTAGTCGTGAGCTTAATGAGCCACTTATAATACAGCATATTTCCATCTATAAGTTTATCTCCCTGATAACAAAGTCTAAAACCCTGTTGTTGGCTGCCAGATCTCATAAGCAAAACATAACTGTTTTATTTCAAACTGTCAAGCAATGCTTATAAAATACACTAATCACATCTCTCAGTAGTCAGAATGCCACACATGTATATGCTTATGAACCAACCAATTACATTTAAACTAATAAATTTAAATTCCTGAGTATCCTGATAACTACAACATTTGATCAATGCTAAGATATATTTATAAATTTAACATTTAATGGGATGCTATAATTATGATATGAAGTTAAAAACCAATGAAACATGATAAGATAAATTATAAGAGAGGCATTATAAATTATTAATGAGTGACAAAGTGGACAAACTGATGAGTAGATACTTATGTAACATTATCGACTTTAAACAGAAAGACCACTTCAAAGCTGAGCTAGATAATTCTGTCATTTAATAAAAATTTAAAATATCAGAATTTCTGATGCTTTAAAACATTCTGTCATAGCAAATAAGTCATCATTTATAATTTCTTCAATATTTAATTTTCTGAAAATTCAGAATAGAAAAACATAATGCTAATAAAATGTCATCTGTTTTGATTTATTTGTATGTATAGTGAGTGTTTACTCTTATCCTGTTTTCTTGAGGACTTCTAACTAAGAAGTGATGTCACCTCACAGGAATGGAGAAGCAATGAATCACAATGCATGTTTACAATCATTTCAGTCACTCTGATAATGGACAATGAAATCTTTAACAATTCACTTCAGTTCAGTTGCCAAAATCTAATGTAACACCTGTAATATTTTTTTATTTTCATAAAATTTTATGTTGTTGTCTTGCTTTGATTCCAATCATGTATTTTAATCGGATATAATATAAATATGATAAAATGCACAGATAAGTTATGGTTCGATGTTTGAAAAATGCGTAACAGATCCAGTAACATACACCCTTATCAAGACAGAGCATTGCTATTGTTTCTTTATGCCCATGGTGTAAAAGAGGCCAGGTCATTAATACTGATAAGAAATAACTCTCAGAAACCACATCACTTTCTTAGTTCTGCTGAGAGTTGAAATAAGACTTCAGGCACACATCCCTGAAAATCAAACTAAAATGAAAATTTAGAATAAAAAAGCTGCCACAGCTGTCTCTTAACACATTGGAAGCTGGATGAAGAGCCTTGAATGATGGCTACAGAAAATCTTCAAATGTCTGCAACACTGTTTTTACCACCAAAAAGACAAGAATGATCAGAATATTGGCCTCTGCTTCATTTTTATCTTCCAAACTTTATGCACATGTTTCTAATTTGTGGAAGTTATATTTTCATCCAGAACCAAAGATACAGGGAATATGAGAAGTAAAATGGTAGCTTTCCAATTTCTCTAAGAAGGGAGGGAGGAATAAAAATTGAGAAAGACAATCCACCATATCTCCTCACAGTTCATGGGTGGCACATCATATTAAATGCAAACAAGCAAACAAACAAAAATGCAAACAATCACATTTTCTAAAACTCATTAAAATTAAGCTATTTTAATAATTGGAGTTCTAAAAATAATTTTTAAAATGTCTTACGATAATGACTTCGAGATTTGGTTTCATATGTATTTAGATTGCATTGGAGGAAACTATACTCCAATTAATAAATTTGTTGGACTTTGATTGAATTTAGAATCATATTTCACAATTAGGCTTCTGACATACATTTCTATGTCTTGGCATCTGCATCATTTTTATACATTTTATTCTTTATTACTATACTTTGGCTATTAGCATGGTTTATTATTTATTTATTTATTGAGGTTGGTAGTTATCTACTTATATTTATGATGCAAGTATATTTTCTGTGAAATCACAAAGTGAAAAGATACTAATTAAATTCAGCATAGAGTCAAATTCACTTTCCAAATGATAATAGTTTTTGATATTTAATAAAAAATTACTTTTTATGCCATTAAGTTGATTTAAAGTGTGTAAAATTATGCAATATATTTCACACTTGGGTCTTAAATTTTTTTCTATATTAGTAGTTTTTTATATTACATTTTGCAGATTTGAATTTAAAATTAAGTTGTGTGTGTGTGTTGCACTAAATTTCCCTGGATGTTACTAAATTTTTACATTTACTTGGTTATCTTGGTGTGCTTTAGTTGCATCTTCCAGCATGTATTCTCTTTACTTTAGATATTTTCTTCTTTTTTGCTCTAATCATAATACAAAATGCATATTGAAAAAAGTACAGACTTAAGGGTGACCTGGAATTAGATTCCTAACTAAAATCTACCCCTTCTGGACAAGTGTTTTCATTTCCCTCAGCCCTGCTTCTTCATGTGCTAAAAAGGATAATAGAGCCATTGTGAGAACTGAATGACAGGGTTAATGTCTGTAATTTACCTAGAACATTGTCTTGGAGAGAATGCTTCACCTGAAAGCTGTTTATATAAATTATTGTTAATTGAAATACTGCTATTCAAAGTTCATACAGTCTCATTTATATTAATTGGGTGTCCACTTATCTCCTTAAAATTTACTCAAGTGGTAAATATTTTCAGTTATTTATGAATTCCTTTATTTAGCAAAGATATATTGCTGAATGTTTATATTACATACTACATATGTAACTGTCACATGTCTGAAGTGGCAAATTTTGCAAAATGCTTTCATAAGTGTCTGGTACATGGCAAGTATTCTAGATTTGATTGACAACTGTATAAATTTAACAGAAAACACAAGGGGAATTTAGGCAAAATGGAGAACTATTACCTCACATAAAGGACTGAGAAACCTAAGAGATTTCCGGACTCAGAAAATTAAAAGCCTCCAAGACTCCTACTATTTCCATCTCTGCTTTCTGGCATCATATTCCTCCTACAGCTGGTTCCACCTAATGATAGATAGTTTGCCAGCACGATTAGAACAGAGAAATCTCAGTTATGCAACGAAACCATTTCCTCAGTATTCTTCACATCTGATATTTTGCTGGTACTACAACAAAGCATTTTAGAAGCCATGAATGATTAAAATACCAAATGTCAGTTCTCAGGGTTGACTAACCTTACATGTACAAGGTATTTAAATAATCTCATTTCTTTGTATGCAACTTTAAATATTATATAACTAATATAGCTGAGTAAATTTTAATTATAAGCTTTGTATTGAATATAGTAAAATTAGTTTAATTCAGGTGCATAATCATAAAATTTATGGTACTGGAATCAGAGAATTTATAAATTAAATGATAAGTATATAGAAGTATTGTAGGGCAAACATAATAAATAATTATGTCTTTTTAATTATTATATTAATTTAATTTAAATGATTAGATTATTTAATTTTGAAGAATATTTACCATCTAATGATTTATTGGAAAACATGCATACATAATGTTATAATGATGGTATGGTCATAAGAAAACTCTTCTAATGTATGAAATAATTACTGTGTGAAATGTTTGCTGTGTGAAAACCCCAATACTCTGTAACTTCCAAAATTAATGAACACCCCACTATCTTACTGTAAAAGCCCTGAGTCCTTAAAGTATAAATGCTCTGCTCCTAGCATAAGGCTCCTAGCATAAGTGTGTCTGGCCCACACTGATAAGGACCCAGGTTGTTTACTGTGGTCTATATAAGTTGGTGACTGTCTTCAGTCAAGGTCTTTTGCCCAAAAAGAGGAGGACTCCACATCGCTGCATGAGACAAGCCCCTGACTGACTACTCTGCTGTGTGAGCCTGAGCCAATTGTGGCTGCCTGTCTGCCTCTGTTTTTGTCATCTGTCCTTCAGTGTGCATCATCGGGTGACCTTTGCTGGAGCATAGGATCCTCTAGGAATCCTATCTAATAAAAAAGTAGTATGCAAATTGACCATCATTCCAACACACAAGATGTCTGCCCCCATGTGGTCAAAGTTGACCACCACAAAATGGCCAGCAGGGGAGGGCAGTTGGGAGGTAACAGGCCTGCAGAGGAGGGCAATTAAGGGCAAAGAGGCTGGCAGGGGAGCAGTAAGGCATCAATCAGGCTGGCAGGGGAGTGTTTAGGGGGTGATGAGGCTGGCAGGCAGAAGCGGTTAGGGGCAATCAGGAAGGCAGGCAGGCAAGTAGTTGGGAGCCAGCAGTCCTGGATTGTTAGAGGGATGTCTGACTGCCTGTTTAGGCCCAATCCTACTGGGACTGGACCTAAATAGTCAGTCAGACATCTCTCAAGGGGTTCCAGATTGGAGAGGGTGCATGCTGGGCTGAGGGACACACACCACTGTGCACAAATTTTATGCACTGGGCCTCTAGTAGGTAAATAAACACTGTGTGACTGCTTACTAAGTCTGCCTTGAGTGTCCTGTGTTCCAGTTCAGCACAGCTGTATATACACTGAAATACCAGGGGACAGGCCGTTATTGCTGACTCCTGGTCACCTGTGTTTGTTCCACTAAAACTAGACAGATAATCAATTAATTTGAGCATAATTAGGGCACATAAAAAAGAAGGAAGTTACAAAGGACTACAATAATTAGATAAGCTAACATTATTAGTTACCAAAAGTGAAAAATTAAAACCACAATGATATAACATTACACATTAGTAGAGTGATAAATTCAAACAGACTGGCAACATCAGATGAAAGATTGTAGAGCAGCTGATACTCTCATACATTTCCAATAGAAGCATACAAGTAATTTAAAAAACAATTTGGCACTTTCTTAAAACTTAAAACCCATGAATTTTACTTCTAGTTATTTATTAAATAGAAGTAAAAATAAGACCACAAAAAAACTTTAGGTAAGAATTTTCATAGTAGCTTTATTTATAATAGCTAAACCTTGGAATAATTAAAAGTAGGTATCGATTAACAAAAGAATGGATAAACTGTAGTATATTAATGAAATATGATACTACCCAGCAACAAAAAGCAAAAGCTATTGATATATGCAAGGTATAAATATACAGAGATATTGCTGAAAGCAATTTGGCAAGAAATAGAAGTGAAATATAAGAAAGCCAGACTATCGATTGTATTATAAGGAAATTCTAGAGTAGGCAATAAAGAACTATAATGATACTTATCCCCTGGGGCAGAGCACAAGTATCAGCTACCCTGTTTCCCCAAAAATAAGACAGTGTTTTATATTAATTTTTGCTCCCAAAGATGTGCTAGGTCTTATTTTCAGGGGATGTCTTATTTTTCCATGAAGAAGAATATGGTACACATTTATTGTTAAATGAAAATAAAGGAAATTTATTACCTTTGGTATATGGTACGGTAGTATGGTAGTTGTCAACACAAACCAGACAAACTGAATCCTACAGTATCAAGAATTTACTCATTTATTCAATGACAATCATGTCATCATCTTCTGGAACATCATCATAACAATCCAATTGCTGAATTTTCTGGTGAATTTCTTGTGACTCCATTTCTTTCAGAATCAGTGGACCAAATCTCTTATGTTTAGCCTAGCAGGGCCTTATTTTGGGGGGGATGCCTTATATTTCACCTAAAAGGAAACCTGTAAGTATGACTTATTTTCGGAGGATGTCTTATTTTCGGGAAAACACGGTACAAGGGGACAATTGGGGGGGAATTTGTAATACTTTCAACAATGGATAAATGAAAGGAAGGAAGGAAAGAAGGAAGGAAGGAAGGAAGGAAGGAAGGAAGGAAGGAAGGAAGGAAGGAAGGAAGGAAGGAAGGAAGGAAGGAAGGAAATATAATAGATCTGAGACAGTGCCTGTTTAAAACTATCTGTGGAGACTGGTTTCTGTTTCCTTGACTTGGCTGATAACAGAAGTGGATGCAAAAAACAAAAACACAAACAAAAACAAAAAAAACCCTCAAGAATAGGAATCTAGCCTTATCCAGATTGGCTCAATGGAAAGAGCATAAGTCTGGGGACTGAATAGTCCTGGATTTGATTCTGGCCAAGGGCATATACCTCAATCCTCAGCCCTGGTCAGAGCATTTGCAAAAGCAACCAATTGATGTGTGTCTCTCACATCTCTCTCTCTCTCTCTCTCTCTCTCTCTCTCTCTCTCTCTCTCTCTCTCTCTCTCCCTTCCACTCTTTCTAAAAATCAATAGAAAAATATCCATGAGTTCCGTGGATACCATTATTGCTATAATAGAGTATTATGGGAGATGGACCAGCTACTTCTGACAACACTAGGAATCTCAAAGAAAAACAGTTGCTAGCTCAGTGATTTTAATTCATAGGTCCAGGTAAAGTTTTTGGTTTTTTTTCTATATTTACTAGTATTTAAACTAGTGAAAGCAAAAATCAGCTGTGTGGGTTTACCCTATCATGGCATTAATAAATGTGTTGGTCTCATGTGAAGGCTAGAACCTTGATTAGGGAAGAGTGGATCTTGAGGATTAATAGAAAGGGTCCTGTAGGTGGATTTATCTGGACATTATGTGTGTCCCTGGCCCACGAATTTCTCCTGACTGCTGTCATGTTTTGGCAGACACCGTGTAATCATTCACATGAGATCGTTGCTTTGGAATAAAACACCAATTTTCCTTATTGCACAACTTCTGTCACCTCATAGCCTCTAGTCTCTAGTTCCAGGGGACAAGTAAAAATAGGATCAAGCTAAATATACTAGATGATAAATATTACATTATTTTGGCCATTTATATTGGCAAAAACCTGAGCAATTCATATGGAAATATATTCTAAATGGGCCTAAAAGGGAAGGAAACAACAGATTAGATTAGGGCAACTTAATCAATACGGCTTGTAATGTGCTACCAAGAACAGTTCAGAGTTGTTCAATTTGCCCTGCCTGGCATGGTTCAGTTGGTTGAGTGAGTCCCATACACCAAAAGGTCACCAGTACCATTCCTGGTTCAGTGCATATGCCCAGATTACAGGCTCAATCCTCAGTGAAGCATGTGCAGGAGGCAGCCAATCAACATTTTTGTTCATTTCTTTTAGTTTGTTTTTTCCTATCACTCTCTCCCTTCCTTTATCTCTCTAAATAAAGTAAAATTTAAAAAACTTTCTCAAGTTATACTCAAATATGAGCACTAAAAAAAGAGAGTAGTATTACATAAAATGTTGAAGGGTATTCTTTTTAAAATATATATATTTTATTGATTTTTTTACAGAGAGGAAGGGAGAGGGACAGAGAGTTACAATAGAAACATCGATGAGAGAGAAGCATGGATCAGCTGCATCTTGCACACCCTGTACTGGGAATGGGCCCACAACCAAGGTACAGGCCCTTGACCAGAATCAAACCCAGGACTTCTCAGTTTGCAGGCAGATGCTCTATCCACTGAGCCAAACAGGTTTCAGAGAAGGGTATTCTTTAAGAAGAGAAATAAGAAGAAAAGGAAGAAGAGATAATAAATATGAACAATAAAATGCAATAAATACATATATATCAATAATTGAATCTAAAACTAAAATAAAAAACAACATAAAAGAATCTAATGAACAAAATAAACTGATGAATAGAATAGAACCAGAAGCATAGAAATATGTAACAGACTGAGAAACATAAGGGGTAGGAGTGGGAAGAGGTTAACTAAAGATCTTATGCGTATATATACATTATCTATGACATATAGACAATAGAGTGAAGAAAGCCTAGGGTTGGGCAGGAATTGGGTGGAGGTGGAATATTGAAGGGAAAAAAGGGGACAATAAATATTTATTTTTTAAAATAATGTTTCAAATACCTAAAAAAATAAAAATAAAAATAAAAGGAATAGTTCAGTTTGTTTGGTTGTTTGACTAAAACTCGTCTTACATTACACTAAATAAATATGACACCAGACATTTATTGGTATAATTTATAGGTGTATTGGTATAATTTATATAAGCATAGTGTAAACTATGCTTAGCTTTGCTGATCTGTAATATCATTGTATACTACCGGGAGTAGGTCTTATTATCCTCAGGTGATACAGTTTTGTCCTGAGTCATTTTCAGGGTGGGCAATGTGAGCAGGAAGCCTGAAGTTTAAAATGTATGAATGTGACTAGGACCAAATTGTTTGGACCAATCCGTGGGAAGTTAGCAGGGCATATGATATATTAACCCCTAGACAAAGAACCTTTCCTGCCAACCTACTCGGGTCCCCTCCCTGCAACACTGAGCTTTCCTATAGTTAAACTTTGCTTTCACTCATTTTTTTGTCCCTGAATTCATTCTTTAGTTTTAAGAGACAACGGATTTGGACCCAAACAGAAAACTGGTACCCATATGACTAAGCAAAGCTAATGACACTCAAAATCCATGTAATCCATTAAGATGTACATAAAGTAAGTCTCAAATCCTCAAAGAAAATTAAAATGTGGGCATTTATGGTTCAGAGAAAACCCTTTTGGGCTCTAGAGAGACAAAACACAACTAGCCTACAAACGAGCATGCAACATGAATGGGCATTAACTAAGCCACCAAATAATACACGTGTGAGCAACATTCCTGTAACATCAAGTGGAGATGCTATAGAGGAGAATGGCCTGGAATAACGGCTCCCGGAGCAACTCCTCCTGAGACACTGCCTCCCGCCCTCAGCCCACCAGCACGGTCCCGGGGGGACTGAGAATTTTTACCGCCAGTCAACTGAGGAAGACAACACTGCAGCTTGCTTACCACGTGGTTTTGCATAATGAGCTGGAACCAGCTGAAGTTGGGTCACTGCAGAATTAAAATCTTGTTTATGAGAATGAATAACTGAATTTTCAGTGGAGGAGAAGCAATCGGCTGATGCACATGGGTTTTATTGTTTTTACTCCGTGTCTCAGCTACCAGTAACATTTAACCTTTTAGGATATTAGAATGGTCTTCTGAAAAATGCAGAGTCCAGGTGCAAAGGAATGGAGATAAGCATTACACTTCTTTTTTCACATATAATAACCCACTGGTAAACCATTTTATAAAACTGTTTACATTAGCAGTTTAGGAGGTTGTCTTTGTTTTTGTTTGTTTGTTTCTTTTCAAGCAGCTATATAGAGATATAATAATAGACAAAGAATTGCAAATATTTAATGTGTATGATTTGAAGAGTTTGGACCCAAACACCCATAATACCATCACAGCAATCAAGGTAACAGACATATCCAACACTGCCCACAGTTCCCTAGTGTACGCGTGTGTACGTGTGTGTGTGTGTACGTGTGTGTGTGTGTGTGTGTGTGTGTGTGTGTGTGAGAGTGCGTGTGTGTGTGTGTGTGTGAGTGTGTGAGTGTGTGTGTGAGTGTATGTGTGTGTGTGTGTGTGTGTGTGTGTGTGTGAGTGTGTGTGTGTCTGTGTGTGAGTGTGTGTGTGTGTGTGTGTGTCTGTGTGTGAGTGTGTGTGTATGTGTTTGAGTGTGTGTGTGGTACCAATTGAGTATAACTGGACAATGGCCATTGCCTCCACTCCCTGGCTCATGGCAACAGCCACTACATCCTATGAGTGTTTGCCCTCCTGTGATTGGCTTATTTCACTTAGTATAATGTCCTCCAACTTAATTCATGTTGCCTTAAATAGCAGGATTTTCTTCTTTTTTAAGGTTGAATAAGTATATAAAATGTTTTCTTTATTTATTGAGAAACAGTTTAGTTGTTTTCATATCTTGGATCTTGTGAATAATACCACAATGAACATAGGAGTGTAGTTGTCTCTTCAAGATTCCAATTTTAATTTTTTTCGATAAACACCTACAAGTGGAATTGCTGGATCAGAACAGATATATTATGAAATACATGACATAATTAATTATCAGGGAAATAAATTTTTAAAACACCTATAATAAGATATCATCTAACACCTGTTAAAATGGCTATTATAAAAAAGAAACAAACAAAAAATCCTAAGTGTTAAGTTTGTAGAAAAAATTATCACTCTTGGACACTCTTGGTGGCAATATAAGATGGTATAGCAATTATGGAAAGCAGTATGGAGGTCCCTCAAAATATTAAAAATAGATAGTTTGAGAATCTTAGTTTCTAGATGCTGTGAACTGAATTTTGTGTCCCTAAAATTCATATGCTGTATCCCTAATCCCCAGTGTGATTATATTTGGAGGCCAGGCCTTTAGGGGGGAATTACACTTAAGAAAGATGATGAGAGCGGGGCTCTCATGATGAGATCAATGCTCTTATAAGAAAAAACACCAGAGCCTCTTATTCAGTCATATGAACACACAGCTAGATGGCAACTATCTACAAGCAAAGAAGGTAGCTGTTACCAGAATCTGACCATATTGGGACCCCTGATTTCCTACTTACGACCTCCAGAACTGTGAGAAAATAAATTACTATTGTTCAAGACACATGATCTATGATATTTTGTTATGTCAGTCAGAGAAATTTAAGACACTGCCCATATTGTCTTTCTTGCTCTATATTGCTGAAATACTCTGGCCTCTTTCAGTGAGAGTCTGTCCTGGTAGCAGAAAGGCCCCTTCAGTCTCATGTTCTGGTCCTTTTCCTTTAGCTATGAGGCTGGAACACACAATTATATCATTTGTCTCAGAAATAGGATGTATTTTTTTAATTTTATGTTTTTAAATTTTACATTTAATATATTTTGAATTAATACGTATACCAATGGGTCAATTTTCTGTTGCTTAGAGGGACATTTTTGAAATTTCAACCTAAAACATATTACTTCTGCCCTTGTGAAGATTTCATATCCTCAAGAAGTAAAGAAATCTTTTCTGCTTAAAATTTTTGATTTTCTGCTTTGAACCATGACTTAAAAGTAAATGTGCTCATTTTGAAGAATATGAAAGAAAAAAAAATACATATAAGCAAAAAAATTGAAATAGCTCAAAATTTTACTACCAAAGAATACCTAGAGATAACTAATCATTACTGAGAATATTTTATATAAAATTTTCACATCATTTAAAATATACTTTTAATATTTTCAACAAAAATTTGAGTCTACTTTTAATGCTGGTAAGTGCCATGGTACTTCAAAAAGACTGGTGATCTCTCTTTTAGTTCAGGAAGCTTATATAAAATATGTTAGTTAAAATTTTAAACTAAAATTCTATATAATAATATATATAATAAAAGACTAATACGCAAATTAACCAAATGGCAGAACGACCATCACTATGATGGGCACTGACTACCAGGGGGCAGACGCTCAATGCAAGAGCTGCCCCCTGGTAGTCAATGCACTCACACAGAGTGAGCATCACTCAGCCAGAAGCTGGGCTCCTGGCTGGTGAGTGCAGTGACAATGGCAGGAGTCTCTCCCGCCTCCTTGGCAGTGCTAAGGATGTCCAACTGACACCCCCATGGGCTCCTGGACTGTAAGAGGGTGCAGGCTGGGTTGAGGGAGTCCCCAAATGCACAAATTTCGTACACCAAGCCTGTGGTGTTGTTATGAAAGTTTAGAATATAAAAAATTCCTTTGACATTTTTCCTTTTTTTTTATTCTCGCCTTACTGATCAACACATTTGCATTTTTTTCTTTATTTTTTTATTTTGCTTCACTCCTGTATAGTTATTTCACTTTTCTATTCTCTCCTGTCATTGCAAAAAAGTTTATATCTTTATTTTCATATATTTTCTTTCTTTCTTAGCTGACACAGTTTATGTCTTTTATCACATTTTTTAGTTTCTACGGAGCCACAAGAAACTGAGCCAGCTACAAATCTTCCATATACAGAGTAAAAATAATCTATGACACTTTTTGTCTTCTAAATAAATTGATGTCAGGATTAGCATTTCTGTAGAACATTTCAATAATAATAATAATAATAATAATAATAATAATAATAATAAAACTCAACACATTGTAACAGTTTCATGTATCAATACTAAAGAAATTCCAGATAGAGAGTAACATAGCCCAGGAATTCTACTTTTTTCTTTATTCTCAGCACTCAACTTAGGTACTGAGAACACATAACCACACTATTAAACCTATTACATAAACAAGTAATGTTCTATTAATTTATTTTCAAAATTTTAGATCTACAAAATGTATACCAGCTCACATTTGCCTCAAGCATTTGTACAATGTCGACAATTTAACACATTTATTAAATGAAACAAACAGCCTGGCACCCTGGGTCTGTCTCCTCTTCCTGTCTCACAGGCACTGCCCCCACCACCGGCCTCTACACTCAACCCCACCCATCTATGCAAGCACATCCACCTCCCGTGGGCACACCCTAATGGGAGCAGGAGTGGGATTTAGAGAAATGAGGGATGTTGGAGGAGTTGTATGGAAGTGTAGAGGATGGGATAGGAGGAGGGGAGAGTCATTGAGCTCTGAGACAAGGGGACCCCATGTCTCCACTTGTGAGAAGGAGGGTAGGGGCTAGCCTGGGTACTCCAATATAGTATAGCAAATGTTATTTGTATATTTCTGCATTTCTTGTTCAAAGTTTATTTTTAAATGGAAAGGCAATGAAAATGTTACATATATCACATTCTTTAAAAGAAAGAAAAAATGTCCCCAGTGTGCGAGTTGGTCTTAATACATAAGAAAGCAGCATTAACATGTTATATATACAAGGAGAGGGGAAAGGGGTCTCTATATTTTAACAAATCTTTAGATGATTGGTATATTAGTTTGCTAGTGCTACCATAACAAAATACCACAGAGTGGGAGGCTTAAACAAAATAAATTTATTTTCTCACACTTCTAGAAGTTCAAGATCATAATCCTGGTGTCTCTTCCTCTTCATATAAAGGATGTCACTCCTATTAGATTAGGGTCAACCTTTAGGATCTTATTTAATCTGAAATAAAGGCCCAGTCTCCAAAGAGTCACATTGGAAGTAAGGGCTCTGTTGGGAAAGGCAGACCATAAGCAACCACACAGCCAAATTAAGAAAGTGCCTTCAACCGTTAATACTTCCTTACTAAGAGCTAAAGAGCCTACACAGCCTGTTTCAGGCTTGTCACCTTGGGTGGAAACATCTTTCCATATTTCAGATTAAATGTGTACACTTTTGTTCCACTTTCTCTGGCTCACCTGCAGCATTTAGTATTTCTGACTTCAAGGGGGTGGGGAAAGGATTGATGTCTTTTAAGTGAATCATAAGAGGAATGCTTATAGAGCAATTGCCCTGTCTCAGCTGCCCAAAAGAACTGCTGACCGTGATGACCAATACATACTATTGGTATTGATTTTGCTCTGTCTCTTCTCAGTGTGACTGCAATGTTGTTCTATCCATTGTTTGATTGTGTCTTACTTTCCTTGATAACTCTGATACCAAAATGCAGTGGACAGAAGTGTTTGAAGTTCTATTAGCCTGGTGGCTACCATTGTAATGATCTTTGTTATCCTCCAAGTAGTTGGAATCCTCTTTTGACATTTATAACTGATGCATGTCCTTTCTGCCCAACGTGAATTGTGGGGGAGATCCAATTCAGTCCACAACATTTTTAAAATAAGCTGGAGGAAAGCAGTACTTACTAGGTGTCAGGCACTATTTTGTATTAAACAAATGTGAACATATTGAATCCTTAGAACAGCTTTAGAGGGTGGATACTGTTATCTCCATGGAAACCAAAACAAAAACCATTCTAGTGATTTGTCTAAGGTCACACATAGCAACACTGCATAATTAGGTTGTCTAGCTCCAAGATTCTTTGTCTTACCTTATGCAATTCTGTTTATCTAATTCAAGGATATGAGGACTAATTTTATTTATTATTGGAAAGATAAAAGTTATACAGTTTTTGTGCATATGATGACATTGTTAGTAAAAAGTTACAAATTGGTTAATTTTTTTTCTGCAGATATTTTTGAGTGATGAGGTATTTGCTAGGTGTTTGTGGTATAGTAATAATATGAAAACACACACACACACACACACACACACACACACACGTCTTTCCTCATGAGTTTAACCTCTAAGTGGGAAAATATCACAAATAATGACAAAATTACAATTTTAAAATCTAAAAATAAATAAGGAATTATGAAATTACCACTAATTGTCAGCCCCTGAAAAGGATAACTATTTAAATAAAACGATTTCTTCAAGACAAATTATTGGAATAAAAAAATACCTTTGATATAGACTGAAAAGGAAAGTATATGCTAAAGACAAAAGAAACACTTTCTAATGTTTAGTTATCATAGTCAGGTTATCAATAATAGGGAAATATATATGAAAACATTATAATGACAATTAACTGAATAAGCAGATTAATGGGCATGAGAATAATTAAGAGGACTTAAAATTTAAAGTGAAATCATTTAAGTCTTCAAAGCTAGCAGAGTATGGGTAACTGCTCTGGCACCTGTTATACTGAAATAGCTCCGATTTAGAAAAAGGATAAAAAAGTTCTTGTCCACTCAAAGTTAGTAAATGATATAGATGGAAAAATAATGTGTCAAGATCTTAAATTTTAAAATGAAAACCATGTACAAGTTTAGACTAATAAATGGAAAATTATACAGGTGCTCAAGAGTTTAGAAATGACTTTTAACAGGTCCTTATCTCCTCAAAACCTTTACCTTTTTTTATTTCTCAGATTCTTCGTGTGTAAATTATGACAGATTGTCTTTCATTACATTTCACTTCCCTTGGAAATTTAAAAGGATTATACATATAGAATGCTCCTTTTAATTTTGTGGAAAAGTGTTAAACTTAAATTCTATGAACTAGGCATCTTCTTGCTTATAACAATATCTCCAGGACCTATCATTAATTTGCAAGTAATTTTTGGATGATCTAGAGCTTCCATATTACAGTGTTGTTAAATAAATGACTCATTTAATCTAGTCACAGTAATTTATGAACTCAAGTAAAATTCATCATATGATTTTATGGGATCATACATTTACATGGCATATTGCTAGAAAGCTATGATAAACATGTAGCAAAATGGGGATGATTAAAATAAAATGCAGAGCTATTTTCTTTCATAAATCAATTTCTTATTAGGAGATTAACAATTTATTGAAATTCTCCCTAAAATAAATTAATCTGTGATGTCATATCACTTGTAGGACTTAATATTTTTGTGCTGTTTTGAAACTGAAAGACAGTTCAACAAATGACCAGAATATCAGCATCATAGATTCCTGCAGCCCCAGAGCCTCTGCTGCACTATCGTTCTGAGAAGGGCAACTGTCTCTTCAGATGTGAGCTCAGTGTCATCCTGTACTTAATTTGGCTTTGCACCAGTTTCTCTCTCAGGGCTTGCTTATTTAAATTGACAGATTAATCTCCCCAAAGATTATAAGAGTCTCATTATCTGTAAATACATGTGATTTTTCCCATCTTGTGTTCATTCACATCAATAGAGAATAATTCCAAATGCTGTTTGTTCCCGAGAGAAGAGAAAGCAACAAAAGGGCTATTTACTCCTATAAAGAGAATCAGTTTTACCTCAATATATACAGTGAAAGTGTGATTCCAGCAAGGGAGATTCTTCTAGATAATTAGGTCTCACTAACTTGTGCAATTGCATTTTAATAACTAATTTACACGTAACCAGGTTTAAACCCCTTAGAAATTTGAGCTATTTTATATGGTAATATTTAAAACACTTTTCCTGCACAGCTATATACCTTTATGTCTTGGGGTAAGGTTTTACAAAACATACAGAAAATACTGAAGGCAAGGCAGAGGCAGAGATGGAATTGATTAAAATAGGTTGAAAATAAATAAAATAAAGTTTGATCTCTCAGTAAAACTTACAGCACAGGGCAGGGGGGTGGGGGAAGAAAGCTAAAAATCTATTTCAGGCTGCAGGCGTCTAAAGGCTGCATGGGATGAAGAGGTGACCAGAAGGATAGAGGTGGGGTCTAGATGGTGAAGTAGGAAATCCTGAGCTCACCTCCTTTCATGGCCACAAAACTACAACTAAATATAGAGTAATCACTGCTGAGAATGACAAGACTAGCTGGGAAGAACTTCTACAACTAAGGATATGAAGAAGAAGCCACATTGAGATGAGCAAGAGGAGCAGAGGTGGTCTGTTAAGGACCCGTACCCCTGCGGTGGTGATTCATGAGTGGGAGGAGAATTACAGCCACAGTGGTCCCCCTGAAGAGTGAAAGGTGGGAGCTGCAAGCTGAGCCCCCCAGCCAAAAAGACTACATTAGATAGAGCCCACCCCCCAATTGATATCTGGTTTTAAAAACCAGGGAGATGTGAGCCTGAGAAAGGGAAATGCTATAGGAAAACCACCCTCCTCTTTGAAAGGTTCTACACCCGAACTCTCTGAGTTTCAGCAAAGGGGCAGCAGTTTGAAAAGCACCTGTGTCATACGTGAAGGAATTGTATTGACTAGTGTCAGAGTGAGTGCTGGAGGGGTGGAGATCAGTGGAAACCCTCGAGTGACAAAAGCGCTAAAGGATCCATTACTTTTCTTTGTCAGTGGTGGTGGTGTGCTCCCCATCCAAATGGCAGATTTGGTGTAGGTGGGCATCAATGCTGACATACTCCATGAAACTGGCTAATGCTGTTCTCTTTGCCCTAGTATTTCCTTGAAAGCCTGCCCCTCTGAGAACTGCCTGCCAAGGAAATTTGGAAATCATAAATGGATCATAAATTGGAAATATTGAAATGAAATTGTAAAATATTTAGTATAGCGTGTGCTGCTTTTATGTCCAACAGATGGCGCTATTTTTTTTTTTTAAAAAGCATGCTTTTACCTGTAACAGGTGTGACATCTATATCACAGTAGGTATAAGGTAGATACAAACACGTGCATATTTGAATGCAACATTGTGTCAAAATTTCAAAGCAATCGGTGAAGAACTTTTGGAGATTTAAAGTTTTGAACAAACAAACATTTATATTTTTATTTATATAGATTTATATATATTTTTTTTTATAGAGAAAGGGAAAAAAAGGAGCAGGGGTGAAAGATAGAAACATACAATACATGAGAGAGAAACATTGATCAGCTGCCTCTTGCACATCCTGCCATTGGGGATCAAGCCTACAACCTGGGCACCACATCGTGGTGCATGTGCCCTGATTGGGAATCATGGTCTCTTGGTACATGGGACAATGCTCAATACAGTGTCACACAAGGCTGGTAATGTAGTCTTATTGAGAGCTTAAATTCACCGAAATGAGGTATACTTTGAAGGTAAGACTCTGTCAATGCTGATGGTTGCTCTGATTATTATGGAGGGAGGAGTAAATAAAGTTATTTTAAGGAGACTGGCCAATTCTCATTATTCCTGAGACTATAAAGACATTAAAATAAATTTTACCATTTTCTGAGAGATACTAAATAGGGTTCAAAAGTATAATAATAAGTTATTTTATGTAAGTTGTGAGGTAAGTAAAGAAAACCTCTTCATATATCTGTTTCAACTTGAGCTGAGTAATGAAATATAGGAAGACATTAACTAATTGAGGCATGAAGATAAGAGCAATCTAGACATGTGAACATCCAATGATTAATAAATTAATCTAGTCCTGGCCCAGTAACTCAGCTGGTTAGAGCATCATCCTGATAACCCAGAGTTGCAGGTTTGATCTCAGGTCAGGGCACATATAAGAAGCAACCAATGAATGCCTAAATGGGTGGAATAAGAAATTGATGCCTCTCTCTCTCTCTCTCTCTCTCTCTCTCTCTCTCTCTCTCTATCTCTCTTTCCCCTCCCTTATTCTCTCTCTCTAAAAATAAATAAATAAATAAATAAATAAATAAATAAATAAATAAATAAAATATTTAGTGTAAAAATATGGATAGATTCCCAAAAGGTCAAAAAAAAAAAACTACTCCATTTGCAGTTAAGAATAGTCATAGAATGATGAGTTTTCATATGCTATTTTCAGTAAAAATTTAGGTACCTAAGAACAATAAAATGTTTTTTAAAATGAATCATTGAACATAAGTTTGAATTTTACTATGCAAATTTTATATATAGCACAAGCACAGAAAAAGTAATCATGAAAATGCTGGTAAAAAGTAAAATACAAACAGAAGTTTTTTAATACAGTTACATAATTTCAAATTTATTTGAGGTGTCAAGTAATGAGTTATGTCTCACAGAAAGTTTTCAGAAAAGCAAACCTTCAAAAATTAGGTTACTTGAAAGATGTAATGAACTATGAGAAGTTCACAAAGAGAGAAAAACAACATGAATCTTACCAACAGAGAATATTCTAAGAACAAAAGATTATGTTTTCTCCTAAAACAAATATACTCAGAAGGATTTATACTTTGGCTGTCAGAACTAAAATAGTGATGTCAGCAATTATTTATCTACCTACCAGAGGCCCAGTGCAGGAAATTCTGCACAGGTAGGGTCCCTAGGCCTGGCCAGCAATCAAGCAGATTAGATTTCCCGTTTCCTGCCTTCCCACCTCCACCTTCCCTCACTCCCTCAGTCCCCTGCCACTATTGTGGTTGCCCGCCATGTTCTGCACCACCCCCTGGTGGTCACCACACATCATTGTTAGTGATCAAACTCCCATTCTCTCTGTTGAACTCTGGAGGGGACACTTTGCATATTAGCCTTTTATATATATAAATAAGGAGAGGTCATTGCAAAAAAATAAGCAAAAATATCTTTAGATTTCTGAAGAGTGTATTTAATATATTTGGTTTATATCTGTAAGAAAAGATATTGAAAATTTAAATGTGCAGGTAAATATATGTACACTAGAGGCCCGGTGCACAGACTCCTGCACCAGTGGGGTCCCTCAGTGTGGCCTGTGGGTATTGGGCTTTACCTGTCAGTCCAATGCTGCCTGCCACTCCTGCCTGCCACTCCCACTCCTCCTGGTCCCCTCTGCACCTGCTCCAGGCTTCTGCCCAGTCAGTCCCAGTTGGGAGATCTGTGAGCTCTGTGTCTGGTGCCCATTAGTCAGCTGAGTGATGCTCCTGCTGTGGGAGCACATTGATCACCAGGGGGTAGCAACTGCATTGAGCGTCTGCCCCCTGATGGTCAATGCACATCATAGCATCTAGTCAGTCACTCAATCACTTAGGCTTTTATATGTATATCTGATTTAAGAGACAAACATTCTTTTTTATTTCTTTATTGTTGAAAGTATTATAGATGTCTCTCCTTGTTTTCTGCATTGACCCCCTTTGTCTGTGTCTATATCTTTATCTATATCTATATCTATATATCTATATCTATATCTATATCTATATCTATATCTATATCTATATCTATATCATCTATATCTATATCCATATCTATATCTATATCTATCTATATTTATATCTATATCTATATATCAAAACCTAAGTGACCATTGCAACTGAATAGACAACCAAACAGGCTATGTTGGGTGACTAGGTCAGCAGGGGGGTAGGTGAGGGGTGATCAAATGACCGAGCAGCAGGCTGAGTTGGGCAACCAGGCCCACAGGGGAGGCAGTTGGGGGCAACCAGGCAGGCAGAAGGGGCAGTAAAGGAAGACCAGGCCAGCAGAGTCGCAATTGAGGGTGACATTGGGGGCATTAAGAGGGTGACCAGGCTGGCTTGGGGCTAGACAGGGGCAAGCAGGCCAGCAGAGGGGGGCAGTTTGGGATGACCAGGCTAGCATTTAGGAGCAATTAGGCAGGTAGGCAGGTGAGCAATTAGGAGCCAGTGGTCCCAGATTGTAAGAGGAATGTCTGACTGAGGGGTCCCAGATTGGAGAGGGAGCAGGATGGGCTGAAGGGACCCCCACCCCTGTGCATGAATTCCATGCACCAGGCTTCTAGTATTTATATAGATTTCCATTTTAACCCCCCTTGCCACCCACACACACTTAACTACACCTCTGAGATACCACAGTCTGTTCTATGATACTATGCCTTTGGGCCTACTTTGTTCACCAGTTTTATTTGTTCATTAGATTCCATATATAATTGAGGTCATGTGATACTTGTCTTTCCTTGACGAGCTTGTTTTGGTTAGAATAATAATCTACAAGTATATCCATGCTGTCTTTAAAAGGTAATGATACTACTGCATAGTATTCCATGGTGTAAATGTACCACAGGCTTTTTTTATCCACTCATCTACTGATGGGCACTTGGGCTGTTTCCAGATCTTAGCTATTCTAAATTGTGCTGCTATGGACATAAGGATGCATTTTCCTTTCTGATTGTTGTTTTGGGATTCTTAGAATATATTCCTAGAAGTGGAATCACTGCGTCAAATGGCAGTTCCATTTTTAATTTTTAGAGGAAACACAATACTATTTTCAATAGTGGCTGCACCACTCTGCATTCTCACTAGCAGTGCAGAAGGGTTCCATTTTCTCTATATCCCCTCCAGCACTTGTTATTCATCAATTCGTTGATGATAGCCATTCTGACAGGTGTGAGGAGATATGCAACCAATTACATTCAATTAATATTTGAAAAAGGAGTCAAGATAATAGAATAGAATAAAGACAGCCTCTTCAATAAGTAGTATTGGGAAAATTAGACAGGTATATGCAAAAAATATAAGTAGGCTACCAACTTATACCATTCACAAGAATAAGTTCAAAATGGATAGAGGACTTATGAGAAACCATAGGCAGCAGACATCACTTTTTGTAATACATTTGCTGATACATCTCTTAGCACAAGGTAAACTATATCAAAATAAAAACTCTGCACAGAAAAAGAAACCATTAACAACTGGAAAAAGAACCTACTGTATGGGAGAACATATTTGACAGTGATACATCTGATAAGGGTTTACTTTCCAAAGCATATAAGGAACTCATGTAACTTAACAAAAGAAAGACAATCTGATTAAAAAAACATGCAAGGATCTAAATAGACACTTCTCCAAAGTGAATATACAGATAACCAAGAGACATATGAAAAAATGCTCAAAATCACTGAAAACTGTATATGATAAAACAAGCCAACAGAAAAGAGACTACTTTCATCTCAAAACAAGCAACAAGGAATATTTAATTTCATGTCAAAGATATGTGTTTTGTTAAAAAATAAGGACAGGCCCTGGCCTGGTAGCTCAGTTGGTTAGAGCATTGTCCCTATATGCCAAGATGGCAGGTTTGATCCCTGATCAAGGAACATTCAAAATTCAACCAATGTATGCATAAATAAGTGAAACAACAAATAGATCTCTCTTTCTCTTTCTTCCTCTCTTACTTTCTCTCTCTCAAAAAAATCAATCAATAATTTAAATTTAAAATAATAATAATAATAATAATAATAATAATAATTCTTGATTTATTTCAGCATAAGGGTATATGAACTCAGATAAATCTATTTTTCTCCTTTTATGATATGTATTTAATGTCACAAAGATATATTCTAGATGGCTAGAATGTTAAAGTCATATTATAGTGACAGGAAAAGCAGATGGTACATTTTTCTACTTCAAAGCTCATTCTGCAAGTTTTACATTTTCTTTTAAGTTATATAAGGTGCACTTACTCTATGTTGGAAATTATGCTACTACTGAAATTAATATAATCAATTAAATTTGTTTTAAGCAATTAACAAATTGAATTTTTAGTTTTCCATGCCTTTACCAATTTGCAAAATGAACATATAATATTTCCTTTCTAGAATGCATGTATTCAGAAAGATGACTTTATGAAACACATGCCAAATATCTTAAATAACATTTTGAACTTAATAGTATGTTAATTTTTATTCACATAGATAGGTAAGAAACATATAGTAAATAAGATATATTTCAAATATTTTAATGTTCAATGCTACTACTAATAATACTATGTATAGATATGTATAAAACAGCATAAAAAAGGAGGACAAAATTTGTTCAAAATATCAGATACATTTAAAAACAAAAAGCTACAAATAGTAATTTGTACACGTTGGCAGATTTCTACCTTGGGAAGATAATGAAGTTTATTGCCATATATTTTTGTAGTTTTAATTAGTATCTATTGTATGTTTTCTTAAGTCCTTCAAAGATGTGTTTGAAGATGAAAGTAGCATTTGATTTACCCTGATTTTAGAAAGTAATGTAGCAAAAAGAGGAAAGAAATAAAAGTAAGTCTCAAAATGAAGTATTTCATTCAAAATCAGAAATGTTTTTTCCTCTCATAACTTAAGTGATGCATAATATTAATATTGCTAAATTATTCTATTAAAAGACAGAGATTTTCAAGATAGATATAAAGACAAAATCCAACTCTGTAATGTCTATAAGAAACCTAATTTTAATATAAAAGCACAAATACACTATAATTTAAAGAACAAAGAAAGTTTGACCATGACAGTACTAACCAATTATTAACTGAGTTGATATCAAGACAAAGTAGAGTTCAAATCAAAGAATATTGACAGGGAAAAGAGGGTAATTTAATAGTATTAAAGGTATCAATTATCAAGAATATGTAACCATCCCAAGTGTTTATGCACCTAATACTAGAGCTTCAAAATACATGAAGCAATACCTGAAATAAATGAAAATAAAAATAGATAAATCCACAACTATAGCCATGAAATTAAATTCCTGCCTGTTGATAGAACACATAGAGAGAAAATATATAAGGATATACCACATGTGAAGACTATACTATCTCTTGAAAATATATGGTTAAGTTCAAGATGTATTATATAAATCTTCTAGCAATCCATATAGAACAGTAAAGAGCTATACATAAGAAGCCAATACAGATCTGAAGTAAAATAATAAAATGTACTCAATCCTTAAGATGGAAATAAAAAGAAAATTTAAAAAAATTGGACAAACAGAAAACAATTTTTGAAATGTCATACTTAAAACAAAAGATATTAATATATACATTAAATGTAAATGGGTTATGCAACCTAGCTAAAAGTAATTTTAGGAAAATAAAATCACAAAATGATATACCTCATGAGCATAGTTGCAAAGATTCTTAACAAATTTTACAAAATTTAATTAAATAATGCACAAATGGAAAACACAACACGTAAATGGGGTTTGTTGCAAGAATGTAAATTTGATTTAACATTTTGAAACTAAAGAATATAACTCACCATATTAATAGGTTTTAAAAAGTTAAAATATCTAATATTCTCTATCAATTCTGGAAAAGCAGTTTACAAATTCCAACAGCCATTCCAGATAAGATTCTCTAAGTTGAAAATATCAGACAATCTTCTCAATATTATATAAGGTATCTTCAAAAAAACTCACTGAATCCTAATCAGTAGTTTCTTTTAAAATCATGATGAAATTTACTCTCAAAAATAATCATATTCCTTAACAGTATTACTTAAGTATAAAAATTAAAAGTTATGTCCAACTTTTCCTAACTATAACTCTGATCTTACATTGCAAAATACATATTCCTTTCAAGAATAGTAAGCAGGAAGTTATAAGCTGGACATCTATTTGACTGTCTTTGAGCCATTTGCCATAACTCTACACAAGAAGAATCTCACAAGAAGGATCAAAGGAATGATAAGAAAATAAGCCTGGGGCACTAGAATTTGGTAGCAATAATTTCATGTTAAACTCAAAGTTATCATGTTTATTTAAGAATTACAGTCTTCTGCATTGGGAAGATATCCCTAGTCAAAGTTATCAAACTTAATAAATTGTATCTATTTTGTTATTTGGGCATATATTTTGGTTCTTTGTACTCAAATATGATGTGCAAAGTTTGAAATGAAACAAAATGTCTATGTAGGAAATATTTATGCTGACACATAGAAGAAGCTCAAAGATGCCTCATAGAAATGATGTTTTTAAGGAACTTTGATAATATAAAATATTATTAAGGTTTATTTGTGATTATCTAAATTTGCATTTTGAGGAGGAAAAGATGTTGAGGCTTACTTCAGTTGCACCATGGCAATTTTCCTTTTACATTTTTTTTTTTTTTGTAAGAGAAGTGCCAATGTCATTTTAAATGTTTATCATTTTTACAAAAGGTATTCTTCTTTGGCTCAATATGTGTCATGAATGAAAAACAATGTTATGTTGTTCAAGATGACCTAGACAGAACAGTTTTTATTTATTAAACTGATCTTCCCAAGTGGTATAAAATAGTTGAGCAAAACAAACTTAGATCATCTCTCTTCCTCTGATTCTTGAAAGCAAATAAGGCAAGGAGGGAAAATTTTTCTCTGACCCACATTCTCAGAGAAGAACCATGAACATTAGTGAAAAATTAATACAACTTAGAAAAAGAATGAAATCTGAACAACATCTGCACATATCTGTGCATAGTTTGAGAAGAGGATTTGCTGCACTTGGGCTAAATCTGCTCTATTCTGAGCCTTACTTAACCTTGTTCTTAAGCACTCCTGGGATTGGACAGATGAAGCCACATGTACACATAGTCCAGAAAAGGAGCTAAAACCTAAGTACTGAGAGGATTTAGAGAAAACAGAGGCAGTTAGGTAGGGTCCATGGGAAGGAATGCATTCCTGATTATCAGAGCTGGCTCCAAACTGCTAGAATGCTTATCTGACAAGCACAGAAGACAGCAGAATGTTACCAGAGAAAGGAGAGTGCCACATCAGCTTTGAAATTTTGAAACTCATATTAAGCAGGGACTGGGGAGAAAGCGGGGGGAGCCACAAGGGGACATAAAATAAGGAAGGGTCCAATTAAAAAGTAGTGTGTACAGACAAAGAAGCTGCCAGCATTTTTATACCCTTAGACAAAGAGACTCAGTGGTTACCCATTTGGGGGGGATCCTTCCCCACAAGGGAGTTTAAATACCTTGCAATAATTTCCATGCTTTTGCTTGAAATCTTTTAGTCTGCGAATTTTATTCTTCAAATTTCATGGGACAAGAACCTGGAATCCAGCTGTCCTTAGGGTGGCAGTATCATCAGCCTTTCATTCCAAGGGTCTACAGGCTGAAATCTTCCATCCTTGAGCAGTCTTAAGAATGTTTCCCTTATGTTAAATGCTGATTAACCTATTTATCAAAAGGATTATTGCAAATATCTGCCTATAAATTAATGAAGTTAACATAAATAAGATCATTCCAAATACCTAAAGAACAAATTCATGAGAGTAAAGTTCTTTTCAGGTTGTGCATGAGAGTGCATCTCTGAGATTTAATGGCATTCTTGAAATGTTCTCTGAGTTTTCTGTATTCTCCACTTGAAAAGGTAAAAACTTAAATGGATCCCTAAAGGAATTTAATAAAAGCCATCTCACTGCTCTCAATGACAGTTTCATAACAACTCAATTTTTAATAAACATTTTCTAAGCTTTCACCAAAACACTAGAAGAAAAACACATTTTTGTTTCTGGGGATTCAGAGATAACCATGGTATTTTGGCTCCATGATATGAATATAGTTTCAGTTTCCTCAATAATCTACTGATTGAACTGAGATTTGAATATAGATAGTTCTAATTTCAGAAAGCCATGTGCTTATATACTTTAACTTCCCAACGTAACCCCCAATTAGAGAAGCGTAACATCATGTGGGGTATGGGAACATTTGTGTAATGATGACATTTATGCAAAAAATGATAAAATTAAAATTTTAAAAAAAATCACAATTAGACAAATGCTAAACAAATTTATAATTTTTTGGCTTACTTGGCACATTTAAGGTAATACGGTAATAGAAATATCTTAAAAGCTCTTTATGCAGTTTTTAACTTTTGGTTATATTTTTCTATGAAGAATTAGCTCCTTCTTTTAGGAGATAATGTTCCTGATTTACAATTAATGAAATCAGATAAGAATGAGGAGAAATCCTGCTGGTTAACTACCAGAGGTCAGAGCATTGTTGAGAAGAATGTGTCAAGAGGCAGGCCATCTCACCAGGTGCTATTGTGACAAAATGTTAAAGTGCTTTGGAATTGGAACATATTTGGGGAATTTAGAGATTTTAATGTTGTTGTTTTGTTTTGTTTTTTTAACACATATCTAATTCTATACATTGTCTGCTAATACTTAAAGATTCACCTTAGTATATTTTAAGCTCTCTGAAGGTATAGTTTGATTTTGAAACAATGATAGACAAAGATAAAATATAAGCTAAAATTTTCAGGAAAGAACCAACTAATGAGACAATACTTGATTTTTAACCAATGTGGCATTGCAGAACACTGAGGAATTTCATTCTTTTCAATAAAAGGCTCCAGGTCCACTTCCAAATTGGCAAAGTGTAACATGATCCTGCCTAATCCTTACATAAAATTCAACTGTAGGGGACCACCAATCCAAATGAAAAAATAAAACAGAAAGCTCTCCTGACTTTGAGTTAAGGAAGAATTTCTTAATCAGTACACACACAAAAATTTCCCAAATATCCTAATCATTGGGGGAAAGGCTGAAAATTTGTGCTACATTAAAGTTAAATAGTTCTGTTAATTAGAGAGAAAAAAAGTCTTGAACAGTGTGAAGAGGGAAGGAAATCAGAATGGTGATGTAGTAACAAAATATATAACTGGCAAAGTTCTTGCATTCAGAATATATTGATCAAAACTTTGGTAAGCTTCAATAATGTGTGTCTCCCTATGGAATATTAGGCCTGCTGGCTCTTATGCAACTCATGTCAGACTTATTTGAAATCAGATTTTCATATCTGTGATATGAAAATTGAACATGTCCAATCCAATCACAAATAGTTTATAGTTTATCTTGTGAGAAGGAACTTTCATTTAGAATTTTGCTTCATTTGGGATATATACACTTTTTGCTAGAACTCTTAAATTCTTCCTTGTAGAAGCTTCCTGAACTTACATATGAATAGCACAGTACTCCCAGGACAGACAATGATAAGTTTGATATAATTATAGAATCTTATTGGGATATCATTTTTCCTTACATATCCTATCTAATAAAGAGGGAATATGCTAATTGACTCTCACACCATTGCAAAGTTGGTGATGCCCACAGCCAATAAGGAGGGAATATTCTAATTGACTGCCAAACCCTCAAAGATGGCAGCACTCACAGCTACAAGAAAGCGACACCCAGTCCCCTCAGCCCTGCTGAGGCAGCAGTTGACTGGCAAGTTCTGGCCTGGTCATTCTGCATGCCTGCCTTTGGAGTCCCCCGGTCTCCTCAGCCCCCTTCTACCTAGGGTCAGCCCGAGGTGCAGGCAAGCCTCAGATGGTGGCTGACCAGTTAGCCAGGGCTGCCTGAGGCTCAGGTAACCAGGGCAGGCAGAGGTTTGCGCTGCCAGCAGTGGCAGCAGCAGAAGTATGGTGGGGCATCACCTTCTCCTGAGAACCAGGTCACCTCTGGCCTCTGAGGGCTCTTGGACTGTGAGAGGGTATAGGCCGGGGTGAGGGACCCCCCTCCAGTACACTATTTTCTTGCACCAGGCCTCTAGCATTGCTATAAAAAAGAAAGAACTTTACCATTTGCAACAGCATGGATGGACCTGGAGAGCATTATGCTGAGCAATATTAGTCAGTTGAAGAGAGATAAGTATCAAATGATCTCATTCATATGTGGGATATAATGAACAACATGAACTGATGAACAAAAATAGATCCAGAGACAGAGAAACGCTGAACAGACCATCCAACCTCAGAGAGAAGGCAGAGGATAGAACGGGGCATTAGAGATAAACTGAAGAACTTCTATGCATGCATATTAGCATAACTACTGAACAAAGACACTGGGGTGGTGGGAGTCAATAGGGGTCAAATAAGACATATCTAATACTTTAAACAATAAATTAAAAAAATTAAACTTAAAGAGGATTGGCAACAATGTGAAGCAATGGTAGTCCCTGCATATTGCTATACGGCAGAAGAGGTGAAACTGGAATTTTGAAAAACTGATGAAATCTACTAGAATTGAACAAGTGCCTGTGCTATTACCAAGCATATCTCTTTTGGAGTTATAACCAACAGAATTAAGTATATATTTGCACCAGAGAAGAACAATTTTTGTTTGTTTGTTTGTTTAATATATTTTATTGATTTTTTACAGAGAAGAAGGGAGAGGGATAGAAAGCTAGAAACATCAATGAGAGAGAAACATCAACCAGCTGCTTCCTGCACATTCCCCACCGGGGATGTGCCCACAACCAATGCACATGCTCTTGACTGGAATCGAACCTGGGACCCTTCAGTCCGGAGACTGATGCTCTATCCACTGAGCCAAACCGGTTTTGGCAGAACAATGTTTTTATAGCAATAGCTAACCATGAATAAAATTTGGACAAGTATATTGTCACATATTGTTTTAAAAAATAATATTGTTTAGAAATAAAAATGATGCATCAATATATAGAACAATGTGAATAAAGAATTTCACCAGCATAGCATTAGCAACAAAAACTCAGATACAAAAACACTTAAATCCTTCAATAATAGAAAGTTAAAATAAAAATACAAACCATACAATATTAAGGGATAATAGTAATATTTTGGGAAGTGTAATGATTAGGGTGGTTGAGGGAGGCTTCTGTTGTGATGGTAATATCGTATTTTTCGGACCATAAGACGCACTTTTTTTCCCCCAGAAGTGGGGGGAAAAAGTCCCTGCGTCTTATGGTCCAAATATAGCCTACACATATACTTTAAAAAAATCGTTTTTTTACTTGCCCGGCTCTGTGTGGTCTCTGTGTGCTTGCCAGGCTCTAAAATGGTTCTAAATGTTGCTGTTTACTTTACAGGGTTGATTACATGTGTTTATGACTGTGATGTTGGGTTTTAATGCACATAAAATATTTTAGGACACTATTTGTTTCAGAATCTTTTTTTCTTCATTTCCCTTCTCTAAAAACTGGTGTGTCTTATGGTTCGGAGCATCTTATGGTTCGAAAAATATGGTATTATATTTTTTGTTTTCAGCAGTAATTGTGCAAGAGTCTTAACTTTGTAAGAATTCATCAGAATAAGTGCTTATGATGTGCACATTTTTCCATATGTATGGAATATTGAATTAAACATTTTTAAAATGGAAATAAAAAAGAAGAAAAACTCTAGGAATAAGATGGCATAAAATTTTTATCTGGCCTTTCCTTAACAAATTCTTGTCTAGAATAAAATACCAATAAAGAGCATTTGGGTTCTGCCTGGAGGGCAGTCGTTAAAATGTAAATTCTGGAAATCTGAATGAAATTAACTTCTAATCAATGTGTTGAAGACATGATTATTTAACTCCCAGATAAAGCCTGTCTGATAGGAGTCTGTGGGTCCTCTAAATAACAAAAATTATAGCTAACATTTGTGTCAGGCATAGTTCTAAAAGCTTACATATATTTTCTCATTTAAAACTAGTGGCCCAGTACACAAAATTTGTACACATTAAAAAGGAATTAATTAGAGGAAATAATCTAATATTACTATTTGCCCTTTCTCTATAATGGAAGTGTCAGAGATGAAAGAAAATTAGTAAAATGTATATGAAAATCTCCCTCCTGTTAGAGTCTGGGGTGCACCTAGAGACTTTGCGTCAAGTCCCTAACCACCACTTGCATGCACTTCAAAAATCCAGGAGACTCAGACCTGGCTGGCCCCACCCCCATTGGGTGAGACCCAGACCCAGCTGGCCACACCCCCTTCAAGTCCCTCTGGGTGGGGGGCACAGCCTTAGGTGCCCACGCCCAGCACTGGGTGGGGGTCGCAGCCTGAGGTCTCCCAGCCTGGCACTGGCACAGGGGCATGGCCAGGGGTCCCCATCAAGCCCGGCCAGGTGGAGGGAACAGCCTGAGGTCCCTTGCACTGGCCAGGCACCATGCAGCCTCAGTCCCTGCTGTTCCCTAGTGATATTACAGCGTCCTGGCTAATTTGCATATAGACAGATGAGCAATTGTCCACCTATTGTTTATTAATGGTGAACCTTGGTAGAGCTTCCACATTTTTCAGATATTCAAAAATGACAAGGTATTTCAGCTGCAGGTAAATGCTTCTCAGTCATTACAAAATGTAGAAAACTGCCTCCTTTAGTTGGCGGCTCTGGGAGTAAGCCTCTACCCCCGCCCACCCTCCTTGCTCCAGATATTTTGGCCACTCAGCAGAAATGTAATTGTTGGTTGAGTTTTTGACCCCTGACTTACAACGGCAGAAATATAGAACTCTCAACTGGGTTCTGTTTTCTTGCTATCCAAAGTAAACCAATATTCTTTTATATGCCAATATTGAGGGAATTGACCACCTTGAATATAGAAATAAAGTTATAATTTTTTAAAAATAGACTGAGCATCCTAAAAAATTATCTCTTATTTAAATTAAAGACTGTCAAGAGCCAAAAGGAAATTTAACAAAGCTGATTACTTTGGATACATCATGAGTGGAATAAAAAATAAAAATAAAAACACTTTCAGAACTATAAATATGCTATAATAAAATCATAATCTTTATATTTGAAACTAAATAGGATCAATACTTAAATTATAGAATAACAAGTGGAATATTTTATATCTTAAGTTTATAAATAAATTGATGGCAAATATGAGTGACATTGTAAGAAACTTGGAAGACAGATAAGGGTGGTCTATGTTAAAGAAACAAAATTCTTACACTGGTTAAAATAGTGAAGACTTCATTCAGGACTAGTGAGTCAGGAGTCAAGACTATCAAATTAGGGATTATACCAACTCTGAATATAGCAAGATAAGTGAGAATTTTTAGCCAAACAGAATAGGGATTCAGGGGATGGGGAATTACTAAGACACATTAAGGGTGGGGAGATTTTTGTCAATATCTTAATCAGATTCTTGCTGAAGAAAAGCAAGGGTGAGGAGATTTTCACTAAATTGACTTAACAAGGTTCTTGCTAAAAATGAGCAATGCAAGCCCAGCAAAGAACAAGGCTACGGCGTAGACTTAACTCATTAGAGACCTCAGAGTTAAAAGAGGCTTTTGCAACTACAATATAAAAAAAGTGTACCATTTCAGAATAAAGAGGAAAAAACCTAGAAAACAAACAAAAGTTAGTAAGTGAAAATAAATAAAATTAATACCACAAAGATAAAGAAAGCCCTGTTTCTTGAAAGAGTATTTTAATTAAGTCACCAGTAAGATTTCATATTTTAAAAATGTTTTTTCAATCAACCATGTTGATTAAAATATTTTACTTTATAAACATTTAAAAATGGGCAAAATATCTCAATAGATACTTCTTCCAGGAAGATATACAAATAGTCAACATATATGAAAAGATACTCAACTTCACTAGTTATCAGGGAAATACAAATCAAAACTGCAATGATATACCACTTCATATTTAACCTATTAGAATGGTTAATGCAAGATAAGTAATAAGTGTTGGACAGGTTGTGGAGAGAGAAGAAGAAAACAAAAACAAAAACAAAAAAAATCCCTCATTCATTGCTGATGGGAATATAAACAAGAATAGCCACTATGAAAAACAGTATGAAGATTCCTAAAAAATCAAAAATAGGGTTACCATATGACCCAGCAACCCCTCTTCTGGATATCTACCTGAAATTTTTTAAAACAATTATTTACAAAGATATATGCATCCTTATGTTCATTGTAGCATTATTCATGGTGGCCAAGACATGGAGACAACTGATATGTCCCTCATAGATGATTGAATAAAGATGTGGTACATATATACTACAGAATAATACTCAACCATGAGAAAAGATGAAATACTGCCATTTGTGAGATGGACCTTGAAAATATCATTCTAAGCGAAATAAGTCAGACAGAAAAAATAAAGATCCATGTAATTTCACTCAAATATGGGATATAAAACTGAAAGCAACAAAAATCAAATAAGACAAACAAAAAAATAAAAACTCATAGTTACAAACAACAGTATGGCAGTTACCACAGAAAAGGGCTGTGGGGAGTCGTAAAGGTTAAAATGGGCCAAGTACATGGCGACTAAGGTTTTTTGATTGTGGGTGGTGGGGGACACAATACAATATACAGTCGATCATGTTTCATAAAAATGTACATTTGCAACCTATATACTTTTATCAATAACTAAAGGCCCAGCACATGAATTTGTGCACCAGTGGGTCCCTAGGCCTGGCTGCCAATCGGGACTGATCGGGGCTGTCTCACCCAGTCTCTACTGGGGACGGAATGATAAGGGCCAGCTGGCCAAGGAAGGGACTGTGGGAGGTTGTCAGGCCTGGGGGAGGGACCATGGGAATTTAGTGGTCTGGCTGGGGATGGGGGGCTTGGGAGGTTGGCCAGCTGACCAGTGGGAGGGACTGTGGGAGGCTGGCTGTGAGAGCGCACTGACCACCAGGGCGTAGCTCCTGCATTGAGCATCTGCCCCCTGGTGGTCAGTGTGCACAGTAGCGACTGATCAACTGGTTGTTCTGGTCATTTGGTCATAAAGGTTACATAGGCTTCTCTATATATATTATTTCCCCAATAAATTAAATAAGAAAAATTATTTCAGAGATTTATGTTAAATGTGTTTTATTGTTACTATTCTTTTTAAAGTTAATTAAAGACTACAGATTTAAAAAATAACCATTTTTCACCCTTAATTTTCATGTTAATACCCATAATCAACTTTGTTGATTATTCTTGGTTATCTTTCCAGAAATAATTTTTTCACTTTTATTAGATATACAGTATAAGTTTAAGGAATACAACATGGTGATTTGATACCCTTATACATTGCAAAATGATTTCTACCATAGTTAGCTAATACCTATATTATGTCACCTAATTACCATATTTTTGTTCTGAGAACATTTACTCCATCTTGACAACTTTCAAGTATATAATACAGTAAAGTTAATATAATAACCATGCTGAACATTAGTACCCTGAAATAAATTCATCTTCTAACTAGAAGTTTGTGCTTTTTGATAAACATGTCTCTTCCATTTCTTCCATGCCCAAACCCCTGGTAATGACCATTCTACTCTGTTTCTACAAGTTTCACTTTTTTAGATTCCATATATAAGTAATTTCATACAGTATTTGGATAAAGATAAAATATTACAAGCTTCCAGAGAGAAAAATGCAGTTTACTTATAGGGCAAAGATAATTATATCATTTTGTATGTGCAACAGGTAGTCAACACACAGAAAAGCAGTCTCTGTGCTCTGCTGATAAAAAAACAAACAAACAACAACAAAAAAACACTACCCTTAGGAACAGTCTGCCCAACCATATAACAGTTGTACTATCTTATTTTAGGGCAAGGAAAGATTTCTTTTTTATTTTATTACTAGAGGCCCATTGCATGAAAATTCATGCACTGTAGGGGTCATCCCTCAACTCTGTCTGACCCCTCTCACAGTCTTAGTGGGGGAGGAGACACCCCATCACACCTCTGCTGTTGCCACTGCTGGCATTGCAAGCCTCGGCCAGCCCTGGTTAAATGAGCCTCAAGTGGCCCTAGGCAGCTGTGCAGCCACCATAGCTGGCTTGCCTGTGTCTTGGGCCATCAGATGGGCAGCTGCCATCCGAGGCTTGCCTGCACCTCGGGCCTACCCTTGGTGGCTGGGGGTGGTGGTTTGAGGGGACAGGGGTACTCTGGATGCAGGCACATGGAGTGGCTGATCCCATCTGGGGGTGGGCCTGGCTGTGACGCATGCCTGTTGTCCTGGCAGGACTAAGCGGACTGGGCACCAGTATCTTGTGGCTGTGGGTGCTGCCATCTTTGAGGGCATGATGGTCAATTAGCATATTCCCTCCTTATTGGCTGTGAGCTCTGCCATCTTTGTGAGGATGTGATGGTCAATTAGCATATTCCTTCTTTATTAGATAGGACTAGCGGCCTGGTGCACAAATTTGTGTAGATCTGCCTAGAACAGTGGGATAGGGTCAAAACCAGTTCTGTGACATCCCTTGAGGGGTTCTTGATTGTGAGAGGATGCAGGACAGGCCAAGGGAACTGAATGGTGCATGGACGGAATGAGAGAGGGATGCAGGAGTTTGGCCAGCCAGAGAGAGACAATGGGAGAGCTTCACGGATATCCAGCCCATCTTGCTCAGTCCCAATTGGTTCGACCCCAGCAGCAAGCTAACTTACTGCTGGGGAGCTAGAATCGATGAGAGAGAATCATTGATCAGCTGCCTCTTGCACACTCCTGGGGATGTGACCGCAACTAAGGTACATGCTCCTAACCGGAATTGAACCTGGGACCCTTCAGTCCGCAGGCCACGGCTCTATCCACTGAGCCAAACCGGTTTCAGCATAATGTTTTTTTTTGTGTGTGTGTGTGTGTGTGTGTGTGTGTTTTCTTATTGTCAAACCACTATAGCAAATTAAATTGTTGTGCTTTGATATGTAAACTTCTGTGATCCGCATATGGAACAGACACTGACAGAGTGAAACAACATGGGGTACCCATATCAGATTTTCTGAAATTCAACAATTTCTCAGTGGTGTTTATTTTGGGGAAAAATATTTTGTGAATATATAATATTCGATCTATGTGTATCTTAGTTTCTTCATAACAGGGATGATGTTTATATAATTTTCATTGGGTGAATAAGGTAAAATAAAATTTGCCTCTAAAATATTTAAACAATGTCTGTCACACAGTTACAGATACTGCAATCCTTCTTTACATTTGTCCCAGAGTCCCACGTCAAGCATGCATCCTGACCTCTAGCTGCTTTTTTCCAAAGCTGAGAAAAGTTCCCATGCTGAATGCAGTTGCACCTCAAAAATGTGGGAAAATTGATAACTCCAGAAGGAACCATTAACCAATGGAGCATACATGGTGGTGGATAAATTATCCAGTCATTTTTCTCTCTCATGAAAGTCTAATATACATTCTATATGGTTCACCAGAAGATCCACAATGAGGATAAACCCATCTTTTCAGAAGTGATGATCAGCTTAACAAACTCTTTATTTTACTTTTATCCTTTCTCTGTCTCACTTTCACAATTCGTCATTCTCTTTCCGGAGCCACCTTCCAAGTAAAGCAGTTGGTCCCAAAGGTAAGGTTTGCATTTCCTTCCATCACTGCATTCTGTGAGAATATGTTCTCAACTGATTACACTAAGTTAGAATGATCTTTAAAGCTTTTACTTAGGAAGCAGAGCTGACAAAAAAAAAGTTAATATACATAGATTAATTAATTCTTAGTATACAATGTAACTCAGAATCTAGGCTCTCATTGTTATTTTAATATTGAATATCAATGAAGCCCAGAGAGTTCATGGACTGGTCCAATTTACATACCTGCTTTAGCTGTAAGGGGCCTTTTTATTAAAATTAGCAACACTGAATTTCAGAAAAAGGAACAAAGGGGAGAATATTTAGATATTAACTGAAAAAAAACACAGCAACAAATAAACAAAAAGCAAACATGAATACAAAGACAGAATTCCATAAAGAGTAGCCATATGTTATCAGGGCTACTTCTTTTTAACTCCTAGAGAACCCATCTTCCTAAGAATCCCACCTTAACAAATTTTGGATTTGGAAGACATGGAAAAAGCATTGTTTAGCAATGTTATTGAACTAATAACTGCAGATATATGAGAACTCTAATTATAATAACTAGGCTAAGTCAAAAGAGACTCACATACAGGATTGGGCAAAATAAATTTATATAACTAAAATACAACTAAAATAATACAACTAAAATAATACAATAAATAATACAACTAAAATAATACAATAAATAATAAATAGTAATACAAGAATATACTGTCTTTTGTGTCTTACAAATGTAAACCTACATTTGCCCATCCTGTATTTGTAATCTGCTGGTTATAATTTCCAATGAGACAAATTATCCACTATTTCCCAATAGATGCTATTTAATTCTTTTGAAAAGTTGCTAAGTACAATAGTAGTAGAATATTTTACTATCCTGTACAACATATTTAATATTCTTATAATCTCTGAGTATATATATTTTTTAAAATTATTTTGAGGAAGCAGATGTGAGAGAAGGAAATATACTATAAGTCACAAGGTTAAAATAATATTCAAGGATTATAAGGAACATGTTATTCTAGACCTGAAACTCTATCTCCCAGAAAATAGTATTACAAAGTGGAAATTATTTAGTTGGTGTGGTGTTATTTTAAACACTCAGTTTATAATGAGCTACAATGGAGACAGAAGTCAACATTCATTCATTCATTTGTTTATTTGTTGTATACATTTTATTTATTTTAATTTTTTTATTGTTTAAAGCATTACATAAATCTCCTTTTGCCCTCCATTGACCTCTCCGTAGCTACTCCACCTCCCAGCACATGCCATCACCTTGCTACTGCCTGTGTTCATTAGTTATGTTCATATGCACACATACAAGTCCTTTGTTTGATCTCTTACCTCCTCACCCCCAACCTTACCTCATAGGTTTGACAGTCTGTTTGATGCTTCTATGACTCTGGTTCTATTTTTGCCCATCAGTTTATGTTACTTATTATATTCCACAAATGAGTGAGATCATGTGATATATATCTTTCTATGACTGGCCATTTCACTTAACATAATGCTCTCTAGTTCCATTCATGCTGTTGTAAATGGTAAGAGTTCCTTCTTTTTTACAGCAGCATAATATTCCATTGTGCATATGTACCAGTTTTCTAATCCAGTCATCTGCTAATGGGCACTTAGGCTGTTTCCAAATCTTAGCTATAGTGAATTGTGCTGCTATGAACATAGGGGTAGATATATCCTTTCTGATTGGTGTTTCTGTTTTCTTGTGATATATTCCTAGAAGTGGGATTACTGGGTCAAATGGGAGTTCTATTTTCAGTTTTTTGAGGAAATTGCATACTATTCTCCACAGTGGCTGCATATAGGAATCTCTTTCAACGTCCCGTCTTGAAAGAGTTCCGATTTAGGATTCGGGTTCTGGAGAAAGGGCCACACACAAATGAAGAGACTTGAGACTTGAAGAAATTCAACTTGGTGATATGGGGGCCCGGCGGTAGTCCAACTCTAATGGGAGAACTACTCTTGCTCAAGGGCCCTTCCATTCCTTTTATTGAAGCTTTGGGGTTAGGCAACACAAATATTGTAGAAATTTACATGTAGCCTTTAGGCTGGAAATAACAGAAACTTACACAGGACAAACAAGGTGGAGGCTGCTTCAGCTATCAATGTCTCAGCTAAAGGGTGAGTAGTTAGAGCAATTAAGGTTGTTGACCAGCCTTCCTGGCTTCCTGTCAACATCTCTTTTTAGTGAAACTGATTTGTTTCCAGCAGTTGCACCCATCTGCATTCCCACCAGCAGTGCAAGAGGGTTCCTTCTTCACATCTTTGCCAACTATTGTTTGTTGTTTGTTGATGATAGCCATTCTGACAGGTGTGAGATAGTACCTCATTGTCAATTTCATTTGCATCTCTTCATTTTTAAGTGTATTTTTAGGTTTATAAAATTGTAAAGTACATAGATTTCCATATATCTCATGTCCCATACATGTAGAGTCTTCCACTACCAAGATCCCCCATCAGAGTAATTCATTTGCTATGATTGATGGACATATATTGACATCCAAATTCACAGATTACTGTACATTATTAGTCCACAGATTACTGTACATTATTAGTCCACAGATTACTGTACATTATTAGTCCACAGATTACTGTACATTCTAAATCCACAGATTACTGTACATTCTAAGTGTTTGGGAAAATTCATACTGACATACATTTAGTATTATAGTATTATACGGAATAGTTTCAATGCACTTTAGAGCTGTGCTCAGCCAGTTCTTCCTCACTTTTCCCTACCCCCTCAAAACCATTGATTGTATTGTCTTCATAGTTTTGCCCTTTCCAGAGTGTCATGTAATTGCAATCATAGAGTATTTAGCATTTTCAGGTTGGCTTTTCTTTCACTCTAATTATATGTTTTTGATTCCTCCATGTACTTTCTTGGCATGATGTTTCATTTCGTTTTAGTGCTGAATAATCTTCCAATGTCTGGATGTACCAAAGTTTACCCATTTACCTACTAAAGGACATCTTGGTTGCTTCCAAGCTTTGGTGATTATGAAAAAAGCTGCTGTTAACACCTGTGTGAAGGTTTTTGTGTGGATTTTAATTTTTAACTCATAAAAAAATATCAATTGATGAATCGTACTATGTATATATTTAGTTTTGTAAGAAGCTGCTAAACTGTTTTTTCAAAATGACTATGCCATTTTACATTTCCTCACTGTTGAGTGACAGTTTCTGTTGCTCCCCATTCTCACAAGATTTAGTATTATCAGTGTTCCAGATTTTGGCCATTCTAATAAATGTAATATTGGTAACTTGTTTTAGCGTATATTCCCTAACGGCAGACCATACGGAGCTCCTTTTCCTCATATATTTATTAGTGCACTGTAAACCTTCTTTGGGGAGCTATCTGTAAAGATATTTGCTCCATTTGTTATTCAGATTGTTTTCTTATTGTTGATTTTTAAGAATTATTTTTGTTTTGGATAGCTGTCTTTAGTCAGAAATGTCTTTTGCAAATATTTCTGTCAGTCTGTGACTTTTCATTATTTCAATAATGAATTTCTCAGAGATTTTAATTTCAATAAAGTACAAATGTTCAATTCATTCTTTCATAGTTTGTGCCTTTTGATGTACCTAAATAGTTGCCACACCCAAACACATTTAGATTTTCTCCTATATTATGTTCTAGGTGTATTTTGATTTTGCATTTTATACTTAGGTTCATATGCACTTATAGTTAATTTTTTGAAGCATGTAAGGTCTGTGTCTAGATTCATTTTTTTGCACATGGATACCCAGTTGTTTCAAAACAATTTATTAAAAAGGATACAGCTTTTCTTCTTTGTATACCCTTTGCTCCTTTGTCAAAGTTCAGTTGACTATATTTGTGTGGGTCTATTCCAAGCTATTATATTCCTTTCCTCTGTGTATTCTTTTGACAAACCACACTGTCTTGGTTATTATAGTTTTATAAGTCATGAAGTCAGATAGTGTCCCTCTTCCAATTTTATTTTTCTCCTAATACTGTGTTGTCTCTTCTGGGTCTTTTGCTTATTGGTATAAATTTTAGATGTAATTTTCCCTCTGAACTTTTTTTTTTATCTTTGATACCCAACAGTTTGACAATAATGTCTAGATATTGGTTTATTTTTATTTTGTTGTTGTTTTATATTTATCTTGCTAGAGTTCTTGAGCTTCCTTATGATTTCTTATTAGCAAAAATTTCCTATTTAATTTATAATAATATAGTTAGCTTGAGCTTAATATTCTTAAATCATAATCTATTACATTGCATCTACATTTAATTTATGATCTTTTATATGCAATATTTATTTATAGTTTTGCATTTCTGTCCTATATTTTTAAAACAAAGTAATTTGAGACACTGCATATAATTTAGAACATAAACACAGTCACATAGTTCTAATTTGTTTTTATGTTTCTTTTTTGAGACTGCATTTCACTGAGAATATCTTGGTAATTGTTCAAGTCATGTTTGATTTCCCTTTTGAGCTTAAAGATAAACAATGATTTACTAGGGGTGTGTGTTTCAGGCCTAAGAAAATGAATATATTGAAACATGTTGACACAAAAGATGGATTCTCCTCTGCCAGCACTTCTGCCCAGTCTCTAATCCTGCTTTATAATTAATTAGCTGTCAGATCTGCTAAACTTTCATGAAGAGACTACACAGATGTCATGGCAAATTGTTCCTGAAATTAAGACCTGAATTGGGAAAGCTCTTCATCTTGACCTTACAATTCTCTTTATTGATTTTGCTATCATTTTCATCTATTCAGAGCAGAAAGAAATCCAAATGTTGCTTTATTTGTTTCTAAGAAGAAACTTTAAGGTAATAATTGAATAAATGGCTTTGTGTTTATCTCTAAAATTATTGTGTGTGTGTATATATATATATATATTAAAACTATATATTTACATACATATGTGTATATACATATATACATATACATGTATATGTACATATATACATATCTATACATGTCTTTAAATACCTACTCATCAGTGAAGTATTGAAATGAAAGCATTCTGAGGGAGGAGGGGAGGTTAATGAGGGAAGAGGTTAATGGAGAAAAAGAAACATATGTAATACTTTTAACAATAAATACTTAAAAACAAAAAGATATTTATGTAAGACATTAAAGTATACAGTTTTTATGATATTTAATATTTTAAATGAATATGTAAAATAAAGGCATTGAAATTTTTTTGGAATAAAATATTGAAACAATATTTTTCAGATTCCTTTCTTTCTAAATTAACTAAACCTATTTTCCTTACTTTTTATTTGTTAAAATATTACTAAAAATTACTAATTTTGTTTGTACAGATATAAATATTAACATTACTTATGCAAGTTTCAATGTTCATTTTGGAGTTGTTTGAATAATAAAATGTTTTCATTGCATTGCAATATAACTAGATGATTAAGAATTTACTAACATTTTGATAATTTAATATTAAATAGAAAACATAAACTATATTTAACCATATATTCATGTCTATAAATATGTGCCATATTCCTGGCATCCTGTAATTATACTTTCTTATCCTAATTTTCTCAAATAACACTGTACAATTGCAATGTTTTGATTGTATTAAAATTTATGTAAATATTTTAATTGCATATAATTCCATTGTATTAATTATAGTACACAGGTATGATATTATTAAGACAACAAAGGCATTCTATTTGAGTATTCAGTATTTTTAATATGTTTTTATTGATTTTAGGGGGGGGGAAGGGATGGGGATAGAAACCTTGATGAGAGAGAAACATGGGTTGGCTGCCTCTTGCCTGCCTCCTATTGGCGATGGAGCTAAGAAACCCCAGCCTATACCCGAATAGGCTATCCAACTGTCCAGGATCATCCCTCTGGGATGAATATTCATGTTTATAGGGAAATTCCAATGTCAAGCACATGTTAATTAATGCCTTTTTATATAAATATTTTTAAAGTGTTTTCCCAAAATAGAGTTGCCAAATTTGGTTGATTTAGAGCCCTGTATTCGCAGAAGCGCATCTGGTTCCCTGATGAAGGGCATGCAGCTGAGCTCTGGCTCTGCCACCACCTCCTCTCTGAACAGGCCTTGGGGTCCGGAGCTGCGCTCCCCTGGAGTCAGGCTCCCAGGTCCCTGGGGAAGGGCACATCCCTTGCCCCTCCAGGTCCTGGATGCAGATGCGGATGCGGATGTGGTAGCAGGGCCAGCCCTGCCTGACCAGGGGCACCCTCTCTGGTGAGGCTCTGTGGCTGTCAGGCGCAGAAAGGCAGGGCTGCCCCAGCACCCCGTGCTGCCACAGCGGGGCGCCGCGCTGCCATTTGCCCCAGGGCACCTTGGCACGCGGGCCCTCAGCCCCTGGCCCTGATGTGGCGGCGGTGACCCTCCCTGCCGGAGGGAGAGGCCTGCGGAGCAGCGGCAGCCACGCCCGCGCAGGGCAGGGCTGGGCGTGCAGCCTGCAGGCCAGTCCAGCTTGATGGGTTCCACACCCTTTACAGGCAAAGTGACCTGCCATCAGTGCTTCCCTCCCCTCCGAGTGAACTACCCAGAACCAGGCGAGAGTAGGCTTCTGGAATCGCGTGACTGGGATCGTTTTTCTTTATTGTTTCAACAACTAGGGAATCTGATAGACATCGTTTTACGTTTTTGTATTCTGCTATAAAAAAATACTAATCTCTTCTGAAACCGGTTTGGCTCAGTGGGTAGAGCATCAGCCTGAGGACTGAAGGGTCCCGAGTTTGATTTCGATTCTAGTCAAGAGTATGTACCTTGGTTGCAGGCACATCCACAGTGGGAGGGGGGGTGGGGGTGCAGGAGGCAGCTGATGGCTATTTCTTTCTCATCCATGTTTCTAACTATATCTCTCTCTTCCTCTCTCTAAAAGGTCAATAAAATATATTTTTAAAAATACTAATCTCATGATAAATAATGACACCTTGAGTATTGATTTTAATTTCAGTTCTAATTTATCATAGTAATGATAATACATATAAATGATATGTCTTTGGACTTTAGATGCAAAGCCTTGTTCTTGCTAATAACTTACTAATAAATTAAAAAGTTCCCAGTATATGTAGAGAGGTAGATATCTATTTACCCAAAATTTTGTGAATTATTTATGTGCACATTAAGAAATGTCACCTCAACAGTATGTTTTTTGAAAGTATTTTTTAATCAATTTCAGAGAGATATGGAAACATCAATGATAAGAGAATCATTGATTGTCTGCATTCTGCATGCCCTCCAAAGGGTATCAGGCCTGTGCCCTGACCAGAAATTGAACCATGACCTCCTGGTTTACAGGTTGATGTTCAACTACTGAGCCATGCTAGCTGGGCTCAACAGTTGTTTAATACCTTATTGCATGAGACAGAAAGTTGAAAGTCTCAAATTGATATGATTATAGAGACACCCTTTGCTCATTCTGAAGGGAATTTTAAATACAGTACAGTCTTTTGTTTGATTGCTTAAAGGTTTTTTATTAGTGTGCATCTTATAGGATTTTAAAAATAAGATATGAAATTGCATCACTGAAATGCCTTTACAGGATTATTACTTTTACAAATAGTATAAAACTACTATGAAATACTCCTATTTCATAAAATGGCTGTATAAAAGCAATATACTGTGCAGAAATAGTATACAGAGTCTACAAAGTAAAAAGTGTAATGTTTGTTCTGGTTAATAATTTACACAATAAATTTTTTAGAATTTTTAATGAAAAAATGCGTTTATATGGGAACAATATAAAGTACACTGACTAATATTAGTTATAGCACATAAACCTATTTTCACTTTATGAAACACTAAAAATGAAATAATGAAATAATATATATATATATTCAGTTTGGGAATTTTGAGTTTTATACTTAAGTTTTATTTTTAGTCTTCACCCAAAGATATGTTTTTATTGATTAGAGAGAGAGAAAGAGAAAGAGAGAGACAGAGAAAGAGAAATTTAGAGAGAAACATCAATGTTTCTGCATTTACCTCCCATACTCACCCCAACTGGAGATCAAACCTGCAACCTAGGTATGTGCCCTAACTGGGAATCCAACCCATAACGTTTTGGTGTATGAGATGGCATTTCAGCCAACTGAGCCACCCGACCAAGCCATAGAAAAACCTTTCATAAGCAAAGGATTGATTAAGATCTATAGATAAAATATTTTCTGTGACAAAGAAAAACTCTGGTGTTTAACTCAAAATACTGACCAGTCCAGTCAATTTACAAATAGAGTTGATTATAGGAAAAAATGAAATAGTCAGAGTGACTGCCATTATTACATATTCTAAAACATCAGATATTTTTATTTTCTAAATGTAGAAAAATATTTCTAAATCAGATATATTTATCTTTTCTAAATGTATTTTTCTCTTTTTCACAATCTTAAAATCCTTTAAAATAAATTGTTAATTTAATTCATTTGTTGCTTTTAAATAAACTTTTTTGCATTTTTACAGCTCCAACAGCTTAATTAATTAACTTAAAATTAAACATTCTTTCATAGAAATAATGGCATTATATAACACAAACATGTTAGAATTCACTATTAAGAGAAACCGAATGATATCCTGATATGCAGGAAAGGAATCCACTCATTCAGAGAGGGAGGGGGAAGGTCAAAGGGTAGAAGAAGAAGGGAACCTCACATGGGGTTTGAGCTCTGAAACAATCATAATGACCAGTCAGAGGGGATATCAGGACACAAAGAACTGCAGCCTTATAAACCTTAGGAAAGAGGGACTCGGTGGGTCTCCCCTCCCCTTGTGGGAGTCTGTGCTTGTTTCTCAATAAATTCCCACCTTTTCTATAGCACCTTTTGTCTGTGGCTTCATTGTTCGAATCCATCTGGAAGCCACCTTTGCATCCTGCCCAGGGTACATCACGTTTTCCAGTTCAATTTCCAGGTTTCACTACTCTCTTAGCTAATTTCAAGAATACAACATGGCTCTCAAACCTCAGAGGGAAAGTAAGAGTGGCTGGGGGTAAGGGGAAGAGATCAACCAAGGGACTTGTGGGCATGCATATGGGCCTATCCAGGGCCATGGACAACAGGGGGGTGGGGGTATATGTAGGGAGGGGTTTGTGATGGGAATGGGGCGATAAGGACAATTATGTGAGACCATAATAAATAAAATAAATTAATTAATTTTAAAAAAACAAAACAGAATACAACATGGCATCGTTAGCTGTAGACACTACACTGTAAATTTGAACTCAAGAATTGATGTATCTTACATAACTGAAATTTTGTAGTCTTTGATCAGCATCAGAGCATTTTTCCTTCCCCTAGCCCTCGGCAATCACCATTCTATAATTGTTTTGCTATTTTAATACCACATGTAAGTAAGATCATGAAATATATGATATATCTTTTTGAGTCTGTTATTTCACTTAGTATAATGTCCTCCAAGAATATCCATGTTATTGCACATGACATTGTTTTCTTCTTTTTAAATGTTAAATAATATTCCATATTATTATAATCATTATTATACATTATATAAGTTACTAGAGGCCCGGTGCATGAAATTCATGCACGGGGTGAGGGGCAGGTGTCCCTTAACCCAGCCTGCACCTTCTCCAATCTAGGATCCCTCGAGGGATGTCTCACTGCCCATTTAGGCCTCTCACAATCCAGGACTGCTGGCTCCCAACTGCTCACCTGCCTGCCTTCCTGAATGCCCCTAACTGCTTCTGCCTGCCAGCCTGATCACCCCTTAACCACTCAACTGCCAGCCTGATTGATGTCTAACTGCTCCCCTGCCAGTCTGTTTGCCCCTAACTTCCCTCCTCTGACAGTCTGGTCCCTCCCAACTGCCTTCCTCTGCTGACCATCTTGTGGTGGCCATTTGTGTCCACATGGGGACAGGATTTTTGACCACATGGGGGCAGCCATCTTGTGTGTTGGAGTAATGGTCAATCTGCATACTACTCTTTTATTAGCTAGAATAGAGGCCTGGTGCATGGGTGGGGGCAGCTGGTTTTCCCTGAAGAGTGGAAAGAGTGGAAGATCAGGGTGGGGGTTCCCTTGGGGCATGGGGCAGCCTGAGCAAGGGGCCTGTGGTGGTTTGCAGGCCAACCATGCCCTCTGGCAACCCAAGCAGAGATCCTGGTATCTGTGGTTTATTTACCTTCTACAATTGAAACTTTGTAGCCTGGAGTGGAGGCTTAGGCCGGCTAGGGCAAGCAGAAAGCTTGGCTTCCACTGTTGCCTGAGAAATCCAAGCCTTCCTCCTGCTCTCTGTGGCTGTAGCCATCTTGGTTGGGTTTATTTGCATACTTGCTCTGATTGTTTGGTGGGCATGGCTTGTGGGTGTAGTGGATAGGGTTATTTTGCATATTAGTCTTTTATTATGTAGGCTAATGTATACCATTTATATATTTCATAATATAATACATATTATAATTTAATATATTTATATAAGTTTATAATTTACATAATTTATAAATATGATGTGTATTATATAAATAATATTCTATATATATTACATTTTCTTTATCCATTGTGGGCATTTGAGTTGTTTCCATATCCTGGCTATTGTGAATAATGCTGTAGTGAATATGAGGGTACATATATATTTTTTTAACATTCTGACTTTAATATATATCTAAAAGTGGGATGTCAGGACCATATGTGTCACTTGGTTTTGATTTATTTTTCCCAGATGATTAGTGTTCTAGAGTAATTTTTATGTGACTGTTGGCCATTGTATTTCTTCTTTGGAGACAGATTATATTTGGGTAATTTTATTTTTTATTTTTAAATCCAATAATTTGGTGGGGGGTTTTTTTGTTTGTTTGATTTGTTTTGTTTTTCTGTTTTGGTTTGGAATTCCTTATATATTAAAGAAATAACATTTTATCAAAAACAAGGTTTGTAAATATTTTCTTATCAACAGCCTACTGACTATTTCCCTTACTTTTCTATTCAAAGTTTTTTGGTTTGGTGCATTCCGGTTGTTGATATTTTACTTTTGTTGCTTGAGGAGTTTTTGGTGTCATGTCCAAGAAATCATTGTCATTTCCAATGGCATGATGGTTTTTCTCCTATGTTTTTTTTTTCTTCTAGAAGTTTTCAAGTGTTTTTTTGTTTTTTTGTTTGTTTGATTTGTGGTAAAAAATACTACTCCTTCAAGGATCCTATAGATATCTTATTATTCAATAAAAACAAACAAACAAACAAAAAACTTTTGGCCACTTTTTTGTTTGCCTCAATTAGTACTTTTTCCTTCAGAAGCTGCAGTGGTATAAATACTTACCACAGGTTTTGTTTTTTTCTTATAAATGCTGTGAGGATAGGTCTTTTCCATCAGAGATAACTCTAAGATCAATAATTATAAGCCCATCAATAATAACTAGGGGCATTTCCAGGAGCTTTAAGACAGATACGAAAGTAACTACTCTGATTATGGATCTTTTGGGAAGTATCTAGTGTGTACTAAGCAAGCATCTTCTGCCCTTAGTGCATACTATGCTGCTACTGTGTAAGTTAATATGTACCTAGAGATAGGGAAGATTGGAAATAGAGCATGTTATTATACCACCAAGTTAACTATTCTGAGATCAGCTGGTTTTTTGTAATCAAATCAATTATGGGTCATTGAAAGCCTTTAGTAAATTTGCTGACTTCTAAATAGGTTAACTTTGACAACTTTTCCCAGTGTTCTTGTTTTTATGGAAGAAGAGAATTTCCAAAAGTGTTTCTCATTGAGTATTCTGCATTTAGATATATTTAAGTTGTTAAGAAGAGGTGAAAGTACAGAATTCACTTTAATGTCTCACATCCAAAATTTATAATTGCCATTTTAGCAGAGAGAAAATAATTAGAAGTTAATTAATCCTTTTATTTTATTTTAACATAAGCAAAATTACAATACATACAGCTCAAAGATTCTAGATAAATATCTTGGCAAGTTGCAAACTTGAGAAATCTTGTCATATTAGGATCATAATTTCCGTGTTTGAAGATAATTTTTAACAATCATAATGTTCTCAACCTATTTATATACTTAAAAAGAACTCAAGAATTCACTTACTTATTAATTTCAGCTGAAAATTCTATCATAGTTTTACTAGATTCTAAAACTCCTGAAGGAAAACAATAGATGTACAGTGAATGCATAAGTATTCAAACAACCCCCACATAAACACATGAAATATTGATGTAATTTAAATATCCAAAGCATGCAAGCATGCATATTATATATATATATGTATATATATATATATATATATATGTATATATATAACAATGATAACAAAAGGGTGATTATAATTACACATGTTTTTCTAAAATAAATATAATACTGCTAATATTTTCTGCTCTGTGATAATTTTCTTGTTTGTAATATGGGTTCAGTAGGAAGAATCTGAAATATTACATCATCAATAAATTAAGATGTACTTGAAGGAACATTAATAATACAATTTAGATTATTATGAAATAAAGCCTTTGGAAGCAATTTATATTTTGGAAGCTATTTTTCCTGGCACTAGAATCTGTCAGTAATTAACTAGTCTTCAGGAAGTTGGTTTGCTGTGCCGTGCCACATTAGATGTGAGTGCCCTTCTTTCCCACAATGCCTCTCCCCGCTCTGTACTTTCAAGAAACATTCAGAGCTTTCCAACTCATTGAATATCATGGACAGTTTTTTTTTCCAGACAGTGTAATATTATCTTGAAAATGCAGTACAAATGCTACAAATATATACTAGGTACAATATATGATAGGATATGTTTCATTCTATATGATCATCCCAATTTTATAATTTTTATTAGCAATATCAGCATGCTTAAATGGAAAAAGCCAAACCTTTCACATTTTTGCATTCATTTGGAAACTGAAATTCATCAGTATTTCAGAATTCTTCCTTTTTATCAATAGTAGAAAAGTTTTCTATTATGAAGATAGATACATAACACAATATGAATTAACATTAGCATATTTTAAAGCTACTCCACGAGTTTCAAATAATAATTTTAAATGTTGAAAATTATTTTACATATAATATTATATGGATTTATCATTGGTATAACTTTAATTATATATTTCTGTTCAATTTTGTGCATTGAAGCTATATGCAGAGAAATATACAGGCAAATACAGTTGAATTACTATTCAGTGTATATACATAGTATATCTTACCTAATAAAAGAGAAACATGCAAATTAACCATACTCCGCTTTACCCACAGCCAATCAGAGTGAGTATGCAAATTAACCCAACAAGGATGGAGGTTAATTTGCATATGCAGGCACAGAGCCTCCTCGTGATGCCTGCTATGAGGGGAAGGGGGGCAGAGGGAACTACTGGAGCTGTGCTCCCAACAGAAGTGAGGACTTGCCAGCTCTTGCAGACTTGCTAGTTCCTGCAAAATTGCTGGCTCCAGGTGGGCCCAGGAGCTGGAACATGCTGGCTCCCAGGCAGGCCTGGATCTGGGACTTGCAAGCTCCTGGAAGCTGGGAGTAAAGCCATGGGAATAAAGGCCTATATTTGCATGAATATCTGCAATGGGCCTCTAGTATACATATATGTGCATATATATATATACACATATATGTATCAAGCTAAAACAAGTATTAGCATTACCATTTTATGTACTTTAAAAATAGTATAAAGTAATATATTAAAAATGTTTTGTGACCTTTGAAACAACATATTCTGATTGACTGGTTCTTGCAAGTTTACACTAGCACTCAGGGAGTGAACTGAATGGCTATTGAATCAAGACACAGAATATTGAAAAGGTCACCAGTGTATGATGGTGAAAATCACCTCATAAAGCTTTTGACATTAGAGATTTTTTTCTTCATGAAATAGGCTGTAAATCAGCAGAGCAAATAATTCAGGCAAACATTTTTTTAAATAGTGAAAAAAGAAAGCATGCTAAGACAAATATTATAATCAAGAAGTGAACAGATATAATTTCATTATTTCAGGACACGTTCTCTCAGACTTGTTTCGTACATGGAATAATTTTTGATTTATACATTAAATGATAGCCACAACACGATTACATGAAATCACTTTACATACAAGTCATAAAAATTCAACATAGTTTAAAATAAAAGCTATTGCTCTGTGCTTGGTATTCAGATAAGTTTACTATTTTAGTTCCGTTGTGCTGTCTCTCAACTTTGAAATACAAAAAGCTCTGGAAAATATATTTTTTTCATAGTTTATTTAGTGATCAAATCTTATCTCACCTAAGATGAAACCAGTTATAATCTTTACTTACTCATTTAGTTTACTACAGAAAAATAAGTGTATTTAATTATGGGAGTTATCCAAGATCCTGCTGGGAGGTGTCCATAACAAATTACATATACATATACTAACTTTCCAAAATAAAATATTCTGAATTTCAAAATACTTTTGATCCCAATGTTTTAGATGATTAATAAACAGATATTGTAACATTTAATGTTACAAGTGGGGTAAAAGAGAACCTGAAAATATTTATTGAAAGATTTTTTAATAGTTAAAAATTCTGTACTCAGCACTTTAAATGCACAGTGATTAATTTTATAAGTCACACTCTGTGGTTTTTGGAGATTAAATTGTTAACAAACTAAAGGGTCCATTTGCCTGTGCTCATCAAAGTCCAGTAAGACAGGAGCAGGAGTTTGCAGCAGAGAGTAAGGGCTTATTTTTAGGAAGTGGCCCCCGCCCAGAGACAGGTTAGCTCATGCTCAAGACCTGGCTCCCAGATGGCTTCCTGGAGGTGGATTATACAGGGGAAATCACTAACCCAGGTGACAAGAAAGCCAGGGTCAGGTTAGGGTCCTGGTCTCCACTGATTTGTAGGTGATGGGCACCTGGGAAGAGAGTAGTGTATCAGTGCATCTGGTCCTAATGTCAGCCATAACAGCCAACACTTTGTATGGCTTCGCTGCTTTTCTGTGCCTGGAACTGAAGCCCAGCTGAGGGCTAGTTTGATAGAAACTATCTCTGGGCTCAACAGACCTGAGTCATTTCTTCTAAGATTATTCGATGCTGATCAGAACCCCATTGTTTTGAGGGATTAAGGGAGTGGTGTGCAAGTGAGGAGGCAGGTGAGTAAGGGTGCTGGATGATGCCAGTTTGAATTGAAGGAAAGGAAAGAGGTAAGGTCATATTAAAGAGTTAAGTTTCGATGCGGTTACAAAATTTTTAACATGAAATATTATAAAAATCCACTTTATGGTAACAATCATGAATTTTATAAAATTAACATCTTCAGTATTGTCTTATTGCTCTTTGTAGATTATTGTCTTCAAACTTCTATGCATTAACTTGTCTATAAAGAGCATATTTTAGCCATAGCTGGTTTGGCTCAGCCTGCAGATGAAAGGGTCCCAGTTCAATTCGTCAAGGTCGCGCATGTACCTCAGTTATAGCCTCTAGTCTATATAGATAAAAGCCCAGCGATGGAACGGCAGAACAACCAGAATGGGTGCATGTGGAAAGCAACCAATCCATGTGTCACTCTCACAGTGATGTTGCTCCCTCTTGGTCTCTCCCCGTCCCTTCTCTAGAAACACAGTGGACTTGGAGAGTATTATGCTCAGTGAAATAAACCAGTCAGAGAAAGACAAGTATCACATGATCTCCTTCATATGTGGAATTTAACGAACAAAATAAACTGATGAACAAAATAGATGCAGAGACATAGACGCATGGAATAGACTGCAGAATCTCAAAGGGAAGGTAGGGGAGGGTAGGTGGGTGAGAAGAGATCAACCAAAGAACTTGTGTGCATATATGCATAACCTATGGACACAGGCAATAGGGTGATGTAGACCTGGCTCAGGAGTTGGGGTGGGCTAGGAGAGGAAAATGGGGGGAAATGGGGAGCATAAATAATACTTTCAACAATAAAGATTAAAAAAAAACTAAATGGAAACAATATCCTCGGGTGAAGATTAACAACAACAAAAAGAACATATTTTATAAGGGTGCTATTTTTATAACCTTACAAAACTCATTTCACTACCCTAACCACATCACTAATCATTAGAATTTGGTTTACATTTCTCTTTGTTAACAGGACTTTTATTAATTACGAGAGGCCCAATGCACGGACTTTGTGCAAGAGTGAGCTTTCCCCTGGCTTCTCTGGCACTCAGGCCTTCCCTCTGGCACCCAGGACCTGGCTTCCCTCACAGCCCCAGCTTTGTCTGGAAGGACATGCAGGAGGTCTAATTAGCATATTATGCTTTTATTATTATAGATGTCAATCGATGCTATATATTTTATATATTGATACTACATATATCTTGCTATTACTGATCTCCCAAATCCTCACATATATTTTTAAAATTTTTGTCAGAATATAATGTATACAATTTGGTGAGTTTTACAAAAGTATTAAGTCATATAGCCACCACATAATCATTATATAACTCATTTCCACTAACTCACAAAAGTTTTCTGCCTGTTTGCAATCAATACGTCCTTTTGCTATGTGGTCCATAGCAAACATTGATATGCTTCCTGTTATTATAGTGTGCATTTAATAGCATTTTAAAATCATTTCATTAAGGTATGATGGACATATAAATCAAAAGCTGTACATATTTAATATTTACAACTCAATGAGTTTGGTGTTAAACATATGTCTGTAAAATCATGATTTCCATAAAGACCATTAAAAAGTCCATCACCTCAATAAGATTCCTCCTACCACCTTTATTATTATTAATTTGTCATAAGAACACTCAACGTAAGACCTACACACCTAGCAAATTTTAAGTGTCAAATACAGTATGGTTAGCTATAGGCACTATTCTGTATAGTAGCTCTCCAGAACTTATTTATCATACAGAATTGAAACTTTGTACCCTATAGCCATCACCCCTCTTTTTTCCCCTCCTCTCAAGCCCTGACAACAATCATCGTATTCTCTGCTTCTTTGAGTTTGGCTTTTAGATTGCACATGTAAGTGAGATCATAAATTATTTCTTATTGTGCCTGACTTATTTCACTTAGTATAATGACCTTCAAGTTCATCCATGTTACTACAAACTGAAAAAAATGTCCTTCTTTTTCAAAGCTGAGCAATACGGTTGTATATGTATATTGTATATATGTGTATAAATATAATATATATGTATATATCGACTCATCCGTTAACACTTAGGTTGTTTCCAGATCCTGGCTATCCTATATAATAAAAGCCCAGCCACAGAACAGCAGGATGGCTAGAATGACCAGTTAACCAGTTGATATGCTGCACACTGACCACCAGGGGGCAGGTGCTCAACACAGGATCTACCCACTGGTGGTCAGAGTGCTACCACAGTGAGAGTGCTACTCAGCTGACCTGGATGAGCAGCTGCTCCTGTTGTGAACCCTGGGCTGACAGACAGGAACCCAGGCTGTAGGAACCCGGGCTGCGATAGTTGCCTCCTCGCCTATGCTCCTCCTCCTAGCTTCCTGCTGCCTCCTCTGGAGGGCGCTCAGTGCCGCCACCACTATTGCGCTCAGAGAGCTGACCATGGAGGCTGGGAGGTAGGTCTGTAGCCGCTGAGGGACTGTGGCCTACTCTGCCACCTGTCAGTGCTATTGTTTCTGAGCCCAGCACTGACTGGGTCCCCTGGAGAGGCAAGTGATCCAGCTCCACAGAAGATGCTGGACCAGGGAGCAACCACTCAGAGGGCGGGTCCACAGTTGCTCAGCTGACCGGGATGAGCAGCGCTCCCACAGCAGGCCAATCCCCACAGGCCATGCCCACCGCCAGTGCACAAATCCCTTGCACCAGGACTCTAGTCTATATATATATAAAAGCTGAGCAACAGAACTGCAGAATGACCAGATTGACTGGTTGACCAGTCACTATGGTACGCACTGACCACCAGGGGGAAGATGCCCCCACAATGGGAATGCCGTTCTGCTGACCAGGATGAGCACTCCTACAGTGGGGCAATCCCCACAGTCCATGCCCCCACCAGTGTATGAATCCATGCACTGGGACTCTAGTCTTTATGTATAAAAGCCAGTGACTGGAACAACCAGAACAACATGAACAACTGGTCACTATGACACACTATGCAGCCAGCCAATGGCTTGAGGGGTCAGGGCTGGCTGGTAAACTTCCCATGGTCCCTCTCCCTGGCCATCCTTGTCCCCAGTGGCACCCTCACCCCAATTGGGGATGAATTTGTGCATGGGTGGGATCCAGCTGGCCACCCCAATCAGATAATAAAGGGTGGGGCTGGCCACCCTCCCATGGCCCCTCTCCCTGAAGAGCTCTGCTCCTGATCATCCCCAATTGGGGTGGGCTGGCTGGACCCCACCCCTGCATGAATTCATGCACTGGGTCTCTAGTTTTGAATAATGCTATAGTAAACATGGGAGTACACATAGCTCTTCAAGATCCTGATTTCAGGTCCTTTGACGATATACTCAAAAGTGAGAATGCTGGATAGTATTTTATTTCTATTTTTTATTTTTAAAGAACCCCTATCTATTTTCCATAGTAGCTATACCATTTAACATTCCCACAAACAGTATACACAATTTCTCATTTATTTGTATTGCTACCAAAAGTTCTTTTGTTTGTCTTTTTAAAACCCATCATAATAAGTGTAAGGCTTATTGTTTTGATTTTCAATACCTGGTGATTAATGATGTTCTCATGAATGGAATCTTATAGCAACTCGCATTGTTAGTCTGGATTCTTTTGCTAAGCTTTATGCTGTCATGATTGACTAATTGTGCTGCTTATATCAGTAGCTACTTTTTATTATTAATTAGTATTCTATTGTTTCTTAATATCATGATTTGTTTGTTCATTCACCAGTTAATGAACATTTGTTTTTTTTCCCTTATTTTTATTTTAAGTACATTGGTATTATAGTTTTATTTAATTTTGATTACATCCTATCTAATAAAAGAGCAATATGCAAATTAACCATGACTCCAGTACACTACAAGTCACACCCACAAGCCAATCAGGAGTGAGTATGCAAATAAACCCCAACCAACAGGGCTGCAGCCATGGAGAAAGACTTGGGTTTCTCTGGTGATGGAAAAGCCAAGTTTTCCACACAACCTGGAGGGCCCAGGCCACCACTCAAGACTACAAAGTTTCAATTATAGAAGTTACATAACTCACAACAGAAATGGCCATAGCCTCTATTCCAGCAGGAGGCTTGACTCTGCTCCAGGCTACAAAGTTTCAGTTCTAGAAGGTAAATATATTCCAGATACCTGGGCCTCTGCTTGGGTCGCTGGGGTCGTGGCTGGCCTGCAAACCACCACAGGCCCCTCACCCAGGCTGCCCCATGCCCAAGGAGCCCCCACCCTGATCCGAGACACCCTTCAGGGCAAACCAGCTGGCTCCCACCCATACACCAGGCCTTTATCCTATCTAATAAAAGAGTAATATGCAGGTTGACCATCACTCCAACACACAAGATGGCTGCCCCCATGTGGTCAAAGATCCTGTCCCCATGTGGACGCAAGATGGCCAGCACAAGATGGCAGGCAGGGGAGGGCAGTTGGGAGGGACCAGGCCTGCAAAGGAGGGCAGTTGGGGGTGATCAAGCCTGCAGAGGAGGGCATTAGAGGTTACCAGGCTGGCAGAGGAGAGAAGTTGGTAGTGAACAGGCCTGCAGTGAAGAGCAGTTGGGGGGGATCCAGGCCTGCAAGGGAGAGCAATTGAGGGCAATCAAGCCTGCAGGGGAGGGCAGTTGGGGTGACTGGGCCTGCAAGGAAGGACAATTGGGAGTGAACTCACACAACTTAACAAAAGGAAGATAAACAACCCAATCAAAAAATGGGCAATGGACCAAAATAGATACTTTTTGAAAGACGCCAGAAGGAAGGTCAAGAGACACATGAAAACATGCTCAAAATCACTAATTATCCAAGAGATGCAAATCAAAACAAGAATGAGGTACCATCTCACACCTGTCAGAATGGCAATCATCAACAAATCAACAAACAAGTGTTGATGAGGATGCAGAGAAAAAGGAACCCTCGTGCACTTCTGATGGGAATGCAAACTGGTGCATCCACTATGGAGAACAGTATAGAGTTTCATCACAAAACTAAAAATGGAACTCCCTTTTGACCCAGTGATTCCACTTTTAGGAATATATCCCAAGAAGCTAGAAACACCATTCAGAAAGGATATAGGCACCCTTATGTTCATAGCAGCATAATTCACCATAGTTAAGATATGGAAACAGCCTAGCTGCCCATTAGCAGATGAGTGGATCAGAAAATTATGGTACATCTACACAATGGAATACTATGCTGCTTTTAAAAAGAAATAATTCTTCCCATTTGCAGCAGCATGGATGGAATTGAAAAGCATTATGCTAAGTGAAATAAGCCAGTCAGTGAAAGAGAAATACCATGGGATCTCACTCATTTATGGAAAAAAAAAAAAAAAAAGATCATTATAACCTGATGGACAAAAAGATTGATACAGAGCCAGAGAAGCATCAAACAGACTGACAAATTACAGTGGTAAGGCTGGGGAGGGCGAAGGGAGGTAAGAGATCAACCGAAGGACTTGATACATGCATATAAGTGTAACCAATGGATCTAAGACATTGGGGGATGAGGGCATGTTTGAGAGTGGGGTGGGGGTGGGGGGCAATGGGAGATATGGACACATGTAATACCTTAATAAAAATTTTTAAAAGCTATTATGTGAGATATGTTTGAGTAGCTTTACTATAGTTATCATCCACAATAGTATTTAAAATAACATTATATACCTGAAATATATATAATTATTATTACAAAGTAAATGCATTGCTAATGTTAAATATTTTTGTTTCTAATTATTTTTTATAGACTTTTTTGAACCAGAGTAAAACAAAGTAAGATGTCATAAAGCGCACACACACACTTGCATCCAAAAACTTTAGGATGAGTTTTGCTCTATTCTTTTTGAATAATAGTCTAAATTATTAGAATAAACATATTTTTATCTCATAACATGCTTTTCATTAAAAGCTTGCCAAATGTGTTTTTTGACAGATAGTACTAAAAAGGAATTGCTTCTCCAGAGTAACATGGTGATTAATTATTCATTGTTTTTAACTTTAAGGAATGGGTGATGAAAAAATGACTCTAATTTTGACTCTAAACAGTGACAGATCTCAAATGACTTATGTGAGTATTTACATATGTTGGTCAAATGAATGTCAATTATATTAACATGGGAAATAAGCAGGTCTTTGTTTTTTATGAGTTGTGTCAATTTGTTTGACAGCACGTATTACAGTGGGTAGTTCCACACATTTAATAAATTTGATTTTGTGAAATATCAGATATGTGTCACATCAAAACAAAATTGACTTACCGTGTGCCAACAGTTCGTCATTATGTTAGCAAAGCAAGAAAGACTTAAGTGTGATGCATATCTAACTTTTCATTTTTAAGGCAGGGAATGGTTACTGATGTGTGAGAGAAGCCAGTTCAGTTCCATTCTTCTCTGTGTTTTTTTTCAACTCCTGAGATAATTTCCTCTGGTTGTGTGGATCTGCTGACATGTTATTTCTTCTCTCTGGAAGTTTCCAATATTTAAAATTAAGAGGTGTGGGCCCACAGTAAAGCAACTAAGTTTCAAATAAACAAAAGGTATAAAGGTTAACATTGTGATCTTCTATTTGACTCCAGTTTCTAACATGAGATTAAATGTGTTGGTTTATGCCTCATAATTATTTTTGCTTCTGATTTTTTCTTTGCCTTTTAAAAAGTTGCCATCTCAATACTCACTTAAAATCCCATCTCTCATACCTAGTGGTGGATGTTTATGCTATTTTTATTCCTGAGTCACATAGCCAATGTGTTCCTACAATTCCTACAAACAGGATAAAGAGTGATTTTGTCTCTAGAGAAGGACAAATTGCACTATTGAGATGATCTCTTGAATAGCTCCATCTTTTCACCCACTACTGTTCTTAAAAAGGAACATATCATTTGCAGATCTGGTGCTGCTTTTTACACAGAGGGAGAAGAATAAAACATTATTTGAGCTGAGTTAGGGTGTTTGGACATGCAAATTTTATTAGAACCTAATTCTCATTATAACCCTATACTTTCCTCCAATATATCATGGCTGTTTTTGTTTGTTTTGTTTTGTTGTTTTATTCTTGAGACTATTTCTTCTACCTGTTTCTATGCAATATTGCTATGACACAAAAAGCTCAGAATGGTTAGAGAGCAAGTGAGGTGAGAGATTTGATAAGAATATGCTCAATGGTAGTAGGTTATGGTAAAAATATAAAGCAGAAGAATCACTGTGTCAAATGACAGTGCCATTTTTAATGTTTTGAGGAAACGCGTCACTGTTTCCCATAATGGTTGTGCCAGTCTGCATTCACACCAGCAATGCACAGTGGTTCCTTGTTCTCCACATCCTCACCAGCACCTTTTTATTGATCTGTCCATGGTAGAGATTCTGGTAGATGTGAGGTGACATCTTATTGTCATTTTAATTTGCATCTCTCTGATGATTAGTGATGTTGAACATGTTTTCATTTGTTTGTTGGGTAACTGTCTTCTTTGGAGAAGTGTTTATTCAGGTTCTTTGCCCGTTTTTAAATTGGATTTTATCTTCCTTTTGCTGAGTTATATGAGTGCTTTATATATTTTGGAAATTAACCTCTTATCTGATGTATGATTGGCAAATACATTCTCTCATATATTAGGTTCCCTTTTCATCTTGGTGCCAGTTTATTTTGCTGTGCAGAAGCTTTTAAAAAATTTTTGATGTATGCCCATTTGTTTATTTTTTTCTTTATTTGTCTTGGTCCCAGGCAATGCATCAGTGAAAAGTTTGCTAAGTGAAATGTCTGTTATTTTGCTGCCTACATTTTCTGATAGGAATTTTATAGTTTCAGGACTTACACTTAAGTTTCAGGTTTTAATTTTAATCTATCTAAACTGCTATTTGACCCCATTACCTCACTTCTATGAATGTATCCTAAGAAGCCTGAAACACCAATCAGAAAGTATATATGAACCCCTATGTTCATAGCAGCACAAATTACAATAGCTAAGATCTGGAAACAATCCAAGTGAATTTACATAATACAATACTATGGACCTGTAAAAAAAAGAAGAGGCTGTTACCCTTTAAGGCAGAGGAATGGACCTGAATATTGTTATGCTAAGTGAAATAAGCCAGTCAGAGAAAGATAAATATCACATGACCTCACTCATATGTGGAATCTAATGAACAAAATAAATTGTCAAACAAAATAAATCAAGATGCATGGAAGCATGCAACAGACTGAGGAGTCTCAGGAGAAAGGTTCTGGGAGGGGTGGGGAAGAGGTTGACCAAAGAATGTATATACATACATGCATAACACAGGAGCAGTGACACTAGTGGGGTGAAGGCCTGGGGCGGGGTGGGAGCAGGGAAGAAGGGATAAAGGAGAAGCAACTCCAATACTTCCAATAATAAAGATAAATTTAAAAATATATAGAAATACAGTTTTAACATACTGTAATAAGAGCAAAGGAAACACACTAACATTCTGATTCATTCCAAATATTTCACTGCAGCTACAGGCTGAGTGCCTTGCAGTATGTTGCAGGTGAAAGCTTTTATATTTGTTGTCAAGTTCTTTCTTCAATTTGACAATATATTTTAGAGGAAATTGTTTTTTTTTTGGAAAAGCTACTAATTTCTGAGTTACATGGTTTCATATCATACTAAGAAGATATCTAAAATCTAATTTTGGAAGTGCAAAATGATAGAAAATTGAAAATTTTCTACTCTATGAATTAACCAATTGGTACATAGATATTTCTCTTTATGAATTAACCAATATTTAAAATTTGTTTAGAAGCATTTTCAGTTAAAAATATATCTAAAAACAAAGTAATCAGGCAACACTCCTTTTAAAAATATGTAGCAATAAAATTTTTTTAGATAAATAACTAATTTCATAACAAATTAAAGTGCCCACCTGACGAGAATAGAAGTCTTTTAGATTTGACTTATTAAGATCATCATGCTTTTGTGATGGAAATTATATTGTGGAGTTTAAATGAAGTTCTTATGGGAAGAACAAGTTTTGCTGAATAATTTACTAATAACTATTATACTCCAATTAAATGTATTCCCTTTGCAATTTAATTATTCTTATTTAAATGTATCTCTCAGTTGTATACAGAATGACATTATTGCAGATGTCAGTGGAAGAGACATATTGTATATGAGTATGCTAATAAAAACATAATGAGAAACATTTGGAGCGATTGAGATGAATATTTATTGAAGTACTTGAATTTATTTTACATCTTAAAAATGCTTCCAGGAACTACAGGACAAGAGTTTTATGATTGGGGAAAGTGTAGGTAGGGTTATCTTTATAATAGCATTTCAAGTATGCAAATGATATAATTTATAATGTAGAAAAGCCTGAAAAATTCTACTCAGATCAGATTTTTTGAAGTGGAACTTTCTCCCCCAAAAGGCTCTCACTATCCAATTAAAATGTTAATTAGTATTAACAGGATTTGAACATTTTACCTGGTTATCATTGAACCCCAATCTGGAAAATCACAATTATGAAAAAGTCTCATATCTCGGCACAAGGTAAGTTTCTGTTTTAATGCATGTTTAGAGAAATGTTGTCCAGTTAATATTTAATTTTTAGCATTAGAACTGCATAAACATTTAAAATTACTATATATTATAAAACAGGTTTTCACAAATTGCTAAAAAAAAAAAAAGGTAGCCTTTTATTACTCATGTTGAGTTGGTACTTTAATAAGATTGCTTATAAGATTATGAAAGAAGATTCTTTATATTTTTGTCAATTATGTCAAATTATATGTAATTATAAAGACTTTTTGTGTATTACTTCCATATTTGAGTCCATCTTTAGTTTTTCACTCCATAACATTGATTTCCCTCCCTCATTATGTTAACAGCTTCACACTGTGTAAGATATGGTAGATTTCTAACATCTGAAAAAAATTAGCATTCATTCCCTTCTTTTTTGAGAATTATCTGTAAAATCTTACATGTATCTTTTCCACTTGGCTATACAAATATAGCTTTATATTTTTTTTATTGAAATCAGAACCATATACAGATTAACTTAAATCCATGAATTGAATTCTTGTCTGAGTATTTGTATTTCTATTTATTTAAGGATTTGTTAAGAATGTGTTAATCTTTTTAAAGTTTTTACATAAATGTAAAATGTACATTTTAAAATGTATTTCTATGCATATGTTATTTTTTCTTTTATTCATATTGTTTAGTCTACATTTTTTTTTAACATAAAACAATCTATATATGAATAAAGCCTAAGCAACCATCCAAACATTTGAATGTTCAATGAGTAGCTATGATGTGCACTGACCACCAGGGGCAGATGCTCAATGCACAGGCATAGAAACAATAGAAACAAGGAACAGACTGATGAATCTCAGAGGGAAGGAGAAGGTGGAGGGCGGAAAGAGATTAACTAAAGATCTTCTATGCATACTAGAGGCCCAGGGTACGGATTCATGCACCAGCAGAGACCCTTAGCCTGGCATGCAGGGATCAGTCCAAAACCAGCAGGCCTACATTCCCCGAGGGGGCCCAGATTTTGAGAGGATGAAGGCCAGGCCAAGGGACTCCGCCAGGGCATGGATCTATCCACCAGACCTCTAGTTGGTTTCTATAATTCTCATTGGCCTTATCAGTAAAACTCTCTATTTTTGTAATATTCTCTTAGATATTCCAGTTATACAACTTTACTATTCATAAATACTGTGGTTAGATAACAAAACCTTTAAACCTCCCAATGTGTCTCTGCTCATTGTCCTCTTCCATTCTCCATGCCAGCAATGGCCAGGAAGTGTTTCTCATGCTGCATCACTCTAACACTGACTCCTCTCCCTCCAGCCTTCATATTTAAAGGACACTTGTGATTTCAAAGGGCTCACCCCTGTATTCCATAAAAATCTACTTATTCTAAAGTCAGTGAAATATCAACCTTATTTTCATTTTGAGCTTTAATTTTTTTTACCCTGTATGTAGCATAACATAGTCACATGATCCACGGATTAGGGCTTGGACATCTTTGAGGAACTATTTTGTCTACCATAGCCAATTATTATTTTCTCTGGTCTATTTAGGCTTATAGGCAAATCCAATTAATGCTAAAAATATGGTGTAAAAGGGGAACTTTTTAATATTTTGTTTCATAAATATGAATATTAAAATCTAAAGGCATTTTCTATAATTCTAATTTTATTATTAGTTCTATCTAATAAACACTAGATATTTAATTTTAATAAATATAACCAATATATATGCACATAACTGTATTTTTCTTTTAATGTAAAAATTACATTTTTAAGTTTTCTAATATACAACTATATTTTATTCCAAAGGTCTGTTTTATGCTTTATTAATTTTATTTGATACGTACTTACTTTTTTAGTAGAACATATAACAAGTCTTTTATACCCATTCTCCATGTTAGTGTACTCATTGATACTAGTATAGCTTGAATTGAATTTTAAATATATGGTACAATTTACCTGTAATATAATCTGGGTCTGGTGCCATTTTGCAAGTAAATTTTTTACTTTTTCCCATTTCTTCTGTGAGAATTAACTGTATTTTTAAATTCTCTTTTCTTTTATTTTCTGATTTATAGTCAATTACTAAATCAACCATTTTCCCAAGGTTTTCAAATTTTCAGTAAATCTAAAATGAACTCTAAGACTCTGTTTCTCAGTGACAAACAATACATCTCATTTTAATATCTGCATTTCTATACTTGATGTCAAAATACATAAAATTCTGCATAGTTGCCAATAACTGAGATCCCTACTCATACAAGTCCTGTGTAATGTCAGCAGTTTATGCTACTGAGCGAAACTCTAATAAGCATAGATCACTTTTTTTATAATAAGAACTAGAGGCCCCATGCACAAAATTCGTACACAGAGGTGGGGGGCTAGTGGTGTCCCTCAGCCAAGCCTGCACCCTCTTACAATCTGGGACCCCTTGCTCTTAACCACCTGCCTATTTGCTCCTAACCATCCACCTGCTCATTTCTTACCTCTTGGCTCACTGCTCCTTAGTGCTGCTGAGGAGGTGGGAGAGATTCCTACCACCACTGCTGCATTAACAGCTTTGAGCCCTAATTCTAGTTGAATGGCTTTACAATTGTAGGAACACACTGACCACCCAGGGGCAGCCCCTGCATTGAACATCTGCCCCCTGTTGAGCAGTGCGTATCATAGTGACGAGTTGTTCTGGTTGTTCCACTATAATGGTTGCTGGGCTTTTATGTATAGATATATTCTGTTTGTCTTTTTAGTTGAGACTTAAAGGTGTTCTCAAAATTATTTGACATATATTAACCAAGTTTTAAAAGATGATAAAAATAAATGAAATAAAAATGTCACTAGTTGCTGATATCACCATTGAATAACTGAATTAAAAAGATAAAGCTGAAATTATTGTTTACTATAATTCAGTGGAGATTTGCTGACTAGACATGGTCTCTTCAAACAATACATGATAATTGGATTTGGTATTTTTGGTACAATGGGTTTCATATATTTGTGAACTTCCTGGGGCAGTATGGGTTTTCAACATTTATAAAAATAGAGTAGGAGCCTGGTGCACAAAATTCGTGCACTGCAGGGGGCCCTCAGCCCAGCCTGCCCCATCTCACGTACTGGGAGCCTTCAGGAAATGTCCTATATGGGGATGTCACATATGGGGAGCCAGCCTAGCCGCAGTCTGATCTCCCTTTGTGGGACTTGATTGGGCTGATTAGGAAAAGGGTGATCAGCCCCATCACCCTGCTGTTGCAGCCACTGCCAGTCACCGCAGCCACCAAAGTGTTTTTTTCATCATCACGGATTCTGGTTCCTTCACCATGAAAAATGACAACTTTCTTCCGGCATTTTCAAGATGTGTCTTTCATAGGATATGACCTTCCTTTCTTTTTCTCTTTCTTCTTTCTTTCTTCCTTCCTTCCTTTCTTTCTTCCTTCCTTCCTTTCTTTCTTTCTTTCTTTCTTTCTTTCTTTCTTTCTTTCTTTCTTTCTTTCTTTCTTTCTTTCTTTCTTTCTTTTTTTCTATTGACTTTTTATTTCATGAAAGCATATTCACTGAACTAAAGTTTCATTGACTGAACTGGTTTAAACTGTTTGACTGAGTACCTGTTACCATGGCTACAATTTAATACTCTTTTCCTAATTCAGTAGGACATTTTTGTCCTCAGTCACTCCTTTGGTGTTATAAGAGAATCTGTCAAGTAATATCCAAATCTTCACTATTGTGGATTCTCTTTGTAGGTGAGATTTCCAAAGCATTTAGATATTCAGTGTGTGGATCACTAGCAAGATTTCATCCCATTTTAAAAATAAAATTTGTTTTTCTTGACAATTTTATCTTCACAGGAAAACTGAAAGGAAGATACAGATATTTCCCATAACCCACCTGCCCACACATATGTATATCATTCCCCATTATCAACATTCTCTACAAAATAGTACCTTGGTTATAATTTATTAGCCAACATGGACACATCATTATCACCAAAGTCCATAGATTAAATTAGAGATCATTCTTAATATTGAACAATCTATCACTTTGGACAAATGTATAAATGATATGTATCCACCTTTATAGTTTGATATAAAGCACCTTTCTCTATTCTAAAAACTTATTTTATTCTAATATGCATATCTCCCACCTTCCTACCCCCTGATTTTTTTTTTATTTTTATTTTTTTACTATTTTGATAGTTGTTAATTTTGCCTTTTCTGTATAGTTGGAATCATGCAGATGTATCCTTTTCAGACTGGCTTCTTTTACATGATAATTTGTATTTTCTCCATGTCTTTTCATTGCTTAATAGCTCATTTCTTCTGGGAAATGAATAATTGCCACACTTACTAGTCCATTTGCCTAATGAAAAACATCTTGATTGCTTCTGAGTTTTGGAGTTATGAATTCCAAGAAGTGTGATTTCTGTGTCTTATGGTAAAAAAAATGTGACCAGTTTTTGTAAGAAATTGCAAAACTGTCTTTTGGGGTGTCGGTACCATGTTGCATTCCCATTATTGAGAACTGCAGAACAGTTGACACATAATTCCACCCACACCTCTGCACAAAGAGATTTGATTAAACTCTAGACTGGCTTCTAGCAACATAAGGCTGTTTCTAGTATGACCCCAAGACTCCTGTTAAAATGTTGCCTGAGAAAACTCAATGCTGCCAAGAGATTTTAATGTTTGTTTTAGCCAACTTCTGATGCTAGGTCCCTGACAACCTCTTCTTAGAGTATTTACTTAGAGGCCTTACAATTGTGAACATATATTGCCTACAAATCAGCAGTCAAGGACCCGAGGGCCATTCCTTTGAAATATAATCATCAAGAAGGATACCTCTGTCTCCTAGTCACTGTTATGGAATAACTTCAATAAATGCCAGTTAGCAAGCACAGCTGGCTTACTTGCATTGCATTGACTGACTCCATGTAAATTTTTACTTTTCTCACTTTACTGAGTCCTTGCTCTCTCTCTTTCTCATTCTCTCTTTTAAAAAGCTCATCTCCTTTTCAGAAATTGAGGTGGTAATGGAACATTCCTTATGCTATCACTAATTACTAAAAAGATCTGTTTTCACTACATTAACAAATGGTTGGCCATGTTTATTTTTGACATTATCAGTGAATAAGAATTCTTCTTATTCCATATCCTTGTCTTCATGTGGAGTTTTTGGTGTTTTGAATTTTAACCACTCTAATCACTGTGTAAATGATATCACACTACTGTTGCTTTTTTAATTTGTATTATTGGCATTGGTCCTCTTGGATTTCTCTCTAGTAAGTTGTGATTCCCCCATATTCACCAGTCAGTTTCTTTTTGTTTGTTTGTTTGTTTTTTTAATTTGTGGGGCAATGGTTTTTCTTGTGACCTCACTTTTATTATAAATCTAATAAAACACAGTCATGTGTTGAATAACGGTGTTTTGGTCAACAATGGATGGCAGAAATGATGTTGGTCCCATTTGATTATATGTACCTGATGAATGGGGTGCTTGCCTCTTCTCAAGATAAAAATAAAGAGAGGAGGCAAAGCAGACTCAAAAGAAGAGATTTACTGAAAAGTGGATTGAAAGGAGAAAGGGAGGGAGTTGATACACCAAGGAGCACACACTCATGAACAGTATGGCTCCCAGAACTATTACCAGGTCTTGCTTACAGAGGGCTGGTTCTCCACGCAGGTGCAGGCACAGAACAGAGCCATTTTTTTATTTTTTATCTATTTATTTTTTTGAGTCTCACCATGGCTGGCATCTTCTGGACAGCCTTTCTCATATACTGGAGCTGAATTTTGAATAAGAGATGGAAAGATATCTGACTTAGGAGGATTTTTATTTCTTCTGGCAGGAGCTTTACCTGTGGGGCTTGACAATAGATTTCCTCTCACTCAGAGCACCTCAATTTTTCATACAGAGATTACTTCCCAGTCAGCCACTGTCCTACCTCAGCATAAAATTTCAAAAATCAACTCAGTTCCACTCACTCTTCATATTAAATATATATATATATATATATATATATATTTATTTATTTATTCCTCACCAGAGGATATTTTTCTTTTCTTTTTTTCTAATAAATCTTTCTGTTCAGATTATTACAATTATTCCCCCTTTCTCCCCCATAGTTCCTTTCCAACAGGTTCCTAAACAACCCTCTGCCCTTATCCCCCTCCCACTGTCCTCATCTATTGGTGTACAATTTTTTTGTCCAATCTCTTTCCAAACTCCCCCCACCCCACCTCCCAGGAATTGTCAGTCCATTCCCTTTCTATGCCCCTGATTCTATTATATTCACCAGTTTATGCTCTTCATCAGACTTTTTATTCACTTGATTTCTAGATTCACTTGTTGATTGTTGATAAATATGTATTTATTGTCACTTTGTTGTTCCTCATTTTTTTTTTAAATATATTTTATTGATTTTGTACAGAGAGGAAGGGGGAGAGAGAGCCAGAAACATCGATGAGAGAAAGTCATCGATCAGCTGCCTCTTGCACACCCCCTACTGGGGATATGCTTGCAACCAAGATACATGCCCTTGATTGGAATAGAACCTGGGACCCTTCAGTCCCCAAGCCCACGCTCTATCCATTGAGCCAAACCGGTCCAGCTGATGTTCCTCATTTTTATCTTTACCTTTTTCTTCCTCTTCTTAGAGAATAATCTCCAACATTTCACATAATACTGGTTTGGCAGTGATGAATTCCTTTAGCTTTTTCTTATCTGTGAAGGTCTTTATCTGACCCTCCATTCTAAATGATAGCTTTTCTGAGTAGAGTAATCTTGGCTGTAGGTTCTTGCTATTCATCACTTTAAATATTTTTTGCCACTCCCTTCAGGCCTACATAGTTTCTGTTGAGAAACCAGCTGACAGTCCTATGGGTACTCCCTTGTAGGTAACTGTTTTTCTCTTCCTGCTTTTAATATTCTCTCTTTGTCTTTTGCCCTTGTCATTTTAATTATGATGTGTCTTGGTGTGGTCCTCTTTAAGTTTCTCTTGTTTTGGACTCTCTGTGATTCCTGAACTTATATGTCTATTTCTTGCACCAGGTAGAGGAACTTATCTGTCATTATTTCTTCAAATAGGTTTTCAGTATCTTGCTCTGTCTCTTTTTCTGGCATCCCCATAATTCAGATGTTGGTATGCTTGAAGTTGTCCCAGAGGCTCCTTACACTTCTTCATATTTTTTATTTTTTATTTATTTATTTGCTTTTCCAGCTTTTTCTTTTTTCTTTTTTCTTCTCTTCTTAGTATTTTAAATCTTTGACTTGATTCTTGGGATGCTCCAGTCTACTGTTGGATCTCTGTATATTATTCTTTATTTAAGTCAATGTATGCTTAATTTCTGTTTGGTCCTTTTTCATATCCTTGAGAGTCTCACTAAATTTATCAGTGATTTCTAGAAGATTCTTGAGTAACTTTGTAACCGTGGTTTTTGAACTCAATATCCAGTAGTTTTCTTTCATCAGTTTCTTTCATTTGTGACCTGTTTTTTTTGTCTCAGCATTTTTACTGCTCCCCTGTATTAATAGCATGGCTTTATGTGCTAATTGTCCCATAGGGCCCAGTATTTCAGCCTCCCTAATTACACAAGGTAGACATTCTTGGTGCACCATTTTGTGGGCTGTGTGCACAGTCCTGTTGTAGTTAAGCATTGGTTGTTGTTGTTACCACTGGGAGGAATTGCCCTTCAGACCAATTGGCTGAGAATCAGTTGTGTCTAAGATGGGAAAGCTTCTGTGCTGGAGACACCCTTATGGGGCAAGACTTGATTTAATGGAGCTTTGGTGCTCACTGAGTCTGCACCCTGAGTGTGTCTCTTATGGATCTGAAGAGTTGTAGTCTGGATGGTCTCTCTCTGACCACCAGCTACATTGGCTCTTGGATCTCCAAGGAGAGAGTCTACCCAGCAGAAGCTACAGAGAGATCTGAAGATTCTTCTTGTTTATTTGGAGTTTGGAGGTGCCCAGATGATGCCCACATGTGAAGCAATGCAAGCTACTACTGTCGAGCCTTGAGCCTTCTTTTGCAGCTCTTTGACCCTCTTTTGCAGCTGCAATATGTTACTTTTCAAGTTGCAAAGGGCAAGGCCATTTACATGCAAAAGCTTCTGCACACAAATAGGGTGGGGTGAGATCTCAGGGAATCACCAGGGTGGAGCAAACAGTCTATTTCTCCTCAATATTCCAATCACTTTAAACTACATCCTTGTTCATGGAGCACCATCAACAGCTTTGATGTTCTATTTCTGACCCTATAAGAAGGAAGCAGAGGGAGGGCCTATAGACAGTGTTATAAAGTCTACAGAGGTGTATGGTAATGTATTTTAGCCCTTCACATTCACTCACCACTCACTGACTCACTCAGAGCAACTTCCAGTCTCATAAGCTCCATTCCTAATAAGTGGCCTATTCTTTATTTATACTGTATTTTTACTGTACCTTTTCTATGTTTAGATATACAAATACCTAGCATTGTTGTACAATTGCCTACAGTATTCAGTATAGTCTCATGCTGTACAGGTGTGTATCATAAGAACAATAGGCTAAAGCATATAGTCTATATCTATAATAGACTATACCAACTCATTTTGTTTAAATTTATAAATTAGGCATGGTAAAAAAAATTAAAAATTATAATAATAAACTAAAACAATAATTATACCTTATAATCAAAGTTATATGAAAATGGCATTGTAGGTAAAATAAGGGTTACCTGACCTTGAGAACTGTGATACCAAGACAGTAGATCAGATAGCTTAGATGACTACTATGTTACTAACAGGCAGGCAACATATATAAAGTGGATATGCTAGACAAAAGGATTCATATCCTGGGCAGGGTTGAGTAAGATGGTATGAGATTTCATAACACAACTCAGAGAGCCATGCAATTTAAAATTTATGAATTATTTATTTCTGAAATATTCTCTTTAATATTTTCAGACTGAAGTTGGCCACAGATAACTGAACTAAAGAAAGTGAAACTGTGGGTGATTGGGACTATTGTAGTTTCCTTTAATCTGTTGAAATTATTTATCTATTCACACATTTTTTTAATCTTCTCACTTAGATCATTTAATATATTTACCCTAATAATGTGAAAGTCTTTGCCCAATGGTTCCAGTAATTTAACCATGTATGGGTTTATTCTGTTGTCTCATCTCTCCCCCCCCCCCCCCCCCGCCCGCCCTCTAATGGATATGGTTAAAATTTTTCTGTTATTTGACATTTATCATTACTTGTGGTTATATGCAAGTTATCGAATGTAAAAGAACAATGGAAAATTCATTAAATTTATTTGTCCTCAAAAAAGGCACATGCCTATCTATGTCAAGTAGTATATATGGGTAAGAAGCATGGTGAGCCAATCAGATCTGCAGTTAATCTGGTTTTGTTGCAGCTTTATTTACATTCCATTTAATCTTGGCATTAAAAATGATGAGGAAACAATAATCACTTCCTTTTACCCTGGGATCTGAATCTTTGCGTTGATTCCTCAGAAATACTTGTGTTTTATATCCAAGCTTTTTTAAAGTCTAGAATATCTCCCTCTGGTTTATATTGTAGTATGACATCTAGACTTGGAGGTCTTGGAGACTACTCTTTACACAGAGATACACCTTCATGAACTTGCAGGTCCTCAGGTGATTTCTTTTTGTCTTACTACCTTGCTTCCCCACCGCACTTGTGTTTATATGTCCATGGCAATGCACTTTACAAAAGCCCATGTACCTTGGTGAGATAGCTCTCATTTCTCCTCTCTTATCTCCATCCTTCAGCGTAGATGCTCAGCTTTGGTGCCCAGCTTCCATTTTTTATGGCCATAGTTAAGATACTGTTTGTCTTGTAGGGAGAATCAATCTTAGCTAGCTCTCTTATACAGTCTTCAGCCTGTGCAGGTAACACCATGTACTCTGAAAAGGCCAATGTTGCATGCTGAGTCATTGTGTAATTATGGCTCCTGTAACCCTCTCTTGGTGATTCAAAGATGGGTCATTTTTCCTGACCATTATTTATGTTTTATTCACTCCTTTTCCTGCTAATCTTCCAGGCTTGAAAACAGCTAGAAGTTGCTTATATAATAGAAAGATATAATTTTATTAAAAGCTTAACTCATTTAGTTTTGACTTTTAAAAATTCTTATCACCATTATTATTTTTAGATTCTGAAAAATTTCCCATTTATATGACTTATTCTCACTGTTGAATTAAATGAAGATCATCAGTGAAGTTCCATATTCTTATTAAAAATGGAAAATCATAAAATCTACAGTTAATTATTATTTAAATTAAACTTAATTTTTGTGTAGAATAAAAAAGGACACTCCTTCTGAGGTACAGAGGACAGAAGAAAAGTTCTGCCATCTGTTTAATGATATTAGGCATGATCACTTCACTCACTCATGTATAGCAAGTGTAATATACAATAAAGTTATGCTGGCTAATGCACAGATGATCTCTCCTTAGTTGAATGATTTCCAATTCAATGATGTGTAAACTCAACTTTTCTTATTGCGAGTATATAAAATATCTATTAAGTCTATGCCATAATAACAAGTTCCTAAAAAAAAATTCTTATTTTTAAGAAATAAAATAAGAATTCCTATCACATATATACAGTATTGAACTAATTACATTTATAGAATACAATATAAAATATTTCAAAAAGCTAAAATATTTTGAATGACTTTCTTAACAATAATTCATTGAATGTATTTTCTTTAATGAGTGTTGTAAACTTTTCTGTTAAAATTAGGTTGGTCATTTAGACTTTTTATTGTGGTTAGCCAGAATAACCACAATTTTTTGTTTAAAGAACAAAGGCAGTGTTCCTAGAGGAAACTGGAGCTTTTCATCTTTTAAATGCTTCTGTAGTCAAAGTCTTTCTAAGGAATGGCAAACCTGCCAAAAGCACTCCTCAAGTGTGCAATGTATAGTAGTTACTATTGCAATTGCTTGCATTATTCCTGAAACAGGACTTTTTTAAAACTTTTAATTGGTAAGAGGTTTTGTATGGTAACAGTGATGATGACATCAGCATACCTTACTTTGTTATTTGGACCATTGGTTTGTTTTTTTGTTGTGTTAAAGTAATATATTTAAAATACTGTAGCTAGATCCCTGTTAATTATTTTAAATTAATCTTTGAAAACCTTTACCAACAAAATAATTTAAATGTCATATATTGATAGATATATATTATAAAAGTAAACTTAAATTTCATATTCTTTTGTTGTGTTCAAATCATTATTCTTTTGGAAATTCTATAGTCTTATTATGAAGCATCCATCTTATATAAAAACTGCTGTTTGAAATTTTAACCCTGCTATTTGGCTTCTGTAAATGCTTGCTTGCTTAAATAATAAGGAAAATAAGGCTACTCCCACTTCAGAGAGACCATGAAACCTTCCCCAGACAAAATTATCAGTGCTGGCACCAGGCCAGGCCTTTTGTTGAGGTCTCAAGAGCCCATCTGTTTAATGATATTAGGCATGATCACTTCACTCACTCATGTATAGCAAGTGTAATATACAATAAAGTTATATTGGCTAATGCACAGATGATCTCTCCTTAGGGGCTCTTTAAGAGGGGGGCCGGATTTGGGAGATAAAGAAGATAAATACATATAAATAGGGAAAGTTCCTCCATGTTGGGGCCCAGAATTTGAGGGACATTTTCCTTTGGACCCCTGCATAATAAATGTAACTCCATCTCTCTAAGTATTGCTTGGTTCTTCTCCAGTTTTCTGTAACAATTAAATGGCTGAAATCCAAGATGAGACTTTTACAACAAAATTTACTTAAACTTTATTGAACAATTAATATATTTTATGTGCATATACCATACATATAAGCAATGCTGTTTATAACTATACATAAATTTTGTTAAGCAAACATTTGAACATTGAATTATATTCTTGAGTGCTCCATAAATGGGAGGGAAAATTAAAGTATTTGATAAAGCACCATACAGCATGATAAAGTTTTCCAGGACTTCTGGTTGAAGTATTTGCATAAATCATAATGAAAATTCACAGTAAGAATAGTACATGGGCCAAAACCGGTTTGGCTCAGCGGTAGCGCGTCAGTCTGCGGACTGATATATCCTGGGTTCGATTCCAGTCAAGGGCATGTACATTGGTTGTGGGCACATCCCTGGTAGGGGGTGTGCAAGAGGCAGCTGGTCGATGTTTATCTCTCATCGACGTTTCTAGCTCTCTATCTCTCTCCCTTCCTCTCGGTAAAAAATCAATAAAATATATTAAAAAAAAAAAAAGAATAATACATGGTACCATCTATGGATCACTGTGCAAAAAAGTAATTACAGAATAGACTAGGGCGTGGCCCAATATAGCAACATATGACAACATTTTTGAGGGGTTAGGATTTTACAGTGACAATAGAGAGTATTTTTATTTTAAGTAAAAACTTTTATGCTATAATTATATGCCTCCTTGGATGTTTGTATAATTTTTAAAAATATTTTTTATTGATTTCAGATATGAGAGAGAAGGAGAGATAGAACATAAATGATAAGAGAGAATCCTTGATCCTCTGTCTTCTCCATGCCCCCTACTGGTGATCGAGTTCACAACTTGAGCATGTGCCCAAATCAGGAATCCAACCCTTGATCTTCTGATTCATAGGTCCATGTTCAACCACTGAGCAACACTGGCTGTGCTGTATGAATTTTATTGTCATAAAATTTAAGCCATTCTTGGTATCCAACTAAATTTTTAGGTCAATTTAAAGAGTATTATGTTGAAAAATTTTAAAAATTTGCAAGTGTAATAATACGATATGTTATCACTTTTTATTAGATATCTCTGAACTCTGTGAGGTGTATTCTATTTTATCTTAGGTTAATCAAATTAGAACTTATATATTACATTTAATTATGTTGTTCTTAATTTCTTAAGCTTCTGTTGTTTTCAAAATACTACATATTAAAAGATAGTTTTATTACAGTAATCAGTTTTAATTGAATTTTATAAAAATCATGGTAAGAATATTTCTACATAATTTCATTTGGACTTGGAAATTGTATAATATTTATTGGTTATTTGTTAGTATGACAACTATCTTATTGAATTTAAAAAATTCATATAAAAATAACAATACTTTTTTACATATATACATTTTAGTGTGTAAAGTACAAAATGAATAGCTAATATTTGATATTTATTTGTCATAAAATAAAAGTGATCAATAGCATCTCTGTATACATATGTAACATGTGTATTACAATTTATGTTACATATGTAATATGGCACAATCTACACTAATAAAGGAGAAAGATGCAAATTGAACATATCTCCACAATGCCCACCAGCCAATCAAGAAGGAGTTTGCAAATTAACTCAACAAAGATGGGGGTTAATTTGCATGCAGGCGCCAAGCACCCTGGTTCTGGAATATCCTCAGGACCAAGGCTGCTCCTAGCCTGTGCCCTGCATGTAGATCCTGAGTAGCCAGTGTCCCACAACCCAAGTGTGTGCGGGGTCTGCACACCCCTTGCCTGGCTGCAGGCCTTGGAGGCATGTGGACCCAGCAGCTGCTGAATGGCCCAGGTCTTCACCCCCTGGCCCTGGCCCACAACTTGGGGCTGGTCCCTGGCCGGGAAGACACACCCCTAGCCCAGTGGACACAATGCAGGGGGTCCTCTGCGCATGAGCTACAGAGGAAACACCTTTTCTTTTCTTTATTTTAAAATATATTTTATTGATTTTTTACAGTGAAGAGAGGAGAGGGATAGTCAGAAACACTGATAGAGAGAAACATCAATCAGCTGCCTCCTGCACACTCCCACATGTACCCAACCAACGTGCATGCATTTAACAGGAATCAAACCTGAGACCCTACAATCTGCAGGCCAATACTCTATCCACTGAGCCAAAAAAGTTCGAGCATAAACTTTTTTCCTGATCACTCATTGGCTAAGCTCCCTATATGCTGCCACTAGCAGTGTTCTTGGTAACTTGAGTAATAAGAATCCAAGGTGATCTAGGAGTTTTCAACCACACTCCTGGAGGAAAAAACAAAGGTTGTCTGCTGGAGGAGATAAGGAATGTCATATCCTGCCCTAGCCTGTTTTGCTAAGTTGTTAGAGCTTTAGCCTGCTGACTGCAGGGTCTGGGTTCAATTCTGATCAAAAGGTTATAGGCTCCTCCCTGGCTGGGGCCCAAGTCAGGACTCATGCAGGAGGCAAACAATCCAAGTGTCCCTCTCACTTTGATGTTTCTCTCTGTCTTTCCCTCTTTTTTCCACACTCTCTAAAAATCAATGAAAACATATCCTCACCTGAGGATAAAAAAAATTTAAAAAAAAAAAGAGAAAGACATGTCATATCCTATGAAAGACACATCTTGAAAATGCCTAAAGAAAGTTGTCATTTTTTCATGGTGAAGGGCCTGGAGTCAGTGTTGATGAAAACACTTTGGTGGCTGCAGTGACTGGCAGTGGTTACAGCAGCGAGGTGATGGGGCTGGCACCTTCTCCTGATCAACCTGGTCTCCTCCCACAGAGGGAGGCCAGACTGCGACTTAGGTCCACTCCCCCTGAGGGCTCTGAGTCTGTGAGAGGGGGCAGGCTGGGCTGAGGTACCCCTCCCTCAGTGCACGAATTTCATCCACTGGGCCCATAGTGCCTAATAATGTATCTTTACATACATTCCTATCTAATAAAAGAGTAATATGCAAATTTACCATCACTCCAATACACAAGATGGCTGCCCCCATGTGGAGACAAAATGGCCACCACAAAATGGCCAGAAGGGAAGGGCAGTTGGGAGAGACCAGAACTGCAAGGGAGGGCAGTTGGAGGCGATCAAGCCTGCAGGGGATGGCAGTTTAGGGTGACCAGGTAGGCAGAGGAGGGAAGTTGGGAGGGACCCAGGCCTGCAGGGGAGGGGTGATCAGGCTGGCAGGCAGAAGCAGTTAGGGGTAATTGGGAAGGCAGACAGGTGAGCAGTTGGGAGCCAGCAGTCCTGGATTGTGAGAGGAATGTCCGACTGCCCGTTTAGGCCCAATTCCACTGGGATCCCTCAAAACAGTCCATGTATCTGCAAATGGGTTCCAAGTGGCAGTACTTGGGCAGGGTGGTATGGGCCACATGTTCTGGAGCCTCAGAAACAAACTGTAGGGGTTTCAGCGCCTCACTATGGACCCTTCCTACTAGCCACCTGGGATGGCAGGGTCTAGGGAAGGGACTTAGTCTGTACTCACCCTCACAGACCCCCATCTGATTCTGTAGGCCCTTTTCCCTGTTCTGGCATCTGCTGGTCCCTCTTACTCCCCCAGTACCTCAAACATTCCTATGCTGACCCCAATCTCCTTCTGCACCAGCCCTACACACACACACACACACCACACACACACACACACACACACACACACACACACACACAGATTTCACTTTCTCTTTCCCTCAACTCCCAGTTTTCTACTCCATACTTCTTCCTGCCCTGCCCTGCTCTGCCTTGCCACATCTCCATTCTGCCTTCCTGTCCCAGTCCACCCAACAGCCCTGGCTCTGGGAGAAATGGTTAGAACAAAGCTCTCCTTGGCCAGAAGAGACTCTCCAGGGAGCTGCATCCAGAAAGGCACTCCCAATCCTGTATCTGCAACTGCTCTGTCCTGGCAGATGCCAACCAGAAATGGTGTCTCTGGAGACAGAGGGGAGCAGAAATAGGCTGCTGTCCTTCGAAGCCCCTCATCAGGAGGAAACTTTCCCCACTCAAAAAAATGAGGTTCACCCTGCTGCCTCTCCTATCACTTTCAGCAATCCTCCTTTGCCCTTTGCTCTGGAAGTGGAAGAATTGGAGCACATCTATCTATACTAATAATAGAGGAATATACAAATTGTACAGGATGCTGTCACTGTAACAGCTGACCAAGCTGGCAGGGAGGACAGGAGGGCAGTGAGGGGTGACCACTCTGGCAAGTGAGGGCAGTTGGGGGTGACCAGGCCTACGTGGGGGGGTTGGGGAGTTAAGGGCAACTAGGCTGACAGAGTGGGGCAGTTGTAGGTGACCAAGCTAGTGGGGGGGGGGGGAAGGAGACGGAGGAAGTAAGGGGCAACACGGCTGGTGGGGGGGACAGTTAGGGGCAATCAGGTTGGCAGGCAGAGGTGATTAGAGGTTATCAGGCTGGCAGGGAGAGCAGTTAGGGGTGATCAGGCAGGCAAGCAGGCAAGTGGTTAGGAGCCAGCAGTCCCAGATCGTGAGAGGGATTTCTGATTGCTGGACATCCCTCTCATAATCCGGGACCACTGGTTCCCAACTGCTCACCTGCCTGCCAGCCTGATCATCTCCTAACTGCCTTCCCATGCCAGCATAATCAATGCCTAACTGCTCCTGTGCCAGTCCAAATGCCCCCAAATGCCCTCCCCTGCTCACTTGGTCACCCCCAACTGCCCTCCCCTGGAAGCCTGGACTCCCCCAACTGCCCTTCCCTGCTGGCCTGGTCGCCCCTAACTCTCCTCCCCTGCTGGCCTAATTGCCCACAACTACCCTCCCCTGCCATCCATCTTTGGTGGCAATATTTGACCACATGGGGTGGCCATCTTGTGTGAGGGCATGAGTCAATTTACATATTACCTATTTTTTTAATATAAGATTGTATATATACATGTATATATACATATATATTATTTACACGTACTTTAAATATTATACTTATGGGCCCAGCATATGAAATCCGTGTGCAGGAATGGTCCGTAGGCCAAGCCTGTGATCAGGGCCATCTTCCCCGGCTGCTGGCAGCTGGCCTTGCCTCCCCCACCCCACCTAATGGTTCCCATTTGCCATTGAACAATTGGAGCCTGCTGGCTGGGGAGAGGAACCAAGTGGTGGTCAGTGTGCCTCATAGCAATTGATCAAGTGATTGTTCTGGTACTTCAGCTGTTCAGTTGATTTTACATATAGAAATATGTAATGTGATATATATATATACACACACACACACACACACACACACACACACACTATTTTTTATATTTATATATTATAGGTCTGGTGCATGAAATTCATGCATGGAGTAGTCCCCTCAGCCAAGTCTGCACCCTCTCCAATCCAGGATCCCTCAGGGAATGTCTGACTGCCTGTAGGGGTGGGGAGTTGAGGGTGAGCAGGCCAGCGGGGGAGGCGGGGGGGGGGGCAATTGGGGGTTAGTGGGTCAGCAGGAGAGTTGAGGCCAATAGGACTGAACAGGAGCAATAAGGCATCAATCAGGCTGGCAGGGGAGTGGTTAGGGGGTGATCAGTTTGGCAGGCAGGTAAGTGGTTGGGAGCCAGCAGTCCCAGATTGTGAGAGGGATGTCTGACTGCTGGTTTAGGCCTAATCCCACTGGTATCGGGCCTAAATGGGTAGTTAGACATCCCTCAAGGGGTCCCAAGTTGGGGAGAGTACAGGCTTGGCTGAGGGACACACCCCCTGTGCATGAATTTCTTGCACCCAGCCTCTAGTATACAGTGGTGCCTCGCATAAAGAACGCCTCGCACAGCGAACGCTGCACACAACGAACTTCATTTCATGATTCATACAACGAACTTCGTTTCACACAACGAAGTCGCCCAAGCTTCCACGACCGCTTTGCCCGAGCTTCCACGACTGCTTCGCCCGAGCTTCCACGATCTCTGCCGATGTATTGCATCCTTCCGCGCAGGCACTGCAGGCAGTCGTTAGTCACTGCGCTTAACTTAAGCACGTATCGCGGCAATCGTTCTTCATTACGAATTAAATCACGCACGTATCACGGCAGTCGTCCTTTTAAGTTAAACTCAATATTTTTTTTATATCATGATGTATCTAAATAAAAATAATAACAAAAAATTTTTCTTTTTTTATGTCATCTTAGCATATTTTATGCTACAGAACAAATTATTTTTTTTAACATGTATTGTTATGGGAAAACACGTTTCACATAACGAACTTTTCACATAACAAACTTGCTCCTGGAACGAATTAAGTTCATTGTGTGAGGCACCACTGTACATATATTATTTAGGTCTTAAGTAGAATAGAATTTATATTTTAGAGTCATTTTCTTGATCATCACATTGAGGACTACCAATGTTTTGTTTATCTAGAGGCCCGGTGCATAGGATTAGTGCACTTGTGGGGAGCATGGCCTGCAGGGATTAGCCCCCTGGGATGTAACACTCATCCTGGTCAGCTTGGCAGCTCCTGAGTTGAGCGTCTTTCTTCTGGTGGTCAGTGTGCTTTATAGTGTCTGGTTGACCAGTCCTTCTGGTTGTTCCTCCATTCAGTCACTGGGTTTTATTATATAGAATTATAATTATGCTTACTTAGGGTAATGAAAAAATGCATGTGATATAAAAAAATATATTTAAGCCAAGATTTTAGCTAATATATATAATTGAAAGATAATATACTTATTCAATTCATGGCTAGAGATATGTAATGTGATGCTTTAATTTTGGATTATGTTCTAGCTATTTTCTAACATGTAGGTAAACAAATTTGATTAATATCGAGGTAGTAACTTAAAAAAAATAAGTTAATGTAACAGAAGTTGATCCTCAAAATTATCATAATGAAAAAGGTTAATTCTAATTCTAATTTAAATTTAATGTCAACAAAATATTATTAAAGAAATCATTTTGTCATTATAAAACCATAGTAATAAATCTGAAGAAATTTTATTATGTAAAAAAAGCAGGTTTGTTTTCTTTTGTTATTCTAAGAGAGAAAATAAACTTTGAATGATTATATTTACCTTCAATGATAAAATATATTTTCTAAAAATAGAAATGCCTATATTTCAAAATGTCTTATTAAAACTAACTGATAAAAATATAAGTGACTAAAACTCAAGTAATAAAGTATCAATTGCATCATTGTACTAAAAAGCCAAGAAAAATTTCTTCCAATTATGGTTTTTTGGAATTTAAAATTGCTTTATTAGCTAATTATATACATATAATTTAAATAATTTAGAATCAGTATGTATTAAAATATCCAACAACAATAAGCAATATTCAAACCAATGTGTTAAAACAAATCCTGTGACCTTGGGCAAGTCATCTTTTTTCAATTATAATAGTTCATGTTTCTTCATCTATTAAAAAATAGGAGGTCTGTTCACATAGTCTGCAATTACTGGGTTTTAGAAGTTAATGCTGAATTAATTATTACTTACACAATTGAGCAGAGAGATGGTAATCAAATGCAAGAACACATGCTAATTTAAATTAGAAAATACAGACTTCTGATCAGTAAGTCCTATTTTAACTTTAAAGGGTAAAGTGTGTGTGTGGTGTCAAAATAGTCTATAAACTTTGATTCTAGACACTGGAAATTCATGCTAAAAAGGGTCTAACTTCAGAGTTTTCTATTTTTTGTTCTTCTGTTAGAATAAAAATGTATAAAGTTCTTTCCAGTAATTTCTGATAGAAAAATTGGAAGAATAAAAATTCACTTCTTTTAGTCAAGGAAAGACACTAATGTAATTGTTTAAGATGTGAGCTGACTTAGCTGAAGTTTTGGGTTATGGTTTAATTTGACATGGGACAGCATTTATACTGAAATGAATGATGGTGTAAGCTTATTCAGATTTTTATATTGGCAGATATTTTCTTGAAAATAACTTAAGTACACTACTTTCAGGATAATAATTGACACTATTGTTGCCAATATTGAAATTTGAGTGTTGAAGTGAAAATTAAAATTCTGGAAAACATATGCCCTGTGGTTTGTAAGCTTAATAAATCTTAACTTGATTTAAAAAGAGATCATCAGTGATTTTAATATATGTAATTACCTATGTTAAATAATGAAATATGTCAATCTTTGAAAGCTTTGTACAATTCAGTGTACTAATATATTCTAAATGACCAATGCATGATGTGGGATAATAATGCATAGGTTAAAGATCCATTCAAAGTTAAAGATAGACCAATAAGTTATAGTTTAATAGGCTATACAATTTCAAAAAGTATGCTTCCATATTGTATACTTCAGTTATCTTTAATAATTCACCATTTGCCAAAATTGTGTATTATTTAAATATATTCACAATTCTCTGGAAAGGCTACTAACATAGCTTATGTAATTGTTTGTACCCCCAGATTTATTAAAGTATGACTGACAAATTAAAATGGTGTATGTTTAAGACCTATAACATTATGTTTGTTATACATATACATTGTGACTAGGCCAAGGTAGACAATATCCTTAGTCTTTTATTTTGACTCCTAAATTTCACTCTGTGGAAATCTATTGCAAAGTTACACTGGCAAAATTATAAACACACCTGAGTATTTATTGTGTCATAAATATGATTACATAATATAATAATGTAATTATAATGTAAATATTATTTATTGTGACATAAACAAATGAGTAAATATATTATTATAGCTGGCACCTTACATTTTAGCATGAGAAAAAGGAAAATATGTGTAAGTTTAAGAAAAAATAAATCCTGTTGCAGAGGGCCCCCTGGGAAGGCACATGGGCATTTCTTTAATTATCTTCAGCTGAACTCAGGGCTAGAGGCAGAGCCAAGCCCTGGGAAAGTGCTTCACCAAAAAGGCAGAAGTGTTATCAGCACTGACTTTAACCTTTGTCCAGGTGTCAGGGAGTGTGACTTTGATATGTAAATCCAGTCAAGCACCGGGAATGCTGGGGCCTACTCAAGAATGCAAATAAGCTCCTTTGATCCTAAATTTTGGTGATACTTCCTGGTATTTGGGGATATATAAATAAGCATGCTGCTTGGGCTCAGGGTCCCTGTCTCTCAAAGAGGGCTGCTTTATCTTTCTCTCCCTCCCTCCCTCCCTCCCTCCCTCCCCCCTTCCTCCCTCCCTCTTCCTTTCTTTCTTTCTTTCTTTCTTTCTTTCTTTCTTTCTTTCTTTCTTTCTTTCTTTCTTTCTTTCTTTCTTTATTTTTCTTTCTTTCTTCTCTTTTTCTTCCTGTCTTTTATTTCTCAATCCCTAGCCACCTCCACTCACAACTGGTTCATCTCTCTTTCCATGCAGGACATGGAAAAGGGAGATTCCCCCTATATCTGGCCCCCACCATACCCATAGTCTTTAATTTGAATTCAAAGTGCCATTGTAAACTTATGAAAATTGATCTCTATATACAAATGATGTATCATAGAATTGTACACTTGAAACCTATATATTTTATTAACCAATAAATTTAATTTAAAAATTAAGTTCAAGTTAAAAAATTGATCTCTAAAAATATATATTTTTGCTTTAAAAAATTATTGCCACAAAAGCAACCTTGTCTTGAGGAGCATATCTAGAATGTCCATATCTCTAAATACCATTTTCCATAAAAAATTACAAAGTCTTATTTGTGAATTAATTGATTTTAAAGCTTGAACTAAAAATATACAAGATGAGTCTGAAATATGTTATAATTATCTAAAGCAGGGTTGCCTTTAAAGACTATTAAGTAATTATCAAACTGTCTCAGGAAACAACTCAAAGTGGTCACCCAGCCAATGATGGCCATTTTAACATTGGTAAGATTAACTACAATGGATTGAACACTTTAATTATGTAAAATATATGAGGGCATAATGTATTTTCAGAAAAGAAATAGTTCATTTTTGCCTTGGGATGATGCTAAGCAACCAAATCAGTATTTTCAAAACTGACTATAAAGGAAAAATATTCAAGCATCTGTAACTTTCTCCTGATCAGGCTGGGCTTGGCCTACAAAAGTGACATTTACCATGGTGTGATTTTCCAGGACCTCAGTGTTAAAGGTACTGTAGATCTGGCATGCCTCACATAGTCTCTTATAGAAAGCTGCTGGGCTTTTGTCAGGCTTCTGGAAAACCTTAGAGATTTTAGCCATATTGGTGAAAGAAGCCCATAGATCCTGTACAGCCCATAGATCCTGACCCCCTTGAGGAAGGCCAGCCGATATCTTTCTAGTCCAGTCCTTCCATCTTCTGAGTTCGTGTTCTAATCAGGTTCCTCATCTGAGAAGGCCTCCCTGGCCCATCTGTCTGTATCTAATATTCCTGCCAGGGCCTGGGTCTGAAGCCACTTCCGAGCCTCTGTCATTACTCTCATGAGCTCCTCAGTGTTAAAGAACGTGAAAAGGAACTGCTGCAGTCCACCCAGGTGGCTTGTGGGTCTGGAATATCATTTCCAGGCTGTCTATCATGGCCTGAGGTTTTTCAGAATAAGCTGGGGTGTGATGTTTCCAATTCAGGATGTCACTTGTGGTAAAGGGCTGATAATATAGACTGGCCATCCCTCCTGCAAGGTCCCATCTTCACCAAGCACTTAAGCACCCCAACTCTCCCTGAGAGGCATCTGAAGTGCTAGTTGTGGCTTGGGCCTTTGATCTGCTGAATGCAAGCGCCACCCAACTGGCTCTGGAGAGCCCAGATGAGGAGAGACTGAGGCGGGGGGAGTGTTTCTAGACTTTCCAGACCTAGCCAAGCGGGAGGAGCACTTGGTGCTGCCTGTGGCTCATTTGGAGGAGGGAAAATTGGTGGGACTTCCTCAGGGGGACTTGGCAGAACAGGGTGTTAGGTTCCCTTCTGAGGGACCTGTTTCTTTTCTCCTGCCTGCTTTTCCTTAGCCTGCTCCTGCCCTGCCTGCTATTAAAACTTTACCCTGTCCCTTGTTACACATGCAGAACCAGACCCGAGGCAGCAAGGTGTGAGCAATTCCTAACCAGCTGTCAATGTAGGGAAACTGATCTGAGTGTCCAGGACCTTTTGTGACTGCATTCCAGACTTCCCTGACCAATCCTTTATTTAAGGTGCCTTCTGAGGGCCAGCCGACCCCAAAGGCTGGCCATTCTAATTCATAGAATTTCCTCAGTGTTTTGTGATTCATTTTAATACTATCGTCTCCATTGAAACCCTTTTCAAAATTTTTCAACATGCAATTGAGAACAGTGGGTTTACTTTGTCCTGACCCCATAATGATCTGTGGTGAGAAACAGACAAGGGTAAGGGTGACCTGTTTTCACAGATCCTCATTGAGATGCTGGCCTGGCCACATCCCTTTGGAGCTTAGATTTGTCTTAGCTAAGGTGCACCCGTATAAACCCCAGGCCTGGTCACCTCCATGTGAGGGTGAGTCACCATTATGCTTTATGACAAATCATGGAACCACAGGTTTGGGCCCACTCAAATTCTGTAACCAAGGTCGTGGAGCCACACAAAGGACAGGAGAGGGAAGGCCCTCTCTCTCCACACTCACACACTTGCACCAGACATTCATTCAGAGTTTAAAAACACAGTCCACTCGATTCCTGACTAATTTAACTGATGAAGTCCTATGACTTCAGGGAAGGTGATCAAGCTCCCCCTTCCATGCACTGGAATGGGCCTCATGACTGGGGCCCCTATATTACCGATTCTATCAACATGTCCAGAAGTGTCCATCCACTTCTCCAGATGCCAGCCGGATCCTAGGCTGAAGTCTGGGAGCACCAGGAGTCCCCCATTTCAAGTCTGCTAAAATCAGTAGTGTGCACCTTATGGAGGCCTATCCCACACCCTCAGGCCCCAAGCTCTGTCCCCTTATAAGAGGCCAAAAATGCCAAGTGCAGTTTGTTTCCCAGTCAGGGAATCAGCTGTTAAAGAAAACCAAAGAAATCCAAGTACGCTTTTGAGAAAAAAAGGAGGGACACTGTTTAGTATGTCAGTGGACTCAAGGAACAGCCTTCCAAATCTGAGTGAAGGAACACCCATGAGACTTTCCTTTATATCTCCCTCCCTGTGATCTCTGTCCCACAAGCATGGATTATGCTTCAGGTCCTTTTCGAGATCCTTGCAAGAAGCCCCCAGGTGTTGGGGGTCCCCAGGCCATATCTGATGGTCTGGCCTGGTGCTAGCGTTAAGAACCCTCCCTGTGGGCAGTGCACTGTCCACAGTAACAGGTTCTGCAAGACCAGTATCTGGGAAGGAGAGAGGGACTTAGTTATAGGTTATCAGGAATGTACACTGGCTTGCTGGCTTGGATCAGGTCACTAGCCCCGAACATCAGGGTTATATTGAAATTAAGCCCTCTTAGCCTTCTCAATGTGATTATAGGAACAAATTTATTTTCCCTTTTGAATATGTGTGCCTTTTATTTCTCTTACTTGCTTCATTTTACTGGCTAGAATTACCACCACTATGTTGAAAAAGTGGTGAAATCAGACATCTTTATCATGGTCTTAATATTAGGAAGAAGGTATTTAATCTTTCACCATTAAATATGTTATCTATAGTATGTTTATAGGAGCTATTTTGTATAAAATTAAGGAAGTTTCCCTCTATTCTTTTTTTCTCTTGAGTTTTATCCTAAATGGAACTTCCATTTCATAAAATTATTTTTCTTCATTGATTTAAATAATCATGTGATTTTTTTTATTTTAGCATTGTAAAATAGTGGATTACATTAATATTCAGAACCTAAACTAATTTCTATCACTGAAAGAAACACCATTTTTTATATTTTTTAATATTTTTATAGTTTTTTATATTAGTATAGTTATATATAATTCATGTATATATATATATACATATATATATATATGTATATATATATATATATATCTCCTATCTAATAAAAGAGTAATATGTAAATTAACTATTACTCCATTACTCCACTACAACCACAAGCCATGACCACCAGTCATGCCCACCAGTCAATCAGGAGCAAATATTCAAATACAACCAACCAAGATGGTTATGGCCACAGAGAGCAGGAGGTAGGCTTGGGTTTCCCTGGCAATGGAGGACGCCAAACTTTCTGCCTGCCCTTGCCGGCCTAGGCCTTCACTCAAGGCTACAAAGTTTTAATGATAGAAGATACATAACTCCCAACAAAAATGGCTGCTGCCACATAGTGAACAGAAGGCTTGGCAGTGCTCCAGGCTATAAAGTTTCAATATAGAAGATAAATAAACCTCAGATACCAGGGCCTCTGCTTGGGTTGCCAGGGGGTGTGGCCAGCCTGCAAATGACCACAGGCCTGTTGCCCAGGTCATCGCATGCTCCAAGGGATCCCCACCCTGATCTGGGACATCCTTCAGGGCAAACCAGCCAACCCCACCCATGCACCAGGCTCTATCCTATCTAAAAGAGTGATATGCAGATTGACCATCATTCCAGCACACAAGATCAAGATAGTTGCCACTATGTGATCAAAGATCCTGTCCTCTTGTGAACACAAGATGGCTGCCACAATATGGCCTGCAGGGCAGGGCAGTTGAGAGGGACCTGGCTTGCAAGGGAGGGCAGTTGGGGGTGATCAAGCCTGCAGGGGAGGACAGTAAGGGGTGACCAAGATGGCAGAGGAGGGAAGTTGGGGATGACCAGGCCTGCAAGGAAGAGCAGTTGGGAGAAATCCAGGCCTGCAGGGGAGGGTAGTTAGGGGCAAATAGGCTGGCAGGGGAGTAGTTAGCATCAATCAGGTTGGCAGGAGAGTGGTTAGGGGGTGATCAGGCTGGCAGGCAGTAGCAGGCTGTTAGGTGCAATCAGGAAGGCAGGCAGATGAGTAGTTGGAAGCCAGCAGTCCTGGATTATGAGAGAGATCCCAGATTGGAGATGGTGAAAGCTGGGCTGAGGGACACCCTCCCTCCCCATGCACGAATTTTGTGCACCAGGCCTTTAGTATATTTATACAATATATATATATGAATTCAAATACATAAGAATTATATCTTTTGTTATATATTTTGTTAAAGTTGTTTTTGTCTATATTCATGGGGATATTTGACTATAATTTCTGTTTACTGCTTTTGTTTGGTTCTAGTGTCAGAGTAATATCAGCTTTATAAAATGACTTGGAAGTGTCCTTTTATTTAATCACATATAAAATGTGTTTTATTATTTTCATGATAAAATAATTTATATTTTATTATAATTTAAAATTAATACTTATATTTTATAGTAATAAGATGGATTAATATAAAAATATACTTTCTTGAACTTGCCTCAAAATAATTCAAGTTTAGTAAATAGGAGATGGGCAAACAAATGATTATTCATGTTGAAAAAAACATTTAATTAGGGTAATGGGCTTAGTTTGGGTCAATTTGCCTATCTCTCTACTTTTTAACATATTTAATTTCTTTATATGAAGTTTTATTATCCAACTCCTCGTATTATCATCTTACTAGTATTCTAGTGCATGGATTTGTGCTCATCCAAAGGAAACTAATCAATCCATCCAGTGCAAGGACTAATGCAGGCAGTTCCTGGCCTGTGGGGTGGGACTGTGAGAGAAAGGCTGGACACACCCTAGAGCCAGCCTCCCACAGTCCCGCTCTGGCAGCAGCACCTAGGCCAGCACCATGGCTCAAAGGGTGGCAGCGGAGTGAGTGGGGTCCCTCTGGTAGGTGGGCTCTCTCAGCCTGGCCTGTGGGCTTTGGGTTGAAACCAGATCTCTGACAACCCCACCCCCACCCCAGGGGTCCCGGAGTGCTAGAGGAATCATGAGGAATTGGGTTCCCTTTTTTCTGGTAACAGGGTGGGTGCATCACCAGAGAAACGGCTACCAAGTGACCACAGTTGGGCAGCTTCTGTGTTGTGCATCTGCTCCCTGGTGGTCAGTGCAAGTCATAGCAATTGGACAGTCGGCCAGTAGGCCTTTTTCATAGATAGATAGTTTATAATTTATTGTTTAGGATTATAGCAGGTCACTAAATCTAAACATTTCTTTTATATTTATTTGAAATGCAAGACCATTTGTGAAAGAATTTTTGCTTTACTACCTTTTTAGAAATTATTTTCTAAATGTATACAACACAGTTATTGGAGTGGAGGAGCCATATGGCATCTGTCATATGTGCTTTATTTTTTTTTTAAGACCATTCAATTTTTCTCATCTGCTGTCATCCTCTTTGAACAAGAATAAACATGACAAAGTCATGGCTGGAGGAGAGGGGAAAACATCTTGTCAGTCATTCTCAAGAATCTATTTCTGTCTCAGTACACACTAAAGTCTGAATGGTTGTGCAGATTGTTTTTTAATATTATTATTACATCTTATTTGTTGAATTTTTGTACTTTAAAAATGAAATCTTATTAAATCTTATTTGTTGTATTTTTTATATTATCTATTTTTAACTACATGTATTCACATAATTTTATATGAATGGAATTTTTTATATGAATCACATATTATATTTATTGTTTCTCCTTTTAAAAATGCTTTATACCTATAGACTGATGAAAAGAAGTAAAATAAATTAAAAAATCAAGAGAGAATGAATAATGAATTTCGGGTGTAGTCTAGCTTAACCAACCAAACATTGTGTTTCTGCAGAAAGACTTAGCAATTTCTTTCCATTTCTTTACTCACAGAACCCCAGGTAGTAATAATAAATAAATATATAACATTGAAGAACAGGACAACCTTTGCTATATCATCTTCTGCCTGTGGATTCATTCTTCAACTCCAGGGAACAAATAATCTGGGTTCCAGTCCAAAATTCTGTTTCAACATGATCATATACAAAAAAGTTTTCTATTTTAAAAGATTTAAGCAAACAGTTTGGATTCACTTGAATAATACAGTCTAATATCTCTATCTCTTACTTAGCAAATTAACAAAGTTAAATGCATCTGCAATCTTAATTCCTTTTGCAGGTTCAAAGAAATATTATTTTGCCTTTCTGGAAGTTGGGCCTATTTAGTAATCATTTGACATAAAAGGCAGAAAACTCAATTGTTCCTCTTTATGTCCTGAAATTATTGCTCACTAGTAAATCCCAGATTACGTTCATATAAAGCAAAAATGAAGAGTAGTTGGCAACAACAATTTTTAAACAAAACTTACTATTATTTGCCCAGACTTGCCACTTGCCACCAGGTTAAAAGATATAAAACTCAGTTCACCTCACTGAGGTTCTACCCTCTCTGGAGTCTTAATTCCATGAGGGCTCTTTACCTTTGCAGTTCTCTACTGTCTTCAACCAGTGGATTTCTGTGTTTTAAATAAATTTTTCTAGTGATTTTGGTGGGTAAGTGATGATCCTTCACTAGCTAATAATCCCTTTTGGAAGTGGAAGTTACAGCTAAAAAAATTATGTAACACAATCTTTTAAATTTGCAGAGAAAAAATAAATAAGCAAAGAAATCAACAAAACATCCAACCATGATCTGTAGAATATTGTTGAGTTTAGGTGGTAAAACTGTTGTGGGCATCAGAACAGTGCAAGGTGTTAGGTGGGGTCAGACAAAATCTGGGTCCATCAACCTCAGTACTTAAATTCTGGCCAGAAAAGAATTCAGAGACAAGACTCAAACTATAAGAGAACATTTGTTTGGAAAATTGTAGAGGTGAAAGAAGTGATTTACAGAAGAAATGCGCCAAGGAAATAAGTACAGAGGTAAAGGAAGGGCCTTTGGAGCTTAGAAGTGAGGAAGGTAAAGGTGACCTGCCTCAGGGAATAGAAAGGCAGAGGGGGAAGGGAAAGGCACTGGAGAGCATTCTGGGACCTCTGTCCAAAGGGTTTTGAGGGTGGAGATTTTAGGGAGGTCCCAGGAGAAGTTCTTAATAGAATATTCATCAATCTTACAGGTGTGTTCTTTCAAGGTCAGGGTCTCACTGATTGATTGGTCAGCGCTAGGGCAGGGAGTCATTATTGAACATAGCTAATCCTGCAGTCAGCCATGATGCTGGTTGTCTGGTTTTGCTGCTTTTCTAGGCCAAGAGCTAAAATACTACTGAGGCCTAATTGTTATTTCTAGGGAGAAAAAGTTAGGGGATCCAAACCACATGACCAGCAATATTCTAGGGGAGGAAAAGTCATCCTGGGGTCAAGGTGACTTACCCTAGAATTGTTCTTTACTACTGTGTTTTTCCAAAAATAAGACATTCTCCGAAAATAAGACCTAGTGCATGGAAAGATAAGACATCCCCTGAAAATAAGACCTAGCTCAACTTTGGGAGGAAAAGTTATTATAAGACACTGCCTTATTTTCAGGAAAACAGGGTAGGCAACCAGGGCCTTCTGGCCTTGTGACCTTGTGTACCTGGCCAATCCTTGTTGTGCTGTCCATGCCTAACTGCCTACCACAAAACTAGTACACTATTCTTTTTTATGTTTAGCCTATAACTCTTCAAATTAGTAATGACATAAATATTATAATTCAGTCTTTGCTTATATAAAGGGTTCAGAAAACCATAGAGCACTTTATAAATTATTGCTTAAAAAATCTCACAAGTTCAGAATAATAATGGTTGGTCAAAGACTAATTTGTCCTGTAGCAGATGACATTCTTTTTTCTATTTTAAGTATTCCGTAAATGAACAATACCACATAAAAATAGGTTAACTATGTTTATTTCAGTTAACTAAATCATTACTAACTGAAGATTTTTTTAAATTTAAAGTTTCTTAAAAATAGTATATATTTACAATGACATTGCCTCAATATTCTCTTCTCTTGAAATGGCAGTAGCTAATGGGCAAGGGACATGAAGAGTTTAGGTCAGTAATTTATCCTTTCACAAAAACACACACAGTCCCAGCGTGTCCAAACAATCACCCTCAGCTCAGCTTTATCCTCAGAATTTAAGCCTTAGAAATCCTTTTAGGAATTCTCTAATCATTTTTAAAAGCCCTTCAGATGATTGAAAGTTATTTAAAAACCACTATTTTATTCTTAATATGAACTTATTTCCCATTGCTTTAGGTTGAGCCTTTGTGGTAGAAACAGGTCTTTAGGCAGCCATTTGAGATAAAAGCCAGGAAATTCAATTGTCCCTCTTTATGTCCTGAAGTTATTGATCAATTGTAGATCTCTGAATGCTTTTTTGAAAGGTGAAATAAAGAGTGTCTGGCCACAACATTTCCTGAAGAGTATTTACTAATCCTTTTGAAATGCACTGCCTTGGGGATGCATAATCTTACATCTTTATTTGCCTCTTTGTAAAAAGAATACCTATAAAATCTCATTTGCTGAAAAGCAAAATGACAGAGAGTTCTGATTCCTTCTGATGTTGTAATTCTCAAAGGTTAAAATTGCTCCATACAAAACAATAGAGAATAATGCTTAAGAACATAAAGGCTGGAAGCCAGAGAGAATATAATGCAATAACTGCATTGTATCTGCTACTTGTGTGACTTGGGCTATATTTCTTTCTTTTTTCTTTTTCTTTTTTGAATGTTCATTATCATTTTTATTTATTTCCCCCCAATTTTTTATTAAGGTATTATATGTGTACATATCTTGCCATTGCACCCCCCTCAACCCCAGTCCTATACATGCCCTCACCCCCCAGTGTTTTGCGTTTATTGGTTATGCTTATATGCATGCATACAAATCTTACAGTTGATCTCTTATATCCCCCACCTCTCCCTAACCTTCCTGCTATAATTTTTAGTCTGTTTGATGATTTATTGCTTCTGTATCTATATTTTTGTTCATCAGTTTGTAATGTTCTTTATTATCCACAAATGAGTGAGATCATGTGGTATTTTTCTTTCATTGACTGGCTTATTTCGCTTCGCATTATGATCTCCAGTTCCATCCAGGTTGCTGCAAATGGTAAGAATTCATTCTTTTTTATGACAGCATAGTATTCCATTGTGTAGATGTACCATGGTTTTCTGATCCAGTCATCCTCTAATGGGCACCTAGGCTGTTTCCAAATCCTAGCTATTGTAAATTGTGCTGCTATGAACATAGGGGTGTATATATCTTTTCTGATTGGTGTTTCTAGTTTCTTAGTGTATATTCCTAGGAGTAGGATTACTGGGTCAAATGGGAGTTCCACTTTTAGTTTTTTGAGGAAAGTCCATGCTGTTCTCCACAGTGGCAGTGCCAGGCTGCATTCCCACCAGCACTGCACGAGGGTTCATTTTCTCTATACCCTTGCCAACACTTCTACTTTTTTGATTTGTTGATGATAGCTATTCTGACAGCTGTGAGATAGTACCGCATTGTCATTTTGATTTTAATCTCTCAGATATTTAGTGACTTTGAGCATGTTTTCACGTGTCTTTTGGTCTTCCTTCTGTCTTCTTTTGAAAAGATTCTATTTAGGTCTATTACCCATTTTTTTTAAATCATTTATCTTTCTTTTATTTAGTTGTATAAGTTGCCTGTAGATGATGGAGATTAAACCTTTATCAGTGATAACATTTGTAAATATGTTCTCCCATACAGTGGGCTTTCTTGTTGTTTTGTTGATGGTTTCTTTTGCTGTAAAAAAAAAATGCTTTTTATTTTGATGTAGTCGCATTTGTTTATTTTCTCTTTAGCTTCCATTGACCTAGGAGCAGTATCAGTGAAGAAGTTCTTTTTGCTTAAGTCCGAGATTTTGCTGCCTCTGGATGCCTCTAGTATTTTTATGGTTTCCCATTTTATGTTTAAGTCCTGTATCTATTTTGAGGTTATTTTTGTGTATAGTGTAAGTTGTTTAAACAGGCAGTTAGACATCCCTTTTGCAATCCAGGACTGCTGGCTCCCAACTGTTCACTTGCTTGCCTGATTGCCCCTAACCACTCCTGCCTGCCAGCCTGATCACCCACTAACCACTCCCCTGCCAGCCTGATTAATGCCTAACTGTTTCCCTGTGGGCTGATCATCCCCCCCCACACACACACACACAGCCCGGTCACCCCCAAATGCCCTCCCCTGCATAGTCCCTCTTTATTAGATAGGGTTTTTTCTTTAACATATTGGACAGTGTACCTGCCGTGGTCTTTACAAACCAGTAAAAATGTAAACCCAAACTAAAAGTGTCATAAAATAAACTCCTTAAACAGGAATTTCATGAGACCTTGGAAAGGTGATATCATGTGGTTGTTTCTTTTTTCCTTCTCTTTCTTTTTCTTGATGTTTCATCTTTTTTCCCTTTCTTTTATTTTCTCCTTTTATTCCTTTTCTGTTTGTAATCACTCTGCTGGGGCTAGGGAAATTCCAAGGCTATAGGTGTGTTTGGGGCGGGGGAGTAACTCAATGGGGGCACATGCCCTTTGGAGGTTGACACCCCAGGTTGCCCCAAGGAAGGGATAGCTCTTGGGGGCACAGCTGTCTCCTAGGCCTACACCCCCCAACTGGGGATGAAACTGATCACTTGTGGGGGGAGGGAGGGATAGGCGGTTGCTGGCGCCTCCCAGGCCCACAGCCCAGCCCAGGCTAGGAGCAGATCACATGTGTGGGTAGGGGGGTTGGGGGGGGGGAGGGGGAAGGTGCAGCCATCACCCAGGCCAAAGCTATGGTCCCTGCTGAGTGCTAATCATGACAGGGAAATGCCATCTTCCAGGCTAAAAGCCCGGGTCATAGCTGGGAAAAGATTGCACAGGGGGTACGTGCAGCTTCCCAGGCTGGGAACGAATCTCACCAGGGAGGAGAGGTTGTGCTGCCTTCCGGGCTGACAGCCAGGGTTATGGCTGGGAGTGGATCACGCAAATGGTGCTCACTGCCTCCCAGGCCTATGGCCCATGTCACAGCTGGGAGCTGATCATGCCAGGGGTGCACAGCTGTCTCCCAGGCTACAGCCTGGATGGAGGCCAGGAGCAGTTCACTCTGGGGGTGTGAAGGCACCTCCCAGGCCAATAGCTGAGGCCTCATGATGCCTGATCTCAGCAGCAGCCCTCCCTGGGCCTGAGAGGACTGGGTGCCATCATTTTGTCATGGAATGATGGTTAATTTGCATATTACTCTTTTATTAGATAATATGCAATAAACATTTTTTTCAAAATACATTTTTATTGATTTCAGAGAGAAAGGGAGAGGAAAAGAGAGATAGAAACATCAATGATGAGAGAGAATCATTGATTGGCTGCCTCCTGCACATCCCTCACTGGGGATCAAGCCCACAACCTGGGCCTGTCCCCTTGACCAGAATCGAACCTGGGACCCTTTGGTCTGCTGGCTGACACTCTATCCACTGAGCCAAACCAGCTAGGGAGCAATAAACATTTTAATAGACCAACTGTGTTTAAGATATTAGAGGAAGAATGAATTATTTTATTTTATTTATTTATTTTAAATATATATTTTTATTGAGAGAGAAAAATCAATTATGAGAATCATCAAACAGTTGCCTCCTGCATGCCCTCTTCTGGGGATCAAGCCCACTAAAGAGGCATGAGACCCTGACTGGGAACTGAACAATGACCTCCTGGTTCATAGGTCAATGCTCAACCATTGAGCCATGCAGGTCAGGTAGGAAAGCATTATTTTAAAAAATTCAGACTACTTAGAAATTATTACAATGCTTGAATTCATTCTTGTGCAATTTGAGGGCACTATAAGACCCTCTGAGTCAAGTGCTCAAAAAAATAAAATAAAATGAAAATAATGAGTTACCTCATTAAATCATTACCTAATTGTCACATATTTTTTTAAATGTAGCTATATTCCAAACTATCATTTTAGGGCCCATAAAATTCTTAGAATAGAATTAAACATGCTGGTAAATAGAGCAAAACACTTCAGCCAGGATGAAAATAGTTGAGTTGTATTCTTAAGCACAACACTTGACTGCACTGGAAATTGGCAACAGAAAAAGTTTATTTATTTTTTATTTTATTTTACATTTTGGCATGTTACTGTCATGGGTATTGTATCCTAAAATAGTAATATATACTGTGCCTATTACAGCAATGTACAAGGAAACCTAGTTCCCTGTTAATACTCTACCATAGTGGTCCTCAACCTTTCTAATGCTGCGACCCTTTAATACAATTCCTCATGTTGTGGTGACACTCAACCATAAAATTATTTTTGTTGTTACTTCATAACTGTGATTTTGCTACTGTCAATGTATTGTAATGTAAATATCTGTGTTTTCCAATGGTCTTAGGCTCTACAGCAGTGGTTCTCAACCACAGTTCGTAATCCACAGGTTGAGAACCGCTAGCAGGGTTCAACACTTTTATGTTGAATCTTTCTACCCATAAAACTATCTTATATATTGATATGCCTTTGCTCTATTTATTTAACTATTTTCATTTTTAGAAAATTATTTTTACAAAGAAATTGTATAAATTTGTTTTTATGTGCATTTTGGATTCTAAACTAAATACGCTACCCATTTTTTAAAAGTATCTTTATGTTATTTTAGTAGGCTTTCCTTTATTATCAATAACCTAGTGATGGATAATATAAAATGTTTCTTCAAAACATATAGAAATAGATTAGCATATGATCTTATTGTCTCCTTAGAAGACTTTTCATGTCCTGTTTTCTGACTGCTCAGTTTCTCTTGATTCCCAGCTCTGTGAAAGCCACCTTTTACTGAATTAAAAGCCAGTAGCTTTGCTTCAGACCTTCAACTTTCAAATTATTTAATAAGATATACAACATCCGTTCTGTTTAATTGGTTCCCAACAATATATGTTTATTCAAATGAAATAGTTTGGATCTATATATATATATATAGAAGCAACTCTCATTTTATGGTTGGATATCTAGAATTGATCATCTGAGTTGATTTGGGATTCTTTCATTTGAAAGTATAATTAGGAGATAAGATTTATGGCAGCCTTTTGCATACATTGGTAGATTAACTAAGTTATTACTAATGGGTAACTGTAAAAAAGTCCAAGTGAAGTCATTCCATAGGAAAATATAAAAGACACAGGAATCCAAGAGAATCTGTATGATGATTTAGTCTCTATCTGTACTGGACATGTTAAAGAAAGAGAATGGAAAGCTCAAAGCTCCAATTTCTCAGTAAAGTAAAAGACAATAAGCATTTAATGACTATATTTAATGAATTTCTTATCAATTACATTGTCCAATGATATGCTTGAAAGCTGAAATTAAAATTTGATCCTGTGGGTTTATGAATTACAATACCGACTGAAAGCTAAGCTTCAGTAAATGTAAGGGCTAGACTACTTTGGTTTAAATTCTGGTTCCTCTGTTTTCTAGTTTTGTAATTTTGAGCAATGTGATACCTCTGTGGTTCACTTTTCTCTTTTGAATAATAATGCCTTCCTTATAAGATATTGTGAAAGATAAAAATGAGTTTATACATGTGACATGCTCAAAATATCATCTGAAACATTACTTACTCAATGAAATTTAGCTATTATTAATTTTAGAAATTACTGCATGTTAAATTTAAGAAATCAAGAAAGTATATGAAAGAGTATAAACATGAAAACAGAAATATCTGCTTAGAGTGGTAATATGAGATTGCTGGAGGTATCAAAAACCCTACTATCAACACCTCCTTTATCAGAGGAAGCAACTTTCTTCCCCAGGGTCCTATGAGTTTGTTCTTGCCTTGCATGAAGACTCTATAACAACCCCGGGAGCAATTAAGTCTTCTCATGCACACCTCCGCTAACTCTAATTTTATCATTTTATTCAGATCTGTAATGAGACTGAGAATCCAGAATTTCCCAGGGGCCAATTATAAAGTTAACATGGGAGCAAAAGGTAAAAGTATTGCTAAGCTTTATTAATTTATATTATAATATAAAGTATTATAATAGAAAATCCATGGATAATATTTTTAATATAGATTCTGAGAACATTTGATCAGAGATAAATAAACATAATTTTAGTAAAACTGAGTTTTTTAAAGAGTGCGTTTATTAAGGACTTAATATTCCAACTAGAAAAATAATAGAGTGAATGTTTCTAGATTTTTGTTAGTTGACTGAGTTTTGGACTCAAAGTTATCTCTCACTAAATAACTATGAGATGCCAGAAATTACTTGGTCTAATGCAGTGGAAGAAATAGAAAAACTGATTATTTATGAATGTCAAATGGATTTAAAATGTGCAATCTACTGCTACATGGTTCCTATCTAATGTCTTCAGAGATGGTTTAAAGGTATTGCTTTCATCAAAACATGAGAATGATAATATTGTTGAAATGTGTTGTAGTGGTATTTCATTGAAAGTCAGAAATGTTGCTACTAGATTCCACTCTTTTAATGGCTTCTGGGTCAAATTTGAATGATATAACCACAGGGTAATAGAAGCTAACCAACTTCATTTAATGCAAAAACTATTAATTGATTATTGAGCTTCAGGGACTGAAAGAAATAAGCAATTCATTAAAGTCCAATAAAACAATAATGAGTTATATAAAATTAAACTAAATAAAACAAACAAAAAAACTATAGATTTGTCAAATAGATTTATCTTGAATCACTATATTAGAAACTTAAAGCATTTTACCTACTAATCAGAAATTAGTCAATTCAGAATTCCAAATGTTCCTTAAAGAAGTTAAAATCTAGCTGGCAAAGATAACATTTCCTATAGTTACATAATAAGTACATATTATAAATTTTCCTTTCCCAGATAAATTCTCAAGTGTGCACTATGGTAACTGTTCAGGAATTATTAGACATAGATCAAGTAAATGCAAGTTCCTTGAGACCCAGAATAATGTTGTGTTCCACAGATCAAGGTAGAGTGTTAGCATGGTATAGTGATACAGTTTTCATTAATGATTGCTACATATTTGGTCCATTGGGCCTCAACCCTAGCCTTTTTCAAAGTAATATTCAAATTCTATATTGCCTGAATAGAGAATTTGAATAGATTCCCTTGGTAATTGGAGTAAGAGCTATTATTATTGAAAGATGCTTATGCTATCTTGGTTAATTGATCTTTATAGTCCCATTTCATTTATTTTTGGACTGTATTGGATATGAATTGGACATGGGAAATGACAGTGGATTATAATAATTTAATCAAATGGTATTCCCAGTTGAACCTTCTACTTTGGATGTGTTCTCTATTATAGTAAGTTAAACACAGCCAATCTTATTTTATTTATTGCTTTGGAGGTTGCCTTTTTTTCTGTACAAAAATAAACTAAAATACTGTTGGTGTGTTTATATATCAAAACCTACCAGTAAAACTTCTATAAATTAGGTAATATTTTTCTTATAAAAATTTAAATAATTTATATAAATTTGTTAAAGCATCTCCCAGGTATATACAAAAAAATGGAAAGTGACCTCACATAGTGATCTCATAATAGATTACTAATGAGAAGGTCATGGTGAGCAGTCATGCTCCAGGCAAAACTTTTTAGTAAAAAGTATACCTTTGCCATAAGCAAGTCCTGCCCATTGTTTCTGTGCATCTAGGTTAACATATTTGAAATAAGCAATGACTGTGCACAAAAGAGAACACAATCTTGTAATCTTATCATATCCAGTAATCCAATCTCCTCCTTTCCTTCTGCCACCTCCATGTAATCTTGCTCACATTACCTCCTTAATTTCAAGTACATGCAAGAAACTGCAAAATTGCTATTCTTCAAAGCATTTGAGATCTTCCTCCCTGGCATTTGTTGTTAGTTTGGCTTAACTAAATTCTTATAAAAAACTATCTATGGGTTTGGACATTTCTTACATGGACACAGGGCTAGGTAGGTTATCTGTCCAAATGATGAGTCCTGAAATCTAAGCTTTATCAGTTTCATGAGAAATCTGTCTCTGAAGCTATCACCATTATGTTGCTTCAGGATTCCATGAAGTCGCCTTTTCTTTTACACAATTTAGTCTAAACGGGTCTTCCTAATCTTGGTATTCTATAAAACATAATGGTGGTCCAGGAAATGATTATCTGGTGGCATTTTGTTGAACCTGAAGAAAATAAGGTTGGATTGATACTTTAGTGAGAGACATTGAAGCCAGAGATTGGAAAATAATTCCCAAAGAAATACTCTACTTGATCCTATTATCTCAACTAAATTTTGCAATTCTGCAGCCTGGAACATGACAGATAACGCTTACAAATGCACTCACTATGCATGGTAGGCATGAGTACAGATGACAACAGAGTTTTCTCCTCTTCCATTCTCTCCCAATGCAAATGGGCCTTGAATTTGCCTTATTCCACTTACTAGAAACCTTATAAAGGTCCAATTTCAGCTATAATACTAGGCAATATTATTTATTCTAAAACTTAAAAAAAACACTGATTAATATTTGATTAATAAACTGAATCTGGACTATGAGATTATTAAAAAACAAATACAGAATAAAAAGCTGAGTGAAGGGATTTCCTGAGCTTGATGATTCTTTTCAGTATGTTCTTGTTTTGGTAAATTAGAAGTTAAAATCATGAAACTGTTAGAATAAATACTGATTCCTAGATTGAACTCAGACTTTTAAGTAGGTGTGAACCTCTGTACACTCCATGGTCTCATGCCCTCACATTGAGCTGCCAGTTGTTGACAATAATAACTAGCTCCTGGCATCTAGAGGTTAGCAGACTGTGTTTCCTGTTCTGTATCTTTCTATAAATTTGAGAAAATTGGTGCTAGATAGGTCTATTTCAATCTTATGAGTGTGAAATATCCAATTGAACCTACAATTTTTTTGCAGCTAACATTTTAGGAATTTGAAGGCAACACAAATCACATCTGGCCATGCTATTCAGAAAGTTTATTAGACAATCTGCAAGATGGACAGGTTTGAGTGTAGCCCAAAGGTATAAAGCTCTGGACTAAGTGGAGGCTGTTGTACACCTAAAACCCACCACATGGGCCTCTGTTTCAGATGATCAATGTAGATATGTGCCTGGAGAACTAACATACTGAATGAGGTTATGCCACAAACTCTGATAAGAGAGTTATAGAAGAGAGACTTCTAGGGTATTGGAGTAATTATGTCTTTTTTGGTAAGTAACTTTATTCATTTCAAAAATTATTTTAGTGTTTGCTTTTGGATTAGATGATTACATAATCAGGAGTCACAAGGTGATGCTACTATTTGAGCTATCAATGTAAGCAGACAGAAACTCCATTTCAAATGACTTTCTCCTTTCTGTCTGACCACACCCTTCCTTGATCATTAAGCCCTAGGAGATCAGATTCTGGTCAGCATCCAACTGCCTTAATGACAAAAATCTCAGATCTGTGAGCAATAGATAACATCTTAGTTTCAGTTTTGTTTCAGCCCTAGGCCAATGAAAGCAGAATGACCCTACAGGCCACATCCTCTTGAAATCAGACAGAAAAATGCCATAGCTGACATCAGGACATGATAGAATGATCAGCTTGTTCCAATCATGGCCCTAACTAATCAGTAGAGCCCAGGACCCTAACTCCATTAACCACCATGATTAATGATTTTTTCTATATAAACCATCTCCTGGAAGCTGTTAAGTAGTTAGGACTATGTGCACTGCCTTACCTATGACTCCATTTCCTCAACTAATAAACCATTCTTTTTCATGGCTGCACACTCCTGTTCATGTTTGATTGGGCTTTGATGTGCATAGGCAAGCAGATCCCTAGTCCAGTAACACCAACTATAAACCATTAAGTAACCCACTAAATCATATATTCTTTTCATTTTTAACCTCTTTCTTTTGTTTCTTTTATGATTATTCTGTTGTGTGTGTGTGTGTGTGTGTGTGTGTGTGTGTGTGTTTTAATTGATTTCAGGGAGAGGCAGAGAGAGTTAGAAATATCGGCAGGCTGCCTCATGCAAGCCCTTTACTGTGTGTGGATTGAATCCACAGCCGAGGCATGTGCCCTAACTGGAAATCAAACCAGTGACCTTCTGGGACAATGCTCAACCAACTGAGCAACAACAGTCAGGCTCTGTTTTGTTTTGTTTTTGTTTTTGTTTTTGTTTTTGTTTTTGTTTAATATACTACTTCCTTCTCCTTCTCCTCCTCTTCAGCTTCTCCTTCAGATGGGGGGTTCATCCTTAGCTTCCTAATGGTCTCCTCTACCTCGATCTGCTCCTCCTGGACGTGGCTGGTGTATTAAGAAGGGAAGGAGCAAGCAGACATCAAGTAGGAGCTAGTCTGTAAACCACCATAGGCAGATCAACCAAAGATCTGAGTGTAACCATTGGCTATGCTTCCCACGCTGGTGAAACTGAGCTGGGTCTCCTCACCTTCCAAGAGTTTCCTATAAGCTGCAATGTCAATGTCCAAAGCCACATTGAGGAGGTCCTGGTATTCTTTTAAATATCCTGCCATTTTACTCTCTGTAGTTCTCAATTCATTTTCTAATTTGTTGATTGTGTCCTACATAGCACTAACATCAGAGTTCTGCTTATCCTCCAGCTCTTGCAGCTTCTTTCCAAGAGCTTTGTTCTTGCCCAGAATGCTTTGATCTCCAGGGTCTTGGCCTTGAGCGGGCGGCAGCTTTCAGACACCTCCCCCTTGGTGGTGCGCACCCCATAGTTATTCTTATAGTGCTCTTGATCAGCATGGTGAGCAGCTCTTGTACCATTCTGCATGCCCTAGGCAGCCAGCTTCTCCTACTGGGTGCCCATGTCACTGCAGAGAGGTCGGACTTGGAGAACATGTCCATCTCCACGGAGATCTGAGGTACTGGATCTCCACCTGCAGCTGGGAGATCTCTTCTTCATGCACCTTCTTTAGAAAGGCCATTTAGACTATCAGGCTATTGATGTGCTTTTCAAGCTCAGCATCAGCGAGAGCCGCCTGGTTTGCACCTTTGCACGCATCAGCCAGCCCTCTGTGTCATCATAGTTCAGCACCTCTTCCTGGTAGCATGCCCCCAGGTTGCTCCCAGTCCCTTCCAAGCCCTGGTGCCTGCTAACTGCCCACTGCCCTCTCCTCTTGAGGAATGGGGCACAGTGGACTGGGCACAGGCATCCCATTTTCATTAAAATGTTCAGCCCGGGCCTGCTTCACCGGTGTCCACAGACAGCCTGGGGCAGACAGTGATCCAGAGACCCTGGCCACCCCAGCCTACCTGGGTCCCCGATGGCAGTCTCGACCTAGAGGGCAGCGTCAGGCTCAGCCCTCCTGCCTGCCCGGACCCAGAAGGCTGCCTGGCCCCCTCGGACTGCGTCAGGTGCTGCCCCTCAGGCCTGCCCGGTTACCAAAGGCTGCCTGGACCCTGCAGCATCAGGCTCTTCCCACACGGCCTGCCTGGTCCCGATGGTGGCCTGGACCATGCAGGAGGTGACAGGCGCTGCCTGCCCTACCCTGTTGGGTGCCTGGACCCCACACTTAGCGTCCAGCTCTGTCATCAGGTGTGCCGGTTACCAATGGTGGCCTTGGACCCTGCGGGCGGCTCCAGCACTGTCTGCCCAGCCTGTCTGGTTACCAATGGCAGGCTGGACCCCGCCGGTGGCATGAGGTGCTGCCCGCCAGGCCTGCCCGGTCCTTGATGGTTGCCTGGACCCCACGGACTGTGTCCAGCACTGTCCGCCTGGCCTGCCTGACACAGTTGGCGGCCTGGACCCCACGCCCAGCCTCGGGCTCCGCCCACCTAAGGATGGTGGCCTGGACCCCACGGGTGGCTGTCAGGTGCTGCCCGCCAGGCCTGCCAGGTTCCCAGTGGTGACCTGGACTCCACGGGCAGTGTCAGGTATTGTCTGCCTTGCCTGCCCACACCCCATTAGCGACCCAGACCCTGCAGGTGGTGCCAGGCAATGCCCACCACAGCTGCCTGATCCCCAATGGTGGCCTGGATCCTGCAGCAGCGTCAGACACAGTCGCCCCTCCTGCATATGCAAATCTACCCTCCATCTTTGTTGGCTTAATTTGCATACCACTCTTGATTGACTGTGGGTATAGGGAAGGTATGGTCAATTAGCATTTTCTTTTTTATTAGTGTAGATGTTTAACATAATGTCCTTACATGATTTACTACCATTAATACAGGAGGCTTTTAATTGTCCCCTAAACACTAATTTAACTATGACAAAATTTGTTATTTTGGTTTTTCAATGATTCAACTCTTCTACTTTTTAAAATATTTTAAATTTGACCCAATAGAAGAAAATTTAGTCTCTTTATTGTAACTTCCTTGAAAGACAGCCTTTTCTGAGTCCTGATTATTCTCTAATTTTATAGATGATATGATGGTAACATCTATACCTACAATTTTTCTTCATTAATTTAAATTTATTTCGTAGCCTAATATATGATCAATATTCTATTGCCACTAAAAATAAGTATTAAGTATGTATCTTCTTTTTCATGTGTTATTGATATCTACCTAATTGTTTTGTAATTTAGCCTTTCTATATCCTTACCTAAGGCATAATTTTTTATTTTATCTGCCATTGACTGAGAGGAAGATGAAGTCTTTTACCATTAAAAGTTTTTATCTACTTCTCTATTTCTTCTTTTTTTTTTTTTTTTTTTTTTCTTTATAATATTTATATTGTTGGTAAGCTTTAAAAAAAAAAAAAAGCAATTAACCATATATATTTTTATGAGTTGTATTCCTAAGCTACAGGTGCCTTCTGAGTCAGAAACTCTGAAAATATAGTGCTACAATCTACTTTTTAATGCTCTCTTCTTGTTATGAAGCATCCATCTTATATTAAAAAAAAATGCTGTTTGAAATTTTAACCCTGCTATTTGGCTTCTATAAATGCTTGCTTGCTTAAATAATAGGGAAAATAAGACTACTCCCACTTCAGAGAGACCATTAAACCTTCCCCGGATGACGTTATCAGTGCTGGCACCAGGCCAGGCCTTTGGTTGAAGCCTCAAGGCTCCAGCACATAGGGGCTCTTTAAGAACTTGCAAAGGGGGCTGGAATCACCCCACATTTGGGAGACACAGAAGGTAAAATCATATAAATAGGGTAAATTCTTCCATGTTGGGACCCAGAATTTTAGAGACATTTTCCTGTGGACCCGTGCGTTATAAATGTAACTCCATATCTCTAAGTGTTGCTTGGTTCTTCTCAGGTTTTCTATAACAGTTATTCCTATATTTAATAACTACAACCTTACGACACCGCACTTGTTGGCATTATTAAAATGGGGTCCCTACTTGACACATACTTAAGCCTAGAGTTAGTGTCAAATATCCAATGTACAGCAAAAGTAGATTGTCTCTGATCTGGAGAGGATCCCCAAAGTGCACACACCATATACTGTTCATAATCCAATGGTTCAAACTCAGGGCATATTCAGGGATATTGATGGAGACTTATTGGTTTGGACTGAATGTCTGTGTCCCCCAAATTCATATGTTGAGCTCCTAACCCCCATTGTAGTAATATTTGAAAATGGGGTTTTTGAGAAGTAATTAGACTTAGATGAAGTTGTTAGGATGTGACCTGGTCCCATGGGATTAATATCCTTATAAGAAGAGAACACCAGATATATTGCTCTCTTCCTACTGTCACAAAGGAGAGGTTATGTGAAGTCCCAGTGAGAATGTACAGTAGCTATCGGCAATTCAGGAAGAGATCCCTCACCTAGATTTGAGTCAGCCTGCATCTTGATCTTGAACTTCCAAGCATCCAAGATGAGGAAAAAAATTGTGTTATTGAAACCACTCAGCTTATGGTATTTTGTTATGGCAACCCAAGCTGACTAATACTTATGAATATAGAATCTAGCTAAGCAGACATGTGCCTAAGCTCATACATACATGTATGACTGCATACCCTAACCTGCATATTTTACAGTGTGAATTCAACTCTATTGAAATTAGCACCATGTTGCCTGTAGTAGGAATAAAGTAACTGATGTGAAGAAAGGCCACAACAATTAATTACTTTATATTTTAGTGTTTTGTTTTTTTTCTTATAAATATGCATATATGTTTATGCACGCACATACACACATAAAAACAGACTGGAAAATATTAAGCAGAAATAAATGGAAATGACCTTTCATGGCAAAGAATTGATCAGTGAGCACTGCTCCATTGCTTAGAAAGATTTTATGATGGTGGAGTTTCTAATACCTTATGTCTATCCTTCAGCAAAGGAGAAAACAGGCATGCTTCAATCAGGAGTAAAAAGAGGAAGAAAAAGCTGAGTCAGCAACATTTTTTTTCTAATTTGGTACAAAGTCCTTCTCATTATTATAATTTATTAATAAGCTAACCTTTCATCTCAAATATTTTCCGAATCAGGTTTGCTTTAGAAAATGGTTACCCTTTATAACATATTAGAGGTCCGGTACATGAAATTCGGTGTCCTTCAGCCCACCCTATACCCTCTTCAATCTGGGATCCCTCTCATAATCCAGGACTGCTGGCTCCTAACTACTCACCTTCCTGCCTTCCTGATTGCCCCTAACCACTTCTGCCTGCCAGCCTGATCCACTCTTCTGCCAGCCTGATTGATGTCTAACTGCTCCCCTGCCAGCCTGTTTATCCCCAACTTCCTTCTTCTGCCAGCCTGGTCACCCCTAACTGCCCTCCCCTTCAGGCTTGATCACCCCCAACTGCCCTCTCTTGCAGGCCTGATCCCTCCCAACTGCCTTCCCCTGATGGCCATGTTGTGGTAGCAAAATAGCATCGCTCTGATCCTGTTTCCATTGTTACATCTCTTCCACTGACTCTGGCTCCTTCTTTGCGAACCTTTCACATTATTCTGCCTGTAATAATAGTTTCTTATTTTAGCGAGAGTTTATATATCATGAACATATTTAGGCATCTACTTTCTGTTGTAAGCATATAGTGTTTACTTTTAATTATTTCTATTTTAATTAAATATTTAATTGTTAATATATCCATTTTAAATTAGAAATGGTTGATATTTATAGTAATTTCTTGCTGTCTTAAAAGTAATATAAATTTTCTATGTAAGGAGTACATTATTTTCTATATATCTATAAAATCAAAAGCCTTTATTGTGTTGCTTACATCCTCTATTTTTTTAAAATTAAATGTTTACCTTTTTACCTCATAAATACTTCAATATTGAAAGGAGTTTTTAGGAGTAAAATAGGCTGGTTTAGGGAATTTTAAGAATAAAGAGGTTCCATGGGGGAAGACTGCAAAGCTAGGGAGCTGGGAGATGCCTAAAGGCATACATTAACAGAGAGAAAAGGAATGCCACAGGATAAGGGGAGAGGAAGACACCCATTCACAGAAGACAGGGGAAAGTCACAGGGAGTAGAGCCACAAAAGGGAGAAAGAGGAAAACAGATTTTCACAGGGGATAAAGAATTATACTTCAGGTGGGGAAGAAAAAGAGGGGGGCCCCACATAGGGTTTGAGCTTTGAAGTTGCTATAATGACCAATAAGAAGGAGTATCAAAAGACAAAGAACTGCAGTCTTTATAAACCTTGAGAAAAAGGGGCTTACTGGGCTACCCTATTGGGACCCCCTTCTCAAATGGGAGTCTGTGCTTGTTTTTCAAGAAATTTCCACCTCTCCATTTTCGTCAGTGGCTTCATTCTTAGAATCCACATGGACAACAACCCAGAAAAAGAAATCACCTTTGCATTCTGCCCAGTGGAAAACCACACATTTCAGTTTGGCTTCCACATTTCAGTACCATTGAACATCATCTCCTCCATTTATTTACTTGCATCTAGTCTTATTATTATATTCCTTACACAAATATTATATATTTAATATTAAATTAAATTTATTGCTAATTTAATATATATTAATTACTTGCTCAAAATGTGTGTCAAAGATTGCTGGTTGTCCCAGAGATTCAGTCTCTCTTTTCTACAGTAAGAGCACACATACAGTGTAGCTGTGCATATGGTCAGCTGGAATATAGACTGCATATTGTAGCCTCATAGTCTAGAGTTATTTTGTGATCTTATGAGTACTATCTAGCTAAGAGAATAAGAAAGGGTGACATGCCTCCTCCTTTGTTTCTTTGTCTTACTACTTGGAAAATTGAGATGATTTCAGGGGAACCATTTTATATGATAAAAATGAGAACCATATACTTCTCCAAGAGACTGATAACACTAGAGTATTCTGGATCTCCACTGTGGGACTTTAGTTGACCTACTTCATAACACTGCTGCCTAAGGATCCATTTTGTGCAGCCAAGCAGCCTTGAACTGATAGCAGCCCTTCCCATAAGCACATGCTCTAGATAACAGCTGGCAAAGTCACAAATAAATATAAGCTCCTGGTATGATGCCCTCAAGGCCCTTGGGATAAGCATTCTCCCCCTACTCCTAGGGCAGTCCTGTGTGCCCCTTACATAGACCCCCTGGAAACTAAGTGAAACTATTCTCTTTTGGTTTGAATTGATCAACCCATCCTTAGCCTGGGAACTGCAAAGCATTGTACCCTGGACTCTGAAAAAAGCCTGTGCCCCAGGGCTTGCCCTCCTTTCTCTGCCAGCACCCTGACTTGACCTCCTCCTACTGTGGCCCCTTGAGGTGTATATATCTCCTTCAAGATCTCCATAAACTTATAAAATTTTCTATCTCATTTTACCTAGAGGTGTTTGTTTGTTTCTTTGTTTGATTTTTCTAGCCCTGGTTTTATCTGACATTCAGAGGTTCTACTTAACAAATGTTAATTCAACAGTCACAATACCCAGCAATTATGCACACACTCTTATGCTAAACTTATCTTCCTCAGGTTGTGTTACAGAGATCCAGCAGGTTATATAAGGCCATTCTTAAGCTCATGGTGGCAACAGAGAGAATAGAGTCAAAAAACCAGGAGAGAGCTTTTTTTATTTATCATTCACAGAATTGTGTCCATATCCTTCTACAGAGCCAGAATTAGGATTAGGAAAGGATACTGAGGCACTCTCTTTGGAGGCAAAATTTAAGGTGATACCAAAAACTCAGTAATCAAGATAAATAATATCAAACGCAATATTAAAAAATCACAATTAGTTCAAAATTTTATAATTAACAACTATAAAACGAAATATGCAAAAATGTTAAATAAGGAGTGATTGTTTTATTATCTCAAATTATTTTATAGTGGGAACATTTTTTTAATATTCTCATGCCCATGGATTTATAAGATTGCAGTGACTAGAAAAATGGATTGAACAACATAGGGCTTCGTACATAATTAGGTTTTCTGATTGGTCAGCACCCTAATTCACTTTTTTCTCTTGATCAGAATATAGGAGGACATTTTGATAAATGTGTCTGAGAACACATTTTTTTCCCTTTTGCCTCAGGCTCTAAGATGACTTGGCCTAGCCCTGTCCTCCTGTCCCATTCCCAAGCTTGAGGGCACCCAGTACTTTGCAATGTGCTTGCTTTTGGGCCCTTTTACACAAATGAGAAGAACCCCCTCTCATCTTCCTCACTAAATTCCTGCCCTGCATCTTCCTCACTAAATTCCTGCAAGCCCATATCTCCTTCTGCAGTGAAAGCGAAGCAGAGCTGCTTCAGCACTGATCACCTTGTGTTCCGATTTCCTTGTCTGAAAGTGTAGTCTCACTTTGGAGCTCATATTCGTCATTTAATTACCTGTTTTTGAATACTTTATAAGCCACTACTTTGTGTTTGAAAGAGAGGAGGTGCCTGAAATGTCATATTTTTTTTTAAATGATGAAACTGAAGTCTAAAGAGATAGTTACTTTTGTAATGAAAATGCCAGCAATGATAGATAATGTCCCATATTTTACTCCTAATGCATGCTTTTACTTCAGGCTTCCACTTAAAGGAATAACAGAATTACTAAAAACTAATCAGAAATTACTAAGAAATTAGATAAGGGCACATGAATCTAGGATGATTTGTTACATTCCTGTCTGTCCTTCTATTACCAAGAATTGAATACTTTTGCAAGGTTGTTTTGCCCCTTGTGGCAGTAGATCTAATTATATAAACCCATAAAGGAAAATGTAATTTATTAGTTGTATATTTCTTTCTACTTTATTCTTATATTGTGGTTCTTTCAGTGTAGCCACACTGGCATAACATTTCTATTATAAGAAAGTATGCATTTCTTTGTTATTTTGTTCAGTTTGTAAAAAAGACTAAAAATATCTTCTTCCATTTCAAAAAGTTTTCTTAGGTTGAAAAAGATGAAAATGCCAGTAGTTATCTTAGATCAGCCTTAAATTAATATTTAACAGCTCATTAGAAGCAACATAGTTTGAAACATATAGCCTGCATATTTTTGAAAATACTTTAATATAGGTTTATGGGAAATCTATTTGCTTTTATGATTTTTTAATCTTGAAAAAATGATAGTCTGAAGAAACAAGACAATTTTTAAGTAAAGAAATACATAGTCTAAAATATTATCATTTTGTCCATTGTGTAAGTGAAGCTTGTTGGTGCTTAAGAGTAAGAATGGCTATTTCCTACAGAGAAAACTGATCCAAAGTTACTGAAAGCTTAATAGAAACAGAATAAAATATACTTAACATTGTTAATATTCACTTTTTCCCATAATATTATGACAACTGTGACTCTTCAAAGTACTTCCCCATGAATTATGACATTGCGTGTTTTGTTTTGTTTTTTAAATATATTTTATTGATATTTTACAGAGAGGAAGGGAAAGAGATAGAGAGCTAGAAAAGTCAATGAGAGAGAAACATCGACCAGCTGCCTCCTGCACACCCCCTAGTGGGGATGTGCCTGCAACCAAGGTACATGCTCTTGACCGGAATAGAACCTGGGACCTTTCAGTCTGCAGACCGAGGCTCTACCACTGAACCAAACTGGCCTCGGCAACATTGGGTGTTTTTAGGTTAAGCTATAACCCAAATGCATTCAGCATTTCAAAGAATATATGTATTGTACATACATAAATATATACTTAAATCTTTATTGTTGAGTTTATTACATATGTCCCTCATGTTTCACCCCGTCGCCCACCTCCACCCAGTTCCAGCCCCACCACAGGCCTTTGACACCCTAAAAATAATACATATCCTATCTAATAAAAGAACAATATGCAATTTAACCATCATTCTGCTACACCCACCAGCCAATCAGGAGGGAGTATGTAAATTAAACCAACCAAGATGGCTGTGGCCATGGGGTGAGCAGGAAGCTTGGGTTTCCCAGGCAATTCTTATTTCTTTTTGCTCTTCTGGTTGGGCTTTTTTTGCTCCCTCATTTCAAAACATTGATTTGATTTTTGGAATTCTCTACTCTACCACTGAATCTTTATATATTATTCTTTATTTTAGTCAGTGAATGTTGCCTACAAAGGAATGCCCATATGACTTTCCATCAGTTCTGGCCTACCTTGGAGTCTGTTCAAGGCTACAAAGTTTCAATTATAGATGATAAATAAATCCCAGATACCAGGGCCTCTGCTTGGGTCACTCGGGGGCATGGCCAGCCTGCAAACCACCACAGGCCTCTTGTCCAAGCCACCCCATGCCCCAAGGGAACCTCCACCATAATCCAGGGCATCTTTCAGGGCAAACCAGCTGGCCCCCACCAGTGCCCCAGGCCTCTATCCTCCTATCTAATAAAAGAGTAATATGCAAATTGACCATCACTTCAACACACAAGATAGCTGCTTCCATGTGGTCAAAGATGGCGCCCTCCATGTGGACACAAGATGGCCAACACAAGATGGTCATCAAGGGAGGGCAGTTGGGAGGGACTGGACTGCAAAGGAGGGCAGTTGGGGATGATCAAGCCTGCAGGGGAGGGAAGTTAGGGGTGACCAGGCCTGCAGAGGAGGAATGTAGGGGGTGACTGGGCCTACAGGGAAGGGAAGTTGGAGGTGGGGGAACCCAGGCCTGCAGGGGAGGTCAGTTAGGGGCAAACAGGCTGGCAGGGGAGCAGTTAGGCATCAATAAGGTTGGCAGGGAGTGGTTAGGGGGTGATCAGGCTGGTAGGCAGAAGCAGTTGGGTGCAATCAAGTGAGTAGTTGGAAGCCAGCAGTTCTGGATTATTAGAGGGATGTCTGAATGCCTGTTTAGGCCTGATCCTATAGGGCTCTCAGATTGGAGAGGGTTCAGGCTGGGCTGAGGTATACACCCCCCATCCCATGCACAAATTTTGTGCACTAGCCTCTAGTATGCATATAAGATCTTTGTTTAGTCTCTTCCCACCCCTACCCCCTTCCCTCTAAGAATAATCAGTCTGTTCCAATTCCATGTCTCTGATTGGATCTTATTCAACAGTTTATGCTCATTAGATTTCTTATTTGTTTATTTTGATTTTTAAATTTAATTGTTGATCAATATGCATTTGTTGCCATTTTGTTGTTCATAATTTTTATCTTTATCTTTTTCTTCTTTCTCTTCTTAAAGAATATCCTTGAACATTTCATATAATACTGGTTTGGTGGTGGTGAAATCCAAACCTTTATCTTTTTCTTGTCTGTGAAGCTCTTTATTTGATCTTCATTTCTGAATGTAAGCTTTGCTGGGTGGAGTAATCTTGCTTGTAGGTCCTTACTGTTCATCATTTTGAATATCTCTGGCCACTTCCTTCTGGTCTGCATAGTTTCTATTGGAAATCAGCTGAAAGTCATATGGACATTCCTTTGTAGGCAACTAACTGATTTTCTCTTGCTGTTTTAAGATTCTATCTTTAACCCTTAGCATTTTAATTATGATGTGTCTTGGTGTGGTCCTCTTTGGGTTCTTGTTTTGGACTCACTGTGATTCCTGAACTTGTAAGTCTATTTCTTTCACCTGGTAGAGGAAATTTTCTGTCATTATTTCTTCAAATAAGTTTTCAATCTCTCTCTTATTCTGGCACTCCCATGATGCAAATGTTGGTACGCTTGAAGTTGTCCAGAGGTTCTTTACACCAAGCATGTCAAACTTGCAGCCAGTGGGCCACATGCATTGTTTAAATAAATGAGGGAGGCAGCCCGTAGGCTGAGTTTGACATACTTGCTTTACACTATATTCATATTTTTGCATTCTTATTTCTTTTTGCTCTTCTGGTTGGGCTTTTTTTGCTCCCTCATTTCAAAACATTGATTTGATTTTTGGAATTCTCTACTCTACCACTGAATCTCTATATATTATTCTTTATTTTAGTCAGTGAATGTTTAATTTCTGACTGGTCCTTTTCCATTTTTTGGCATTCTAAGATCATTGAAAGTCTCACTAGTTCCTTTTGTGCACTGGTCACCACTAGTGGTCCATGGACCACTGGCAGTCCATGAGGTCCAAAATGTTGGCAACCACTAGTTTCAGGAAAGCTTTGGAGCAGTGGTCACCAACTGGTGCTCCGTGGACCACTGATGGTCCAAAAGGTCCAAAAGGTTGGTGACTGCTGCCTTGGAGGTTTCCGGAAGATTCTTGAGTAACCTTATAACTCTATATCCAGTGGTTTGTTTGTTTTTCCATTTCTTTCATTTGTGACATGTTTCTTTGTCTCCACATTTTGGCTGCTTCCCTGTGTTTGTTTCCATGCATTGGTTAGAGTTGCTATGTCTCTTGGAGTTTGTAGAGTGGTCTTGTGTAGTAGGTGTCCTGTAGGGCACAGGAGCTCAGCCTCCCCAGTCACCTGAACTGAGAACTCTAGGTGGACCCCTTTGTGGGCTGTGTGCACAGTCTTGTTGTATTTGAGACTTGATTGCTATTGGTGTCACTGGGAGGAATTAACCTCCAAGCCAATTGGCTGTGGGGACCAGCTTCAACTACAACGGGAGAGCTGCTATGGAATAGGACTTCCTTCAGTGGGACTTTGGTGCTCACTGAGTCAGCCCCTTGAGTTGCTTGTGGCTTTGTAGAGGTGTAATCTGGTATGGTCTGACACTGGCCACTGGGTACACTTGCTCTTGAGTCTCCAGGGAGATGCACAGTCAGTCACTACCTAGGGCCACCCAACAGGAGCTCCAGAGAGATCTTCAGATTTCTTCTCTTTGTATCAAGTTTGGAAGTCCCCAGATAAGGCCCAGCTATGAAGCAAAGCAGGCTGGTGTTGATGCTGGGTCCTGGGCCTTTCATTGATAGGTTTTAGCCAGAGCAAAGATAGGCAGTTCATATGCAAAAGCTGCTTCAGGCAGCTCAGGTAGGGTTGTAAACTAGATGATGTAGAATCTTAGGGAACCACTAGAGGAGAGCAAATAGAAATGGCTGCCAGTCAGCCCAGTGACCTTGGAGGTCCCAGCATAGGAAAAATAATCCCCAGGAACACCTCCATTTGAGATAAAGCCACCCCCAAGTTCCTTCCCTGTGTCAGACAAATGTGTCCCCAGAGCCTTGCCCTGATGCTGGAGCTCAGATGAAGTAGGGCCTTGTAAATTCAGATTGGGGTGCTGGCCAGTAGGAATAGCTGGGTCTCCAGCAGCCTCTGTGTCACTGATACCCAATCTGCATTAGCTTTTACAGTCTCTATAGTTATGGGGAGTTTTTTTTCACAGCTTTAGGACCCTGAGCTAGCTGGACTTCTAGTGTGGGGCTGGGGCACCTGGTTCTTCACAGGCAGCCTCCAAAGAGAGGTTGTCCCTCCCAATTAAAAAAAGTAGTATACAGACCAGCCTGTTCTTATCTCCACATCTACCAGTTTCAGTGTGCTTTCTTCTTTATTTCTCAAGTTGTAGAACTTCTATTCAGCCAGCTTTCTGGCAGCTCTGAATGATGGTTCTCCTGTATTTTAGTTGTAATTTTGATGTGGTTGTGGGAGATCACAGTACAGGTATTTATCTATGCATCTATCTGGGTCCCACCTCAGGAATAAACTTTTTATCTACTTCTCTTTGATGGGCACTCAGATGTTTCTAGATCTTAGCTATTGTAAATTGTGCTTCTATGAACATAAGAGTGTATATATTCTTTCTGATTGGTGTTTAGGGATTCTTAGGATATATTCCAAAAGATGAGATTGCTGGGTTAAAAAGAAATTCCATTTTTAATTTTTTGAAGACACTCAAAAAAGTTGTATAGTAGTACATTTACACAGGGAATACTATGTGTCTGTTAAAAAAGAAAAAGAAACTCTTACCTTTTGTGAGAGCTCGGATGGATCTAGAGATTATTAGACTAAGTGAAATAAACTGGACAATGAAACAATGCCATATGATCTCACTTATAATTGGAATCTAATGAACAAAATAAGTTGATGAACAAAATAGAACCAGAGCCATGGCTACATGGAAAATATTGATAGCTGACAGAGGGGAGAGGAATTGGGGAACTGAATGAAAGAAGGTGAAAAGATTAGTCACAGAACATATCTTTGATAAGCATTTTGAATATTATAAATTAGCTCTCAGTGATAGGGTGAATAAAATGCAGATTGGAGAAATTATTTTAGAGATAGGTACTCCTTGGCTGAACAGACCATCCCACAGCAAGACCTATCACTACTATCCTTAAGCTGAAGCCCTACACTAAACCTGTAAATGGCCCTTTTCAGCCTTGATCCCAGAAATTCCAGGTTTTAGATTCTTCTTAGAAGATTAGTGGAACACTGACTTTAAATTTTGGCATGTTTTCTTTGAGTGAACATTTACATAGGTATGTCTCTAAGCATCTGAGAATGCAGAGAGCTAGGACTTGGCTTGAAGTTAATGAATAGGTTGATGAAATATTTTAGTAATTGCCTGCTAGCAAGTGTTCAGGTACTTAAATGTATGATAATTGCCTGAATAGTCTGAGGCTCATTTAAACTATAAATTGTAAATATTTGGGGGGAAAATGATATTCTAAGGTTTGCAAATATTTTTTGTGGCTACAATTAAGAAGAAAAAAATTAAGTTGTGTGAGATCAAACTGGATTAAGTTACTCCACTACATACTAACTTTAATTTATTTCACAAACCTTAACTATTTATTTATTACTAGAAGCCCAGTGCATGAAATTCATGCACGTAAGTTGGGGGGGGGCAGTGTCCCTCAGCCAAGCCTGTACCCTCTCCAATCTGGGACCCCTCAAGAGATGTCAGACTGCCCGTTTAGGCCCAATATTGGTAGTATCGGGTCTAAAGGGGCAGCTGGACATCCGTCTCACAGTCTAGAACTGCTGATTCCCAACTGCTCATCTGCCTGCCTTCCTGATTGCTCCTAACTGCTTCTGCCTTCCAGCCTGATAACACCCTAACCACTCCCCTGCCAGTTTGATTGATACCTAACTGTTCCCCTGCCAGCTTGTTTGCCCCTAACTGACACTCCCTGCAGTCCTGGTCACTCCTAACTTCCCTCTACTGCAGACCTGGGGCCCCCAAACTGCCCTCCTCTGCAGGCTTGGTCCCTCCCAACTGCCCTCCCCTGCTGGCCATCACATGGTGGCCATCTTGTGTCCATGTTCCACATGGGGTCATTCATCTTTGGCTGGTGGGTGTGACCTGTGGGTGTAGCAGGGGTATGGTCAATTTTCATATTACTCTTTTATTAGATAGGATATCTATGAAAGCTAAGAAAAGATTGAGTTAGCTGTACTTAATTAATATTTATTAAAAGAAGTTAAAACATTATCAATGTTTATCATAAAATCAGGTGTATTCTATTTATATTCAGGTATATATAAATGTGTACTATTTTATTATCTGCTAATAAAAATAAAAATATTATTAATGATAATACAGATAAAACTTTGAATTCTATATTATGGGATTTATGGTAATAAATAACTTTTAATGATATTTGATTTTTCATGGCTAACAGCATGTTTTAAGCGTGTGTTGATTATAAACAATTGATAACGAGTAAAACTGACTTTTTAGAAAAAAAATGAATAAGCTTTTGATATGTTAAAAATGAAATTTAGAAATTAAAAACCTTGATTCACTTATCATAGTCCCTACTTGAGTCTTATTTGAATGTACAGTATGTAATTCTGTAATTCTTACAATTTGATTTGATCTACTATCCTCTTCTTCAACCTCATTACTCAAGAGCTTATCAACTTGACATATAATTATTACCCTAATCTAACTGCTAAATACAAAATCTTTGTTCAGTGTCCTGCATTTAATGAACACTTAGAAAAAATCCTGTACATCTTATTACAAATCAAATGTTGATTCCATTATAAAATTTTAGCTTTTTCTACATATGTTCCTTCCACTGATTTTTATGTTATAAAGAATATTAGAAAAATTTATCAAAGAGCTTATTGTAACAATGTCTTCATAAACATAATTTCAATGAAATCTCCTCAAATTAAAAGATAAATTTATTCTTATATTCAATGATTAGCTAAAAGCAAGGTATTTTATAGACATATACACAGTGAAAGAGAAAAAAGAAGTTTGACAACAAGGCTGAAATCAGTCTCTGCCTTCTCAAATTCTTCTTGTTGCATATGTAAAGTTAACTTGATCTATTTAAGATGTCCATTTTCTGGAAATGGCTATACTTTCAAGTTTTAAATTATGTAATGCATTAATTTGAAGCATTAAGGACAGTGTTTGGCATAGAGCAGAACCCTTAGTATCCGTTATCTGTTTTTATAGTCATTTTACTGTTACATCAAAATGTATTTATTTATATTTATCTCTGAGTAAAAGATAACAGGAGACTACACTTATAGAAGATAGACTTTGATAATATTCAAACATTATTATTTTTATCGAGATAATATTATTTTTATTGAGGGGTAATTTACATACCTCTGAATCACACTTTTAGTATATAATTAGGCATTTTGACAAAGTTACACACTTGTGTACCACGGCAACCAAGTTATAGAATTGCTGAATCTTAGCCAGAAATTCCTTATTTTCCTTTGTAATCAAAACTTCCCTATCTAATTGTAGTCCCTGAAAACACCTGCAGTCGGTTTCTGTAGTTTTGACTTGGTCAAGAGGCCACATAAATAAAAATGTACACTAGGGGGTAGTCTTCTGAATGTTTCTTTTCCTTAGCAAAATAAATTTGAAATGAATCTATACTATGGATTAATTTATATAAAATAGTATTTTGTTGTATATACTATTTATATAAAATAGTATTCTGTTGTATGCCTTTCAGTTGTTTCTGGTCACTATTATAAATATATATATTTGTAATTGGATGAACATGAATTTCAATAAGTAAGATAGCTGGTTGGGAGAAAACAGGGAAAAGATCATTTCATTTTGTCTTTTCATTGTCTTTGGTATGTAAAAATTCTGAGACTTTTTTTAATAAGTTATTTATATGTTAAGACAGAGAATAGGCTTAAAATCAAGGTATTTCAATCAAGCTTCTTCTTTTTTTCTTTTTTTTTTTAAGAGAAAAAGAGTGGAAGGGAGGGAGGCAGAGAGAGCCATATGGATCAGTTGCTTCTAGTACATGCTGACCAGGGCCTGGGATCCACCTACAACCAGGTACATGCCCTTGACCAAGAATTAAACCAGAAACCCTTTGATGGGCAGGCCATTGCTCTAACACTGAGCCATACTGTCCTGGGCAAGTCTCCATTTCTTTTTATACAAATATTGAAAGAACAAAAGAATCAGAAATAGTTGAATATATGTCACACTGTGAATCAAATGGGATAAAAAGAATTGGCTTATCTTTCTGCACAATAATTAATAACTACTGACTTCAGTAATAAACATATGTTGATGAATGTATCTCAAACCATCACTTTTGAAGACCATTGTCTGCCATTTTTTCAACGTTATTCTTAGCCTTTTACATAAAATGTTTACCTATAACAGACACAACCTATAACACTGTAATAAACATCAATATTTATAGTCATAATATGGACATAAATGTTCATATTCATCAAATAACATATAATTAGATATCTATGTGATTATATAATTTCATTTATATGTGGAATCCAATGAACAAAATGAATTAACAAGCAAAACACAGATAGACTCATAGACATGCCCAGGTCAGGGCTCATGCAGGAGGCAACCAATCAAAATGTCGCTCTCGAATTGATCTCTCTCTCTCTCTTTCACATTCTCTAAAAATCAATGGAAACATACCCTCAGGTGAGAAAAAAAGAAAGAGAGAAAGAAATGTTATATCCTATGAAAGACACATCTTGAAAATGCCTAAAGAAAGTTGTCTTTTTTTCATGGTGAAGGGACCAGAGTTTTGATGAAAACACCTTGGTGGCTGCAGTGGCTGGCAGTGGCTGCAGCAGCGGGGTGATGGGGCTGGTGCTTTGCCCTGATCAGTCCAGTTGCCTCCCACAAAGGGAGGCCAGACTTCGGCTTAGGCCGGCTCCCCACAGGGACCGGGCCTAAGCCGTCAGTAGGACATCCCTTAAGGGCTCCTAGTCTGTGAGAAGGAGCGGCTGGGCTGAAGGAACCCACTTCCACGCACGAATTTTGTGCACCAGGTCACTAGTTCATACTAATAAAAGGGTACTATGCTAATTAGGGCAGATGTCTTCCCAATGGCCATCCAATGTCCTTCTGGACAAAGCCGCAATGGCTGCCTGAAGTTCAGGCAAGCCACGAATGGCAGCTGCCAATGGAAGGGTTAGCCTGAGGCTCAGGCACCCATCACGGCCACCAGTAGCAGTAGCAGGGGGGTGGTGGAGGTGGCATCTTTCCCTGATTGGCCAGGTTGCCTCTGGCAGAGGGAGGCCAGACTGTAGCTTAGCCTGGGGGGTCCAGGCAGACGCGGCTAGGGGTGATTAGGCCATCAGGGGCAATCTGGCTGGCAGGCAGGCAGAGGCAGTTAGGGGTGATCAGGCAGTCAGGCAGGCAGAAGGGTTAGGGGCAATCAGGTAGGCAGGCAGGCAAGCAGTAAAGAGCCAGTGGTCACAGATTATGAGAGGGATGTCCGACTGCCGGATTAGGCCACTTCCAGTTGGATATCCACTGTGGGGTCCCAGATTGGAGAGGGTGCAGCAGGCTGGGCTGAAGGACACCCTCCCCTGTCCACCAATTTTAGGCTTCTAGTAAAATAATAAGTGGGACAGGCAATAATGCATAAAATTTCTTCTAGTTGTAAAATTAAGGGAATATAGTAATAGTTATGATACATTGTCACAGAAGAAATAGCTATCCATGAATAGTATCATATTTAGCCAGAGGGGTAGGAAATCAATGGAATTATAATATTAAATAGCTAAGACTTCCACTCTGATGAAAAATAGTTAAAAAATACTACCTTTGTTATAAAACTTCAAGTTCTATTAGATTTCTTCTGGCTCAGGTTTTATTATAGGAAAAAAAAATAATATGAACTGTAATATATTTTTTACTTTGGGAAATGAAAGAAGGCAGTCTATAGCAGAGGGAATAAATGTGGCTTTCATATTTCTTCAGAGAAGCTATGCACTCTGAAAGTCTGTGATATAAAAGATTAGTTGATAAAGAACCTGACTTTCATTCAAAGGAAGTGAAACTCTTTCAGAGGTTTACAGCATTCCAAAAAATATTTAATTTGATTTGAGGGTTGTTTTTTGTTTTTCATTTCTTTCCCCTGGTACACTTTACCAGTTTTTGAATAACTTTAAGAGGTGAATTAAAGAATCCTTCTCTCTCTTTTCCATTGATGAAATTGTTCTCTACAGCTTGACAAAGTCCTAACCATCTCACTGTCAGAAGAAGGGCACGGATATCACAGAGTGACTCTTCCTTCCAATATGGAAGGGGCTTTGTCCCTGGCAGAGGGACTTCCCAAAATAGAGTGGCTGGCATTATGTTTTTACTTCCCCCATAAAATAGGCAATTGAAAGGCAGATTTAAAAATATGAAATAATCATAAAAGTTACTATTAGCTTAAAAACGGTTTTAAATATCCTTTTCAAATTCTATATATCGAAGAGCTCTTAGTCTTATATTCCCAGAATATTTAGCAACCAAGAGAACATTTTGTCAAGAAAAGTTTTCCTCACTTACTTCTGATCAAGAAAAAGAAATGCTTTAAGATGAAATTCTAAAGAATCAGTAAGTGATAATTGGGAGTAAAGTTCCACTGGCCCCTTATTAGTCTCATCGGGAGGCACAGGCTTAATTAGGAAGCAGTAGGTTTGGTTGGAATGCACAGGAAACTGTCTTCAATACTGTTTTAAAATACAGAAAGGGGGTATATTAGCTCATTACTAAATTTAATATATTTCAATAAATGTAACTTAGTAAAACTTAATTTTACAAGCAAGTTTAACATTGTCAGCACTTAATGCCATAATTTAAATATTAGCAAAATTATAAACAATTATTTTATTTGTTGTGAAAAATGTGTGTTTAATTTTAGTGCTGTACTTGAAACATTTAGACCTCAGCCATTTGAAGAAAGAAGTAACTATATCATATCTAAGCAATAGTTAAAATTATTTTTAAATATAAACATTAAAAATCAGAGTCTAATATTTTATAGTAATTTCCCTTATCACCAGTTCATAAATTTATAATATTCTCTAGATGAATTAAGTGTGTTGTAATTATGTTAGAATCCTATTTCCTTTATAAATATCATGTTTTGCTTCTTAAAGTATCCTTAAACTATAATTTGGACCACAACTGCCATCTATTTTCTAGTTTCTATATATATATATATATTTTTTTTTGTATTCTCCATAAGACACATATGTTCAAATTGAGTTTATTTTCCCCATGAAACTTCATCCAAGAAACACTGGGGCAAAGGCACCGCAGTGTCAGGTTACTGGATTTGATGGTTACCTCAGTCTGTGTTCCCCAATGATAATACCTGTGTCTCTGTCCTTGTCTCAAACCTAAGCCTACTTACGCACTTGTGCTGACATAGTTTCTCCTGAATTCTGGAGTTGTAGCAGATAATAGATCTTTCCAGCTGATTTTTCCTGGATATGAGAGCTGACTTAACCACTTGGTAGTTAAGATGGCTTAGCTGCTTGGTCAGCTCTCTCCCCCAGGACTGATATAATTTGTTCTGGGTAGAGTTGTCATAACTACTAGTAACAACAGATGGCAATGTCAGAGGAAGGCTGCAGAGAAGATATAAGGAACTGAATTGTCTAATGTTTAAGATTGTGCTTAATTCAGCTCAATTTTCACAATTTTAAGTAAAGCAAAAAATAAAAAATAGTCATTGATTTATGAAGGTGTATGTTTAAATGAAATTTTGACAATTAAGCCAAGACTGGTTTGGTTCAATGGATAGAGCGTCGGCTTGGGGACTGAAGGGTCCCGGGTTCGATTCCGGTCAAGGGCATGTACCTTGGTTGCGGGCATATCCCCAGTAGGGGGTGTGCAAGAGGCAGCTGATTGATGATTCTCCCTCATCGATGTTTCTAACTCTGTATCTCTCTCCCTTCCTCTCTGTACAAAAATCAATAAAATATATTTTTAAAAAAAAAGAAAGAAATTTTGACAATTAAGATTTTTGCACGTGTCATTCTTTAAAAAGATAGATTAAAAATCATTCTAGCTATTATCACCCTACATTTCTTAAAGATTCAATTCAGATTTATACTTTGTTATTAGTAGTGTATCCATAATGTTATTTTAAAGCATTATCTAGAATTATGCTTAGGTAAAACCTGTTAGTTAAAGTGGTACAACTAATCTAAAACCTCGCCCTAGCCAGTTTGGCTCGGTAGATGGAGCCTCGGCCTGGGCCTGAAGGGCTCCCAGCTTGATTCTAGTTGAGGGCACAGGCCAGGGTTGAGGGCTCTATCCATGCAGGAGGCAGCCAATCAATAATTCCCTCTCATTATTGTTTCTATCTCTCCCTTCCCTTCTTAAATCAATAAAAATATATTTAATAAGAACTAAAATCTAGAGCATTTTTGTCATTTTGAAAGTTTATGTTTTTTCATAGTTTTAGTAAAATAAGTTGATCTGAAAATCAGATTATTTTAAATTCTGCTATAGAATATATTTAGGTAGAGTATAGACAACATAAGGCAATGGTTTTATAAAATTTCTAAAGATACATTTTCAATGAAACAATTTCAATTCTTGACCTCTAGTTTGCTCTATCTGTAATTATAACTGAATATCAATAAATTCTGAATAATTATATTAACATTTATTATCCTTCTTACGTAACTTAATTACAATAAGGACATATTAAAGCATCTTGGAACTATAAAAATAATTAAGCAAAACTAATAAAATTGATATTTCTGGAAGATTCACTGGCAATTTATAGAAGTAGTTAAGTAAAAATTCAAAGAGAGGGAATAAAAAGTCATGATAAGCTCTTATCATATAAATCCAAGAACAAATTGATAGCGTCTTAATTTTTACTTCACCTCTAATATTGTCACATAAAATATATTGCTTATCTATATTTTTCTTCAATCATCATTTTCATGAATCAAACTACTGTTTAGAATCTCCCTAATTTTCTTGCTCATTATTAAAATTCAGAATCGCTTACAGCTCATATTTCTTTCCCTTACTTTAAAATTCTCCTAAGAGCTATTTTAAAGTATTGTATTAAAAAAGTCAAGAACACTTAAAACTTGACTGTGACTCCATAATTGCCAAACTTTATTCTTACATTTGGAATAGATCAATTTCTTCTCAAACCCAAAAAGAAAATATTTGAATATTACATTTCTTAGAGATTTGGCTAGTGATATTTAACACTAAAGGCATAGAACAACAGCCCAGAACAGGCTATATATTTGTTACATAATGAAAAAATACACAGTACAATATTTTAATTTTATATTAGATTAAGATTGGGAATTTGATTTAACATTTTATTGCTAACAAAAATATTAAAGGAGCCATGTGAGGAAAGGTGTATTAATCTATTAGAAATAGACAAAGTAGGCACCACCCTTCCATATTGTTAGGTCACTGAAGGTGGAATGCACAAGGCCAGAATGGTGAAGGATTACAAATTTATTCGATCATCCTCACACCAGGTGGCTGAGCCTGTATGGCCCCAGCACCCAGTGACGGGTGTTGGTTATTTATTATTTATTTATTTATTTATTTATTTATTTATTATTGATTAAGATATTACATATGTGTTGTTAACCTCCGATTGCTGCTTTCCCCTCTCCCCCCACCCCCACTCATGCCTTCACCCTCTGTTGTCTGCATCCATTGGTTAGGCTTATATGCATGCATACAACTCCTTTGGTTGATCTCTTCCCCTTACCTCCACCCTCCCCTACCTTCTCTCTGAGGTTTGATGGTCTGATCGATGCTTCTCTGTCTCTGGATCTGCTTTTGTTCATCAGTTTATGTTGTTCATTATGTTTCACAAAGTAGTTAGATCATGTGATATTTATCTTTCTCCACCTGGCTTATTTTGCTGTTGGCATAATGCTCTCCAGTTTCATCTATGCTGTTGTAAATGATGACATTCCTTCTTTTTTACCACAGTGAAGTATTCCATTGTGTATATGTACCAACATTTATAGGGAATTCATACAACTTAACAAAAGAAGGTAAACAACCCAATAAAAAAAATGGGCAACAGGTCTAAATAGGTACTTTTTAAAAGAGGTCATAAGGAAGGCCAAGAGACATATGAAAACATGCTCAAAGCCACTGATCATCTGAGAGATGCAAATCAAAACAACAATGAGGTACCACCTCACACCTATCAGCATGGCTATCACCAACAAATGACAAGTGCTGGCGAAGATGTGAAGAAAAAGGAACCCTCTTGCCCTGCTGGTGGGAATGCAGGCTGGTGCAGCCACTGGGGAGAACAGTATGGAGTTTCCTCAAAAAACTGAAAATGGAACTGCCATTTGACCCAGTGATTCAACTTCTGGGAATATATCCCAAGAAATTAGGAACACCCATCAGAAAGGATATATGCACCCATTTGTTCATAGCAGCACAATTTAAAATTGCTAAGATTTGGAAACAGCCTGGTGCCCATCAGCAGATGAGTGGATTAAAAACTGTGGTACATCTACACAATGGAATACTATGCTGTGGTAAAATAGAAGGGAGTTGATTGTTTTTAAAGGACTCTAGGCAGGCTTTTTCTGGGCAGAGAATTCTCTGTTCAGGTCCGGAGGAGAGAGAGTGGAATGTGATCTCAGCAAGTAAAGTGTGGTTTCAGCAAAGGGTTAGTCCATAGTGATATGGCCTGAAAAATCAGTTCCCGGGCCAGGGGGTTTTGATTCAGTTATTTGATCAGACCTAGTACATATGGCTTCTAAAACCAAGAATGTACACATGTCTCCTAAAAGTAAATCATATTTTCCCAATTCAGGCTTTAGAATTGGGATTCAAAGATGTTAGTCAGATTCTGCTGGTCAAAATTTAGAGGCTTGTGAACTCTGGAGGTATAGGATGGCCATTGTATGCTGTGCAGCCCGAAAACAGAGAAAACCAGTGTGTAGAAAGAAAAGAATAAAGGAGGCATGCAAACAAATATGGGATGGGGCATGATGTCATAGAAAGAGGGGGGAATGAGGAAATTTTTTATTTTTACAGGTTTCTGTTTCCTGGTTTTAATCTCTTTTGACTGCTTTTCCCCCCTTTGGATTCCATGGAATATCCCTAACTCCGTTTGATAAATTCTATTTTTCTTATTTTTTTTTCTGCTTAAGTTCATGTGTGTAGCTTTTTCACTTGCCATCAAAAAAGTCTTTATTAAAACTCATGGCTGTCACTCAGATGGACAGCTGGAGTGTTGTTTCTAGAAGGTCCATGAGTTAGGAAATGCTCTAGAAAAATGAATCAACGGAGGAATCTGTCTGCAGCCTGAAGGCAGGGACATTGAAGGCTGTGAGTTATGGGCATAGCTGAGGCAGAGATTCAGGGAGAACAAATGAGTAGGAGACCAAAGGGAAATAAAGAGGGTTTCTAAAGTGGCCTATTTGGCAGGGTTATTGCAAAGTCGGTGAAACAATATACATATAAGTGCTTTCTTCAGTGTGAAGGGCAAGATAATTTCGTGGTTTAGGACAAGATTTTTATAGTCAAACTGTCTCAGTTTAGAACTTGGCTCTACTGATATCTGGCTGGGTTAATATCTAACTGGAATAAGTTAAATTCTCTTTGCCTCGATTTCTTTCATCTGTAAATTGGTAATGCTAAAGATGTTTTCTTCTTCATAGGATTACTTCATACATTAAGTGAGTTAGTGCAGATAAAATACTTGGAACAGCTCCTGGGACCTGGTAAGTGCTTTAGACCTATGGAAGTGTTTGCTGTTATTACTGTTCATAGAGCTATATTGTGGGCCTTTACTGTCACATAGATATTGGGATGCCTGCTTTATAAATAGCTGACATTCTCATCTTTAATCTACAGAACACACCATCTGTGACATAAATTTTTGCTTGAGCTAAAGTTTTATGGTATTAAAAACTCACAAAAGAAATAAAAAGTCAAGAAATATAAAATTAGAAAAGAGATCACTGCTATTATTAATGGCTTGCTGGTTTCATTATTTTAAGCAAATTTTATTCACTAAAAAAAGACTCTACAAATGACATTTGCAAAGAAATGAAACATCCTATATAATAAAGAGCTAATATGTAAATAGTTGTCACACCCTTGTGCCCTCACCCCCCACTCAGGCGCCAGGGACGGGTACCTAAGGCTGCACCCCCCAACCAGCAGGGCTTGAGGGGGGACCTGAAGCCACACCCCCTGCCCTGTGGAGCTTGACAGGGGTGGGGCTGGCCAGGTCAGGGTCTCACACAATTTCAAGGTGCACATGGTGGGTGGGGACTTTACTCTGGTTTTTGCAGTGTACCCAGATGCTGACAGGAGGGAGATTTTCATATAATTTTAGTAATTTTATTTTATCTCTGTCACTTCTATTATAGAGAAAAGACAAATAGCAATATTAAAATATTTCCTCTAATTAATTTCCTTTAATGTGCACAAATTTTGTGCACTGGGCCACTAGTCTATACTAATAAAAGGGTAGTATGCTAATTATACTGGACACCTTCCAGACGTCCTTCCTGACAAAGCTGGGTCTGGGCAAAGCCACCCATCTGCGGTCTCAGGAGATGGAGAAAAGCCACCCACTCTGCAGTCCTGGGAGCCAGTGGCTGGCCTGGCTGAAGCTGCCCATCCATAATTCCCTGTAGCTACAGCCTGCCAGGGTGAAACAAGCCCAGGTCCTGGGTGCCTCTGGCCAGCCAGGGGGAAGGAATCCTGGATCCTGGATGCAGGGCTGAGGCAGAGGCAGTTAGGGGTGATCAGACAGATAGGCAGAAGAGTTAGTGGCAGGTAGGTGAGCTGTTAGGAGCCAGCAGTCCCAGATTGCTAGAGGCATGTCCAACTGCTAGTTTAGGCCCGATTCTTGTGGACATCCCCCAAGGGGTCCTGGGTTGGAGAGACCCTCTCCCATGCACAAATTTCATGCACAAAAATTCTCTAGCAATTCAGACATAATGCATCATTAAGAAACAGTGGGATGAAAATCTAATAATACCATTTAAAATAAGTATATAATTGATTTATTTTAATACAAATTTGGTTGAAATACTCACTTCACACAGACATAATAACAATTAGTAAATATTATAGCAAATAGTAATATAGTTAGTGTACAGAGATTTTAGGTGCTTGACTTGGCACACAGTTACTCCTTCAAATAATAATACTAACAAACATAGCCTCCTGCTTAAAATAAAATAAGCAATTATAGTTTCTTCCCTGAATGTGTGTTATGTTTAACAAATAACTCACATATTGAGAAATGTAAAGGAAGAAAATAGAATGATTCTTATAAAAATACTAGTGGCCTGGTGCATGAATTTGTGCACATTGAAAGGAAATTAATTAAAAGAAACATTTTAATATCACCATTCACCATTTCTTTATAATAGAAGTGTCAACCACATTCAAAATCAACAATGACAGATCTATAGATACACGTGAAATTAGTGCCAGAAAAAGCTTTATATGTATCATGCTAGTGCAAGTCAACTTAGCCTTTTATATACAGTAGGTACTCAGGTTATGTCAGAGATCTGTTCCTATGGCATGATTTTCACTCTAAGTAGGAACCCTCCTGCATAAACACTTACGTCACTCACATGGAGCACATACACAGCATTGGCTGCAATTTGGTGGGGTGTCACTCTGGGTTGGTGGCAGGGCCTGTGTTCTACTTGGGGGAAGCCTAGTGCTGCTTTGTGGGTGCCAGGTCCATAATGCCAGTGTGCATCACAGCAGCTCCTGTTTGAGCTTCTACCCCCTGGTGGTCAGTGCACATCAGAGTGACCAGTCAGACACTTAGCATATTAGCCTTATATACATATAGATCTCTATCAAAAGATGTCCTGAATTTCCTCCCAGCAGAGCATTGTGTGGTGTGTGAGTATAAACTTAATGAAGTAGTTGAATAAATCTTGTATTTACCTTTAGCATTATATTGTGTTAGTTATTATAGCAGTTCAAGTCGGTAAAGAATGTCTGGGACTTTCTCATGGCAGTTGTTTAGTCATTCTTGGCTAACAGTGCTTTATGTAGCTAATGACACAGATAGAGAAGCTTAATGACTTATATAAAATCAGGACCCTGACATAAAAAATGAACCTCTTAATCCAGTACTAATTTCTTTAAGCAATATCAAAGAATCCTTCTATATAAATATAATAAATAAAAATTTCATGTTCTACCAGTTAGTGAGGAAATAAAAGCCTGCTGTCCTCAGTGTATCACAGTGATGGAAGAATTATTGCTTCCTTATTTCAGTAGACCTGGTAACACAGCAAGATATACTCAATTCCCATTATCCCCAGTAGTTAGTTCTATAAGTCACCATGAACACTGAAGTAGTAAATAATGAATAAACGCTCCTAGGAAAATCACAAGGTTAGTAAGTCTCTGGTTACATCTCCTGCAACTAAAATGCCACATGTTACACTGGTTCATTTACTCATGTTCTTGTTAAACAAGATAGTCTCAGCAGCATTGAAAATCTATTCTTCCATATAATCCTTCTCTTGAGTAAGATTTAGCAGACATTTAAAAATTATTTGGGCATTTCGTGTCTTGCAGGTGTACTTTTTGCACTGTGTTGGCTTTTTTTTTAATTCTTTGAAGTATTATGAATAGTAGTACATTTGTCTCCTTCCTCCCCCACCATTGATCTTCCCCCAGCCTCCCCTACCCCCAGTACATGCCTTCACCTGCCACCCCCCACCCCCAGTGTCTGTATCCATTGGTTATGTATATAAGCATGCGCACAAGTCCTTCAGTTGATCTCTTACAGCCCCCCACCACCCCTAGCCTCTCCTGTCTTCCCACTGTAGTTTGGCAGTCTGTTCAATCCTTCTTTGCTTCTGTATTTATTTTCCCCCCACTTATTTCCTTAAAAAAAATCTTGCCTCGGCAGACTAGAAATAAACATATAATAACAAAAAAATGTTTGAGTCCTAACTTCAATGTCCAACAGTTCTGAGTCCCTGTTTCAATGTCAAACAGTTCCTTATGTGTACATGTCAGCAATGATATCTGGATGGTGGGCACATGATGGCAATGTAGGTCCGACCCACTCTGGTTTGGTCCTAGGGAACCTGAAGTGACACACAGCTGCTGACTGCTGGCATGGCAATGCATCATCAGCGTCTTTCATCTCTGTACTTCCATCTCTTATCTTCGTGGTTGGAGCAGACCTGTCAATTCCTCTCTGTTGCAGGAATCCACATGGTCTTGGAGTTGTTTTCTGAAAATATACAAACATATTCTCTATCAAAAGTTAATAAAGGAATCTTTTCAATATTATGGATTTGGGATCCTTTTTATTTTTGCCTGAACTATTTTCCTTTGTCTTATTTACCTTTTCATGGGTGTCTTGCTATTAGCATTTCAAATGAAAATTAATTTTGTAAAGTAAAAATTTTCTAGATGTGACTTACTTATAGGATATTTTTCCTTACATGATATATCCTATTATCCTCCCCCCCTTTTTTATTAATGGAGGTTTTTATACATTTTATAATGCAGTCTTGATAACTTTAATTTTTTTTTTTTGCACAAAAATATGACTGATTTAGGTTCATTGCATGTTCAGGAATTTTACCATGAAATGAAATAGAAATTTTAGTTATTACTCTTAGGCAACCCTGCTAGTGGTTCACAACTTGTGGGTCACGAACCACAGGTTGAAAACTGCTGCTGTAGAGCTTGAGACCATCATAAAACACAGATATTTACATTACTATTCATTAACAGTAGCAAAATTACAGTTATGAAGTAGCAACAAAAATAATTTTTTATTGGGATTACCACAACATGAGGAACTGTATTAAAGTATTGCGGCACTGAAAAAGTTGAGAAGCACTGCACTAACTGCATCACAAATAGGACACTATTTCACAGCAAGAGAGCTGAGACAATAAGTGTTGTCTTGTTTGATTTCAACTGGAATCTTGGACATTGAGTGACTCCGTTGTGAGGTTCTGTGCATGTGTAAAAATGACCATGAAAGTGTCACAAATGTTGATTTTTTGAGTTATAAATAAATAGCAAATTTATAAATGTGGAATCCATAAATAATGAGAATTGTTTATAGGCAAAACAATGTACATACTAACAGTAGAGTACATAATATTCCATATTTGAATTACCTTGGAGGGAGAGAATTTATGATTAATATGGAATACTGATCTATACTAATAAAAGGATAATATGCTAATTAGACTAAATAGACTGAATGTCTTCCAGACAAAGCCATGGTAGCTGGACACAGCAGTTAGGGGAAATCAGGCTGGCAGGGGAGAGTGGTTAGGAGTGATCAGGATGGAAGGGGAGAGCAGGTTAGGGGCAATCAGGCCAGCAGAGGAGAGTAGTTAGGGCAATCAGGCAGACAGGCAGAGTGGTAAGGGGTGACCAGGCAGGCAGGCAGTTAGGAGTCAGCAGTTCTGAATTGCAAGAGAGTTGACCCTATAGGGTTCTTAGATTGGAAAGGATTCAAGCTAGGCTGAGGGACTCCTCCTGTGCACAAATTTCATGCATCAAGCCTCTAGTCTATATATACCTATGTGATCATCTAACCATTTAACCATTCAACTGGTAGCTATGATGAGCACTGACTACCAGAGGCAGACACTCAACACACAGACATGGAAATATGGAACAGACTGATGAATCTCAGAGGGAAGTGGGGAGAGTGGAGGGCATGAAAAGATTAATCAAAAATCTTATCTGCATACTAGAGGCCCAGTGCATGGGTTTGTGCACCAGTGGGGTCCCTCAGTCTGACCTATGGGGATCAGGCTGAAACTGGCTCTCCAACATCCCCCAAGGGGTCCCAGATTGCAAGAGGGTGGAGGCCAGGCTAAGGGACCCCAACAGTGCACGAATCCATGCACTGGGCCTCTAGTATCTATCTATCTATCTATCTATCTATCTATCTATCTATCTATCTATCTAATCATCCATCTATCATCTAAAACCCTAATATGCAAGTAGATCTAACACAGGAACAACCAAACAACTGGTTACTAGGACATGTGCTGGCCACCGGGGGGGGGCACATGCGGAACATGATGGGTGTTGGCAGCAGGCAGTAGAATATGGAACATAGTGGGCTACAGCCGTGGCGAGATGGTGGAGCAGGTGAGCGTCAGTTCAAGGCTGGGTGCCATTCACTCTTATCAGGGCAAGCCTCTGATGGTTACTGAAAATTCTTTGCTCCCGCCTGTTCAGCACTATCATTGGGTGGGAGTGGCAGCTGGCTGCCAGCCTTGATCTCCCCTGAAGGCTTCTTCACCTTCCCCTGCTCCTGAGGGGCGAATGGGGCCAGCAGCCACCTCTCTCACCCACTGCCAGTGTCCAGCACTGGTCCCGATTGCTTGGCACCATCAGCTGGTGTGAGCAGTGGCTGCTGTCTCTATCACTCCTGAGGACTTCTCCACTTTTCCCTACTCCTGAGGGGCAATCAGGGCAGCAGCCACCACTTACACCTGCTGCTGACACCAGCCCCAATGACTCCACACTGCCAGTGGGTTCGAGTGGGCCCAACACATCAGTATTTGGGAGTGGCAGTGGCAGGAAAGGGGCTGCTGGTAGAGAGGTGATTGGGTGCCAGTTGGGTTGGGGTACGGAGGATGGGTTGAAACCTGCCCCTGTGTCCACTGCAGTCTCACAGCCCACAGTTCCTGCCAAGGTGCACAAATTCTTGCACTGGGCCTCTAGTTTATATAATAATGCCTCTGTGTTAAGCATTTTAAATAGACTATCAAATGTAATATTTATACAAATTCCATGAAGGCATTGTCATATCCACATTTTTTGGATCAAGAAACTGAGAGATATGCAAATTAATTACTTTCTTAAGACTACATGGCTTGAGAGTGAGCAAGGGGGTACTTAAGCACATGGAGTATAACTGGATAGCCTACAATATTCACCACACTGCACACACTGTGTCAGTATTTCTTCAAGACATCAAGGCTGACAAGAGAGCTTAAAAGACAAAAAATAAATGAAACCTGTTTTTTATTTGTATTTTTTAATTATATTGTAGAACTAGAGGCCTGGTGCATGGATTTATGCACCAGTGGGGTCCCTTGGCCTAGCTGTGGGTCCAGGGTGTGGGTGAAGCAGACTTGGGCCAACAGCGCTTTTGCAGCAACCTAACCTATGGCCAATTCCGCAAAGAATCAGGCTCTCTCCCCTACTGGTTGGAGTGAGTGCCCTCTGGTGGTCATTGTGCATCATAGCTATAGGGAGAATGGTTGCTTAGGTTTTTATCATAATAATAAAAGGCCAAGATATGTCATGGCCAAAATGACCAAAAGACTGGTTGCCATTAGGTGGCATTGACCATCTCGGTCTGGATTGTTGGGTGTCTGTGGTGAAGTAGCCTCGGTCCCAGATGCTTGGTGGTGGTCAGAGTGAAGCAGCCTGGGTCCCAGGTGCCTGGCAGCAGCTGGAGCCAAGTAGTCCAGGTCCTGGTGCCAGAGAGAAGCTGGTGTCAGCAGCCAGGGGAAGGAAGGCTTATTCTTGCACGAATCTTCATGTATTGGGCCTCCAGTGTGTGTGTGTGTGTGTGTGTGTGTGTGTGTGTGTGTGTGTGTGTGAATTAGGAAGGTCCCAAACCTCTTTACCATGGGTGAAATGGAGCAGAGTTGGCCATAGGTCAAACTCAACAGCTAAATTAATAGATGTCACTACACAAATACAAAAGAAGGAGGCCTGGGCAGTAAAGTCAGAGAGATATTCTGGGGTCAGGGCTTGTGGGACTGAGAAGTGATTAGAGTAGGGAGTGTGGAATGCATTTGTTCTGTTGCACCCTGTTGTCTTCAGACAGCTCATAGCTATAACACCACAGATAAGAGTATTCTATTCTTATACATCTCACATTTGCTACATTGATCCATCTGCATTTTAAACCTTTATGACACCGACATGTTACTTGAATTATATTTGGAGGAACCAACTGCATGCTTTTTTTTTTTTTTTTTACTACCACTAACAAAGAAATAACTCAGTTTTGCTACCATCAAACCTGTCAATAGACTATAACCTGGCATCTGTTGTAGCAGATGGCCCTTGTTATTAGGGTATGATAGTGCTCTTCCAAAGTTGTCAAGAGAGTGTTGTCATAAATTTTGAACAAAAGATACTCATGTGGTATGCTATGTTTTACTTATGGTCCTAGTCCCCCTTAGAAGAGTTCAAAAATATGTACATATTTTAGAAGTATGGCCATGATTATATGTGTGAATCTTCTGAACATCAGAGATAACAGCAAGGTATTATTTTCTAACATGTTTACTGAAGGCTTATTCTGTGGATGCTGCTATTCTTGTAAAATAAATAATTGCTTTTTCATTACTGTCCAGAATAAACTATTTAATAGATTTGGAGTAGATCATTGTCACTATATTAAAATAGACTTATGGATATCATAGTTAACACATAGTTCTTATGTGTTTATTCACTGAACATTTAATCACTGTTTAATTGACAGGTGTTACATGGTTTCCAATATTATATTTTTATTAATGTTGCTATTTTTATAAAAAATAACCTGGTAGCTTATCAATCTCCACTCCTATTTTATCTTTATTCCATTGAAAACTATCTTCTGCATGAAACATTCAAAATGTTAAATTCTCTCTGAAATCAGTCTCCCAGAAGAATTAATACTTTCAGGGTATTTTGCTTTGTTTCAGTTAATTTTGTGAAAAATTTGGGAGTATGAATTGTCATATACATCCTGGTTGTTATGTGGTATGAACTCCTATGTCAAGTCTTACATATGAATAAATACAGTTAGATGTGTGCATTTTCATGGACTGAGAATTAGAGAAGATACATGAGAACTTCAATTGCCCATACATGAGTTTCATCTTTGGTGTCCCCACAAAGGACAAATTTGATATAAGAAAAAAAAAAGTCAATGATTAGGAAGAAATGATGAAAATATATAAATTACCACTAGCATATCTGTTGAACACATAAAATTGTTGTCTTTTTTATGAAGGAGGGAGTGTTTGGCAGAGGAAGAGAATTTTTAAAATTTTTAAATTTGTTTTTATTTTTAATTAAGTTTACTGGGATGACAATATAACGTTGTATTTTTGTATAGAGATGTAGAGACTTAGAGCTATGGGAGCTGAGTTTTTAGATCTGAAGGTGGTATGCTTCAGCCTGAACTATGAAAAGAGTTTTCACAGTAATTAACACTTAAATCAGACAGGGCATTTGAAAGATAGTGAAGAGAAGTTAGTAGTATTAGGAACTGAGCTTCCTCAGAGTGTAATAAAAAATAAAGGCAACGAAAATTTTCACTTACCTCCTTTTAACCCATAGTGTCATATAGCATAGAAGTTAAACCTCTGCTTTATTAATTTTTAAAAATGTACTTAATTTTTTAAAGGTCCCACTACCAGCAAAAATTGTTAGACCCCCAAGGCAAGGACGATGGGCCGAGTACAAAAACTCACCAGGGCATAAAGCTCTTGATGCCTAGTAAGGGGCAAAACTGGGAAAAGAAGAACCTTGTCCTCTAGGTAACCTATCCTCTCCTAGCATATCGCTGGTCCTGCGGTTTGAACCCCTGATCTCTCATATCTATGGTCCCGTGTTTAGACTCTCTGAACTTTCCTCACTAACATAACATCTAGACCTCAGTTGTATTTCAGCTCCAGGCTAGAAAAGCAGCAAAATCAGGTAAGTGGCACTGTGACTGCTTCAGGACCAGATACATTGACTAAGGACCCCTGTCCTGTCACCGACCAATCAGTGGAGACCAGGACCCTAAAAGAGTACACATGGAAAGCTGATGATATTCTATTAAGACCTCCCTGGAAACCTCCCCTAAGATTTCCACCAGCAAAAAAGAGATAAATACACTCAGAACAAAGGACCCAGTGTGTGCTCTCCCTCCAAGGAATGCACCTGTGCTGTTCCCCCACAGGCATGTATCCCCCAGCCTCTAAGGGACCCCTGGGGATTTGCAACCAGGGAGCAATGGCAGTGTCAGCTTTCCCCAAGCTAGGCCCCCCCGTTTCCTCTGACTTCTCAGTGAGCCAAAGCACCTCAGCCTAGGCTTTCCTGTTGCTGCTTCTAAGCCTTTTCTTGTTTTACTGTCTCAAGTATATCTGCTGCCATCATGGACTCACTACCCTTTGGCTCACTGCTGGGTAGCTCTCCCTTTGGCTATCCCCATTCTCCAACCTCTTCTCCTTAAATAAATTCACTTTTTCTTTGATCACCATCTGAGATGGCTATTTAGCCTGTCCATGCACCACCGACTTTAACCTTTCAAAAATATAATATTCTAGATAAATCAATTTAGGCATAAAATAATGGCACACTATAGTTCCCATGACCCTATTTTCATAGTAAATGTAAGTAAAGTTAGACTTTTCATTTTGTAAAAGAATGAAACAAAATCTTGACTTCAAAATAATGTGGTACTAAACAAAACTATCTGATCCCATATGTACATTGTTAAAGATTCCTAAATAATAGATAAAACAGTCCTGGAAAAAAATTAGTTAGGACTCTGAGCTGTCCTTACAAACTTGTTGAAGTTTCAAACAGGCTTAGTATGTATTTTTATGGTATTTTATTTACTGTAGTTTAAGAGAAGCAGTGTTTGAGATCACAATTGCAGGATTTAACATAGCCAATCTAAAAAGCACTCTAAAAATTTAAGGCAATTGTAAACTTTTACTTTCACTAGCTTTATCTAATTCATACTTTAAAAAAACAAGTCAGATTATTACAAGTACGTAGATTTATCAGTAAGTTCATATATAAAATGTTTATTTGGAATATGTTAACATAGAAAGAAAGGTATGGATTATTTTTATAATTAAATGAAATTTTGTGGTCTGGTGCTTACTATGTTATTTTAGAAAAGTCAGTTAAATTACCTGAAACTTTTTCTACCTCTAAAACTAAAATGAACACTGGATAAGCAGACCAAAGAGTATTTCCCAACTTTATGTGTGTGGAATGTTAATCATAATTTGCTTTATACTCCATGATGAAGCCCTGACCCAAACATAACATCTCAAATTTATTTCACAAGCAGAGAAAATGGGAGATGGCATGGATTCATTTCTTATTCCAGCTGAAACACATTACCTGAGAGTGCTGTATCCTGCTGGCTCTCAGCGAGGAGCTGTGCTTAGCCCCAGATATACTTTTTGTATCTGGGCACCTACATCTCAGAGCCAGCGGTAATGCATCAAAACCTTCTCTGGATAATTATACCAAAGCCTGTGATGGCTTATTACCCAATATCTCTTTTTATAAGAATTGCTAAAGTTACACTTTGACACTCCATATATAAAAATAAAACAAGTGACTGAAAATGTATATATTCATAAAAATGTTTCTTTTAAAATAAAGTGTATACATATATACTTTATTTTAAAAGGAACATTATATATATATATATATATATATATATATATATATATATATATAAATGTAGTTAACAAATTAGTTTTAAAATACAACTTCATAATTATGCTTCTGACCAAGATGCAATAACAGAGACAATATTTGTATAACTACCTTATAAATGTAAAGTAAAATAACATATGCAGCAATAGTTTCCAAGATTTTAAACATCAAGCGAAGAAGGACAGTGATATTGGAGACACGGAAAGCAAAGGCCCATCACACCTGAGTGAATAGGGTGCCACAAGGGGAAGAATGGTGACTGAACCCAAGGAATACCCCAAGGAGGATCCTGTAAAAACAAACCTTCACATCTTGCCTAGCAGGACTTGGGACACCTATTGCAATGTATGGAATTATACTCATTCTATTCATTTTGGAAAGAAAGTCACCTACAGGGACCTTTATGCATTGGGGCCTATTGTCCGGGGAAAAGATGCAGGGATGTTTTTACTAAAGATTGCCATAGTAAGTAGCTTCCTATGGCAAATGTCTCACTTTTACCAGGTGTTCTAGTTATTGTCTTTCAGTATCTAATAACTACAATCTAATACTTGCACCATCCCTTAGGGCAGTGGACATGCTAAGCTGCCAGAAGGTTGCTTTCTGGTATATGGCATAACTGTTTACTCATACATTCCTGCTAACAACACTAGGAAGACTTATTCCTTATGATGGCTGATAGAAGATAGAGACCTTTGTCCTGAATCCATTAAGAATAATCACTATATATAAAAGCCTAAATGAATGGTCAACCATTAAAATGGTCGATAGGTCTTTATGATGTGCACTGACCACCAAGGGGCAGTCAACTTGGAAAAATGAAGAGAGAAACAGGCAATTGAGTCTATGAAAGATTGCAAGCAGGTGGGAATGAGCTGCAATTCACATTTGGAGACTGGGCTATCAGCCCAAATTCAACTGCTTCCCAGGCACTGCTCTGGAGGCGCTACACCCCCAAGTCTCCTCAACCCCTTGCACTGTGTCCTCCCTAGATAGTCAAGACTGAGAGATGGAGGAAGGGGAAAAAAGAGACTATGGCCAGCTTAAACCGATTTGGCTCAATGGATAGAGCGTCAGTCTGCAGACTGAGAGGTCCCAAGTTTGATTCTGGTCAAAGGCATGTACATTGGTTGCAGGCATATCCCCAGTAGAGGGTGTGCAGGAGGCAGCTGCTTGATGTTTCCCTCTCATCGATGTGTCTAGCTCTCTATCCCTCTCCTTTCCTCTCTGTAAAAAAAAAAAAATCAATAAAATATATTTTAAAAAATAAAAGAGAGACTATGGCCCTGACTGGTTTGGCTCAGTGGATAAAGCATCAGCCTGCAGACTGAAAGATCCTAGGTTCGATTCCAGTCAAGGGCATGTACCTTGGTTGAGGGCACATTCCCAGTGGAGGTTGTGTAGGAGGCAGCTGATCAATGTTTCTCTCTCATCGATGTTTGTAACTCTCTATCCTTCTCCCTTCCTCTCTGTGAAAAATCAATAAAATATATTTAGAAAATAAAAAGAGACTATGGACTCCATCACTAGTGTCTGTCTCCTCCTATCAGACCAGAGCCACCCCAAGACTTGCAGGACAGTACGTGAAGTAGCCCATCTCACTGTGCAGCTACCACAATTCCCCAGTCTGCCCTGGGTGTCCATAGGGCACTCACCCCATTTCTCCATGCTTCAGCCTGCACCCCCAGCAAGACTGTGAGAGCTCTGACCCAGGGATCCACTTCCCCATAGCTGGGTGTGGCTCTTCCATGGCTGCCTGCCACTTCTCACAATACTACATCCTTTGGGGCATGTTGGATGTCCGTTTCAGCCTGATCCCTGCAGACCACGTCGAGGGACCCCACCTGTGCACAGATCTGTACACTGGGTCTCTAGTTAAAGAATACTTCTGAAAGGCTGACATGGGTGGTGTGCATGGGCAGATAAATAGCCATCTCAAACAATTGAGTTTTAGGAAAGTGAAACTACTCTGGTGGCACTGTGTGTGTGTGTGTGTGTGTGTGTGTGTGTGTGTATATATGTATATATATATATATATATATATATATATATATATATATATATATGTCATTATAAATTTTACTAAACCAGAAATTTTTCAGTAAGAATCATATTGGTATTCTGCAGGAAATTTTAAAACATGCTATGTTTAACTATTTAGTCAGTGGAACTGAACTCTTTCCCCTTAGATTGTCAAAACATGACAACAGCCAACACAACAATAATCATCAGGTGTGAATGAATCAAGATTATCCCTATTTTTTTTTGTCAGATAGACAAATATCATATTATAAATTTTGGTGTATCACAGTACTTTAGCAATTAATTTGTCATGAGAGAAAAGGTTGAAAATCTCTGGTGTGAACTCATAGACTGTACAACGGTAGGAGGAAATCCTAGTGTACACTAAGAACTTTGGGTGATGATTATGTGTTGATATGGGTTTCTCAATTGTAACAAATGTACCAGTCCTATGGGGGATGTTGAAAATGGGAAGATTATGCAACATGGTGGAAGGGTATATATGAGTAACTCAGTACTTTCCAATAAGCTCAATTTTTCTGTGCATCCAAAACTGCTAAAAAAAAATAGTCTTTTTTTTTTTTAATAAAAGAAAGATATAGAGCTGTTGATATTCTCTGTTACAGAAAATTTAAAAATATATCCCAATATATTTGTAAGAGTGCATATTGTTTCCATTCTGGCAGTACTTTAATTTTCTTCATTGTACTACATCTTTTAACACTCAAATTATTACATTACAGTTTTGCAATGAAGAAGGGAAAAAAGGTGTGATGAATAATGAATGATATGCCTCCTTTTTTTCTCCCATTGACCTCATATAGCTCATCTCCAACCCCTACCCCAGGCCTCCACAACCTTATTGTCTGTGTCCATGGGTTATCAAAGTATGCATACAAGTTCCTTGGTTTTGATAAAAGATAATATAATGGAACAGTGTTCTAAAGTCTCCTAACACTGATTATCACTAATAATAACAGGATTGCAATGTGTTTGGTGTGCAGCATAGGAGTGAGATTGAGGCAGATAGAAAAGCATTAAAATGGTATAGTGATTTATCTTTATCAACCCCTAGGAAGACAGGAGCTTACAAATAGCATCTCATATTGCAAGCAATTTAAACAATTTCCTAAATATGTTAGCGGCAAGATGAGTTTGTTTGAAACCTAAATTCAGATCAAATATGAAGACGATCTATCATAATTATTTATGTCACCATCATCTTTTATGTTGATATATGCTGAAAACTTGTCCCTTAAGGTGATCATTCTGTACAAAATATTTTAGAGTCAGCTAAACATAAATAACCTTCATTGAATATTAGGTAATATATGTCTTCAAAAATGGCTTTGAATTGTGGAATAGTGGAACAAGAGAATTAGCAAATAGATTGGCTTCTTCAGTCTAAAATTTTCCCTGAAGCTTATGTAATACTTAACCTCTGAGGACCCTTACCTCATTTGTAAGATGGAAATAATAACCCTGCCCTGGAAGCATGGTGAAAATTAGAGGCCTCATCACAATTAATGCTATTCATTTTAATATGTTGAATTAATGCAGCATGGCCACTTAAAAAAGGAACTGCAAATAACATTATCTAATTAAATTTGGGTAACAAAATAGCACAGTTTATATTTGAACTAGAGGCCTGCTGCACAAATTCATGCATGGGTGTGGTCCAGCCAGCCCACCTCTATTGGGGCTGATTGGGGTGAGGCTGGACAGTGGGAAGGGCCCCAGGCAGTTGGCCAGCAGGCCCCACCCCCATCAAACTCCAGGTCAAACTTCTAGTCAAGGGGATAATTTGCATATCAGGCTTTTATTATATAGGATTTGTCCTTTTACCTGACAGGAAAGCATAACCATTGTAAGCGTTTCTTGGTCTGAATCTGACATATAAGTTATAATATACTTGTATATACAAGGGTGGATTAAAGTAGGTTTACAGTTGTTTATATGAGGAATAATATAATATTTAGTAAATAATAGTACAAGAATAAACTTTCAGGTACTCACAACTGCAAATCTGCTTTTATGCACCCCTGTATGGTATTTATTATATATTCATAGGAATGTTGAATTATTGAGTGGATTAAAAATTTACACCATAAGGCAGAAATCGGTTTGACTCAGTGGATAGAGCGTCAGCCTGTGGACTGAAGGGTCTTGGGTTCAATTCCGGTCAAGGGCATGTACCTTGGTTGCGGGCACATCCCCAGTAGGGGGTGTACAAGAGGTAGCTGATCGATGATTCTCTCTCATCGATGTTTCTAACTCTCTATCCCTCTCTCTTACTCTCTGTAAATATCAATAAAATATATTTTTTAAAAATTACACAGTATTATTAAATTTAACTGAAGCTATAGCCTCTAAACAGAGATGTATGATGTACCTATTTATGTTTAAAGTAGTAGTTAAAACAGAACTTTCAAACCATTGTTAAAATAAAAACAATATTATAAAGTAAAAGCAAGACACTTTTTATATTAGGTCTTTTAATAATTTTGAAATTCTTTTTTATGTTGTTATTAATTTTTAGAGAGGAACAAAGAGGAATAGAGAAAGAAACATCCATGACAGAGAAACATTGGTTGGCTGCCTCCTGCATGCCCTGTACTGGAGATCTAACCTGCAATCTGGGCATGTGCTCTGACCAAAAATTGAACCAGCAACTTCCTGATACCTGGGTTAATATTCACCCACTGAGCCACACTGGCTAGACATAATTTTGAAATTCTGAGATAAATATCTATATTCCAAAATAAGCTTGATGCCAATGAAGTTTAAAGTGAGTGTTCAAAACCATGGTCGGTTATAGTACAAAAATAATATTATTTGAATTAAAAACTTTTTGTTGAAACAGTTCTTCAATCATTTCAAGGCAAATAAAGACTTCATAAAATAAAACAGAGAGAATTTCAGTCAAATATTTCATTGTCTTTTCTCTAGAATTCAAAGTGCCTTGTAGGATATGTATTATTAATAAATACTCCTATTGGGCAAAATTTTACATTGAATAATTTAGTTTATATTGAATAGCAAATAAATCAAATTAAAAAAAAAAAAACACCTCTTGCCAAAAGCGGTTTGGCTCAGTGGATAGAGCATGGGCCTGCAGACTGAAGGATCCCAGGTTTGATTCTGGTCAGGGGCATGTACCTTGGTTGCTGGCAAATCCCCAATAGGAGGTGTGCAAGAGGCAGCTGATCAATGACTCTCTCTCATTGATGTTTCTAACTCTGTATTTCTCTCCCTTTCTCTCTGTAAAAGAATCAATAAAAAATATATATATTTTTTAAAACCCACCTCTTTGTCTTTTTTTACTATATTAAAATATACTTTATATTCCTAATTTAGTAAGTAACACTTTTCACAGTTTAAATCATGATCATACCCTGATCATGTCTACTAACTATTAACACTATCATAAGTTAATTGTAACTGTTATCTATTAAAATTTCCTGAAAATCCATGTTTTCTAAAGAGCTTAGGAAATATTCATCTAATTTTACCTAAAGGTTTATACCCAATTTATACCAAATAAAAATTGGTTCTCATTTTTTAGCATGATTGTTCTGCTTATTTCCATGAGCTTCATTTCACTGATTATGTTTTACCTTGGGTGCTTATTGTTTATAAAATCAACACTACACTAATAGAATAACCCTTGAATTTATATTAAATAAAAATATATAACATACAATTTTTATTTTAATCAAATGGTTTTTCCCTAAGAGTCCAATTAGAATCAGGGACTAGATATTTTCAATACACCTTCCTCATTTCTTTCTCTGTGACTCAAGAGGTTTGTAGCACTTTGCACAAGAACAACAGAAACCAATTGGCTTTCTTAAGTGTTTGTAGAAACTTAGAGATCTGATTCTAGAAAGTAAGTGGAAGTACTCTAAAATTATACTAGTGATTCCAAATTTCTAGATTAATAAACTACAGACTAGAGCAAAAGCTCAAATACAGTCATTTCTGTTATCAATTCATTTTTTCTAATTTATTTAATACATTTTTTACTTTGATTCCTCTCTGTTTCATGGACTATAGGACTATGGTAAGACACAAGTCTTAAAATGGTCAATATATTGACTGCTGTTTTGTTTCTTGCTGTTACTATGTTTGTTCTAATTTTCATTCTCTCCTATTCTATCTTCTGTCATGTCCTTCTACTCCTCCTTTCCTCCCTTTCTTCTTCCCCCCCCCCACTTATATCTATTTTTATTTATATTCTTGAGTAGAGCATATGTTCACTGAAAGTGCCTAAGGAAGTTGTAGATTTGTGCACTTGAGAGAGAAGTGTGTGTGAGTTTGGGGGGGGGGGGGGAAGGGTCTTGCACCAAGATAAAGTAACAACATATTTCAAGGAGAGAATGTGTGATTAGCCACTAATGATGACTAATAAGTGTCTGTACTTGAAGTAAATATTTAGATCTTCAAGTACTTGATATAATAATATGACTTAAAAACTATTCAATGCACCTCCTGTAAGGAACAACTGTATTAATAGCAGTGCCAAGATTAAAGAAACTCTAACAAAGTATTTTTTTTTTGGCTGGTTGGTTGTTTCTTTGTATTTGTAAAACATCATTGACTTGTAGCGGTAGGTACAGTATACACCACAGAAAATTATAAAAGTGATGGATTTATTTTAAGTATCACACAGTTCCAACTCATTCACTGACCTTCTGTGTTTACTGTGGCAGCACAGTTTCTTCACTGTGCCTACTACACCAAAGTGTGTTACTAGTGTGACCATATTTTCTGTTTACCATCCTAAGAGAGATAAGAAAAATATATCTTTCTATTGTTTCAAACCTCTCAGAAAAAAATGTGTGAAAGAATTTATTTCAGCATATTCTCAATTAAAACGTAGAAATGACTAAGATGAATAAAAGCAGGGTGTTTTCCTACAAATAATGACTTCTTCAATATTAATCTAGAAATTTGGAATCACTCATATAACTTTAGAGTACATTTACTTACTTTCTAGAATCAGATCTCAACATGTTGAAATATGCAATCAATAATATGAAATTTATTGGTTTATTTTTATTTGGAAATGTGTCTAAATTTATCTGATTTCAATGATTCCAAAAACCTTTGTGTATTTCATAATTCCTAGCTCAGTGTTAAATTAAAATTGTTTCTAAATTAGTGCTTTTTAAATAAAATATTTTATTTAAAATGACAAAGTGATTTTATAGGAAAAAACTCCTGGTTAACAATTGTACTTTAGAAAAACATTACCAGTTTGTGATTTATGAATAAAAATATCTTTTTGAAATTCATCCTAAATGCAGCATACAGAACAATTCCTGAGCTGTTTGGAAAGCTCAGGGAATATTAGCTAGTATTGATTTGAAGAGAATGGTATTCCTAGTTACGGAATCAGCTTCTACAGCCATAATGTTTCCTTAGAGAACTGCAATTCAATTATTGGTCATGCCACACTTGGCTTCCTCCGTGAGATTGACTGCATTATATTATGCCAATTTGGAGGCCCTTCATTGCCTCTGCACCGAGAGCCTCACAGTGAGGTATAGTAACAAAAAAGCCCTGCTAACCTTGGGAAAGGGCATTTCCAGGGATTAATGTTAACAACCTTTAGCTGTATTGCAAACCACTGCCTCTATCCAGACTATCATCAATCCCTAGAAATATACTTTGACCCCTGGTTATTACAATTCAGATGTAAAAGGTTAAAAAAACCACACAGATCCATTAAATTGAGTTATGTCTTTCTCCAGGCAATGGCAAAGTTGAAACTTATTTTTCAATATAACAAATAAAATTCTGAAGAGCCCTATGAACACTAAGACTATTATTTACTGTGGCTGAATGTGACTGTAGTAGATCAATCTCTTTCATGGGCATTTATGCTTAACTTAAATAGTAATTGAAAATATACATTAAACTTATGTTCACATGAAAATGAATATGAAAACATGTAATCTTATTTAGTATTAGAAAACCTCATTTTCTTTTGACTATTTTTACAAAGCTATTTTATTAATAAAACAAGAGTTTCAAAAGATATATGTGAAAAATCATTGCCCTTAGATGACTTTGCAGATTTTGATCATATAGGTTAAATATGAGTTCAAGCTTCTGAATAGTCCAAACATTCACTGGGAATTTTAATGCACAGACAGATTTTGGAAACATACTGTTTTAGATTTTCATTTAAACTGCAACTAAAAAATTATATGATACAATACACTTTAGAATTCTTAAGGTTTATGACAGTTTTTTTTTTAAATTTCACAGACTCTAATATCACTAAAATATAGGATAATTTGGAATTTTAGACTATAATACAATTTATCCAAATTAATTACATTTAGTAGAGCAATTGTCATATGTGGTATCAAAAATAAAATTAAACATTTGACATTATAATGGTATTATCAAAAGTTAAATTCCTTTACATTTTCTTAAAAATTATAAAGCACAATTGTTTTAAAAATCATTCTAAACTAACAAAAAAAGATGATAGCTCCCCAAATCATTTATAAAAATAGTATAACATTAATATTATAACTCAATATTGATAATAAACTAAGGAGATATATAAGACAAATTTTAAAACACGTGTTCACTCTATTCTAAATAAAATGTAAGAATTGAGTCATACAACTAATTGTATGAAACTGACAACTTTAGGATTATATCAGAATTTTAGTAGTAACTTGGTAGTAAAAAATGTACCAACACAATTTGTCCCATAAAATAATTAAAAAACAAATAGGAAGGATCTCAATACCAGATATCAAGCTGTATTGCAAAGTCACTATTCTCAAAACTGCCTGGTATTGGCATAAGAACAGACAGATAGACCAATGAAATAGAATAGAGAACCCAGATATCCACCCAAACCACTATGCTCAATTAACAAAAGAGGCAAGAACATACAATGGATTCAAGATAGTCTCTTCAATAAATGGTGTTGGGGAAATTGAACAGATATATGCAAAAAAATGAAACTAGACAACCAACTTACACCATACACAAAAATAAACCCAAAATGGATACAGGACTTAAACATAAGATAGGAAACCATACAAATATTAAAAACTCCAGAGGAAGGAAAATCTCAGACATATGCCAAAGCAATATCTTCACTGATACCACTCCTAGGAGAATGGAAACTACAGAGAGAGAGAGAAAAAAAAAATGGGACTACATCAAAATAAAAATCTCTGCACAGAAAAAAAAAAAAAAAATCTACAAAACAACAAGAAAGCCCACTGCATGGGTGAACATATTTGCCAATTTGTCACCAATAAGGATTTAATATCCAACATTTACAGGGAACTCATACAAATTAACAAAAGGAAGATAAATAACCCAATTAAAAAGAATGGGCAACGAACCTTAATAGATACTTTTTGAAAGAGGACATAAGGAAGGCCAAGAGACATATGAAAATATGCTCAAAGTCACTAATCATCTGAAAGATGCAAATCAAAATGACAATGCAGTACCATCTCAAATCTGTCAGAATGGCTATCATCAACAAATCAACCGACAAGTGCTGGAGAAGATATGGAGAAAAAGGAACCCTCTTGCACTGCTGGTGGGAATGGAGACTGGTGAAGCCACTGTGGAGAACAGCATGGAGTTTCCTCAAAAGGTTAAAAATGGCCCTAAACAGTTTGTCTCAGTGAATAGAGCATCAGCCTGCAGACTAAAAGGTCCCAGGTTCAATTCCAGTCAAGGGCATGTATAATACCTTCGTGGCGGGTACATCCCCAGTAGGGGGTGTGCAGGAGGCAGCTGATTAATGTTTCTTTTTCATCAATGTTTCCAACTCTCTATCCCTCTCTCTTCCTCTTTATAAAAAATCAATAAAATATATTTTAAAGAAGGTTAAAAACAGAACTCCAATTTGACCCAGTGATCCCACTTCTAGGAATATATCCCAAAAAACTAGAAATGCCAATCACAAAGAATATATGCACTCTTATGTTCATAGCAACACAATTTACAATTGCAAAGATTTGGAAACAGCCTAATGCCCATCAGCAGATGAGTGGATTAGAAAACTGTGGTACATCTACACAATGGAATACTATGCTGCAGTAAAAATAAAGGAATTCTTACTACTTGCAACAGCATGGATGAAACTGGAGAACATTATGCTACGTGAAATAAGTCAGTCAGAGAAAGACAAATACCACATCATCTAACTCATTTGTGGAATATAATGAACAACATATGAACAAAAACAGATTTAGAAACAGAGAAGCACTCATCAGACTCTCAAACCTCAGAGGGAAGGGAGGGGAGGATGGGGGTGATGGGGAGAGATCAACCAAAGGACTTGTATGCATGCATATAAGCATAATCAGTGGACACAGACACCAGGGGGGTGAAGGCATGAGTAGGGGGATGGGGTGGACAATGGGGGGAAATAAAAAGTAAATAAATTAATTAAAATTAAAAATAAATAAAGTGATTATGAAAAAAATATGTGAAACAAAATTTCATGAATGCTAAAAAGCATCAATTAATCTCTAGCAAACTATCCTACATTTTTAAAAAGGTAAGACACAAAAAAGGGATCAGGTTAATGAAGGGGAGAAGGAGTCAAATGTGCAGTGATAGGAGATTTGACTTTGGGAAGTGAGCACAATGCAATATACAGAAAATGTGTCATAGAATTATGTACTTTAAACCTATACAGTATAATCTCACTGACCAATATCCCCAAAATAAACTTAATAATAAATGGTAAGCTTAACAGAAAGATAATATAGGAATGGAGGATAAATAATTTATAGAAACTACTTTAAAAATCAAAATAATTATTTCAAAGGAATACCACTACATTCATTTCTAATAAACTTAGGTAACAGAGAGTAATCTATACTAATAAAAGAGAAAGATGCAAATTGACTGTACCTGCACCAGACCCACCACCAGTCAGAAGCGAGTATGCAAATTAACCAGACAAAAAATGGTGGGTTAATTTGCATATGCAGGCACCCAGCGGCCTGGATCCTGGGAATATCTTCCAGGCTCAGGCTGCTCCAAGCTTGTAGGCCCACACATAGGCCCTGAGCTGCCAGGGTCCCTGAATACTCTTGCCACTCCTGGCCTATAGGCTTTGGTGTCAATAAGCCAAGGACAGGGTTGCAGAGGCTTGAGCAAGGCCGGAGTGAGCCCTGGGTGGGGGGCCTTGCCCAAGCCATGGCATGAGCTTGATCAGATCCAGGGGGTCCATGCCAATGCTGCAGCAGAGGTTTGAGCAGGGCCTGAGTGTAGGACATCCCCTGAGGGCTCCCCGTCTGTGGCTGGGCTGAGGGACCTCCTGCCAGTGCACAAATTTCATATACTAGGCTTCTAGTTCTTAATATTGAAGTTATTTTTATGATTGAAGTAAAAGTTTACTAAAATATTTAAGGAACAATAAAATGGTGTAGGTCAGCATTTAAAATAAATTTTATAAATTAATATTCTATGGTGAAGTATATCTGTGTTGAAATAAGTTTATAAAAGTCAATAACTACTGGTTTTCCATAGCAATAAAAGTAGAAGAAAGTTTTTTGGAGATAGTAACAAAATTATCAAATGTCCAGATGAGATTCAAAATCTTTAATACTGTATTAAAATATTTAAAAATCCTATATAATAAAGAGATAATATGCAAATTGACCCTCATGCCCTTGCACAACATGGCTACCTCCATGTAGTCAAAGATGGCCATCATAAGATGGCTGGCAGGGGAGGCAGTTAAGGTGACTGGCTGGCAAGGGAGGGCAGTTGAGGGCAAGCAGGCATGCATAGAAGGGCAGTTAGGGGCAATCAGGCTGGCAGGGGAAGGCAGTTGGGGGTTACCAGGCCAGCAGGGTAGGACAGTTGGGGGCATTCAGGGCAGCAGGGGAGTTGTTAGGGGGTGATCAGGCTGGTAGGCAGGTGAGCATTTTGTAGCCAGCAGTCCCTAATCGGGACTAAACCATCAGTTGGACATCTCCCTAGGGGGTCTAGATTTGAGAGGGTGCAGGCTGGGCTGAGGTACAGTCCCTCAGTGCACAAGTTTTATGCACTGGGTCTCTAATATGTAAAATAAGAAACAAAAGGAAAAATACAATATTCTTGGTTAGAACATTTAATTTCACAAACTAATTTCTTGCATATCAATATTTAAATATAAGTAATTACAGCCCAAATCACATTATTTCATAGTCACACAGTTTCATTCTCTTACTTGTATACATTAATTTTAAAGTTTATCAGAACAATGAAAGGTTAAACATCTCATGGAAATTATAAACAAGACTAGAGGCCCAGTGTACAAAATTTGTGCATGGGAACAGGGGTGTCCCTCAGCCCAGCCTGCACCCTCTCCAATCTGGGACACCTCAAGGGATGTCCGACTGCCTATTTAGACCCATTGGGACCAGGTCTAAATGGGCAGTAGCATATCCCTCTCACAATCCAGGACTGCTGGCTCCAAACTGCTCTCTTGCCTACCTTCCTATTGCCCCTAACTACTTCTGCCTACCAGCCTGATCACCCCTAATCATTCTCATACCTGTTTGATTGATGTCTAACTGCTCCCCTGCCAGTCTGTTTGCCCCCAACTTCCCTCCTCTGTGAGCCTGGTCACCCCTAACTGCCCTCCCCTGCAGGCCTGATCCCTCTATGCCCTCTCTTGAAGGCCTGGTCCCTCTCAACTGCCTTCCCCTGCTTGCCTGATCACCCACAACTGTCCTCCCTTGCAGGCCTGGTCCCTCCCAACTACCTTCCCCTGCTGGCCATCTTGTGTCCACATAGGGACAGGATCTTTGACCATCTGGGGGCAGCCATCTTGTGTGTTGGAGTGATGGTCAATCTGCATATTACACTTTTATTAGATAGGATAGAGGCCTGGTTCATGATTGGGGGTTGGCTGGTTTGCCCTGAAGGGTGCCCTGGATCAGGGTGGGGGTTCCCATGGGGCGTAGGATAGCCTGGGCGAGGGGCCTGTGGTTGTTTGCAGTCCAGCCACACTCCCTGATGACCCAAGTGGAGGTCCTGGAATCTGGAATTTATTTACCTTCTACAATTGAAACTTTGTAGCCTGGAGCGGAGCCAAGCCTCCTGCTTACTCCGTGGCTGGCAGCCATAACTGTTGGGATTTATTTATCTTCTATAATTGAAACTCTGTAGCCTGGAGTGAAGGACAGGGCCAGCCAGGGTGTATGGAAAGCTTTCCTTCCTTCATTGCAGGGGCAACCCTAGCCTCCCACTCCTTCCAGCTCTTTGGCTGCTGCCATTTCTGTTTTGATTTGTTTATCTTCTATAACTGAAACTTTGTAGACTTTTCCATTGCCTGGGAAACCCAGCCTCCCTGCTGCTCTCTGTGGCTATAGCCATCTTGGTTGGGTTTATTTGTATATTCTCTCCTGGTTGGCTGATGGGTGTGGCTTGTGGGTATAGTGGAGTGATGGTTAATTTGCATATTACTCTTTTATTAGGTAAGAAAATGGAGTGGAAAGAGAATATGTAATGTAACAGAGATGGTATTGGCATACCATTACACAGATCATTAAGCTAATTTAAAAATAGATCCAAGAATATAGAGATGACAGTTTCAGAGGAGACCTTCTTAGTTAAGAGATAGATGCACTTAATTATGACAGTCTTTTATGTGGTTGGAAATAATGTGTGCTATTTATAAAACCAAAGTGTCCGTGCTTTGAATATATATATGCTTGTAATGCATATACCAAGTAACTTTTGCAAATTTATAAGAAAAAAAATATATTAAATATCCAATAGGATATAGGAAATTTATAGAACAGTAATTAAAAATACTGGCAAAATGAAAATTTGTACAAATGCACTGGTAATTTGTGAAAAGTAACTTAAAGAAAAATATAGCATTATGTTTATGTAACAAATAAGTAAACTTCCTTTGCTATATATTAGTGGCCAGGTGCACAAAATCCGTGCAGGGGGATAGGTGAGGGGGGTTCTTTCAATTCAGTCTGCATTATCTCCATTCTGGGACATTCCTCTAGTAATTGGGACCAACGGCTCCTAACCAGCAGTAAGACATCCCTCTTATAATCTGGGACAGCTGGCTCCTAACCGCTCACATATCTGTCTGCCTGGTTGCCCCTAACTACCCTCCCCTGCTGGCCTGGTCACCTCTAACCACCTCTACCTGGGCCCTGCCATTGTGGCTTTTTCTGGAACATTGTCATATTATTTTCTACTTTTCTACATGTATTTAAAATACTCCAGAATAATTTAACTGAATAAAAAATGGTCAAGTTGCAGAAAAATAAAAGTTTTGAAATACAACCTGGTAGGCTTGAAAGCAACAACATTTGTGTAAAAGGGCATAAGGTGCAGTTGGCAACAAAACTTGCTGTCAGGATTGCTTGGTTAATATTCTTTTGTTGGAAAGGTGTGCTTTGGGCAAAGGAGAAAAGGAAACCAGCCCTATAAAAGGGAGCGTCTGATTGGGCCTTTGCCACAGCAGAGAGGGGCAGGTGCAGCAAAGGTTCAGGCCGTCCCACAGGCAGGGATGTCTGTGTGTGTGGGACACCAGAGGACACCTGTCACCCCTGAGACACAGTTTGCTAACACTCACAATCGCAGAGCTCAGGAAGAATCACTCTTTTTAAAACTATTATTTCTCCGACGTATAAAATATACATACATATGAATATACATGCCCTCTTCTGAGCTTCCCCTGCCTCCATTTAATATTTGGCTATGGCCTTCTTTTCATGTCAAGGAACTGGATGTGCAGACATAATTATTTTTAATTTTTTACAGAGAAAAAGAGAGAGGGATAGAGAGTTAGAAACATCGATGAGAGAGAATCGTCTATCAGCTGCATCTTGCACACCCCCTCCTGGGGATGTGCCCGCAACCAAGTTACATGCCCTTCATCGGAATTGAACCTGGAACCCTTCAGTCCGCAGGCCGATGCTCTATCCACTGAGCCAAACTGGTTTCAGACAAAGATAATTTTTAATGGCTACGGTGCTATCCCTGACTGTTTTGACGTTACTGTGGTTTACTTCACTAACCTTTATCGTGGGGCAGGTTGTTTCCGGTTTCCCCTGGCATCAACAACTACGGCAAACCTAGTTGTTTATTTGACTGTTTACTTAGGACACATTCCCAGACATGGAACTCCTGGCCCAAAGCTAATTCACATGAATTTGGATCCTCATTTCCAAATTGACTTTATATTGGCTTCTGTTTGTTTAGTCCATTGGTTTTAAATCAAATTACACTCCCACAAACGGGGTAAGAGAAAAACTGTTCAATGCGCCTTCCGCAAATCACAAACTCTTGCTGAACTTGAGTGACCCTTTCCTGGCATAGCTGTCTGCACACTTTTCAGGGCACCTTTGAAGGAAGGAAAGCGACATTTCCCAAGGAGGTGGAAGCAGAGTGGAGACCCTCCCAAGGGTCTTCCCTCCTTCCTGACCAAGCTGGAGCCAGAGGGAAGCCAGCCCAGGTCCCCGGTGCCTGCGAGTGGCCAGAGGAGCTAAGTAGTCCTGGTCCTGGGTACTTGCCGATGGCCAGAGGAGGGAAGCCCAATCTTAGGTGCCTGCAGGCAGCTGGAGGAGGGAAGCCTGAGTCCCAGGTGTCATAGGGAAGCCGTTGCCAGCAGCCAAGGGAAGGAAGGTTTTCTCTTGCATGAATTTTCATGTATCAAGGCTCTAGTATTATATATTTTATACTGCATGCAACAGGTGTTTGTTGATTCAGGTTATAAGCTGGTTAGTCTTCTTGTTGGTAAGAATACAGCAGTGAGCCGGGACCGGTTTAGCTCAATGGATAGAGCGTCGGCTTGGGGACTGAAGGGACCGGGGTTCGATTCTGGTCAAGGGCATGTACCTTGGTTGCGGGCATATCCCCAGTAGGGGGTGTGCAAGAGGCAACTGATCGATGACTCTCTCTCATCGATGTTTCTAACTATCTCTCTCCCTTCCACTCTGTACAAAATCAATAATATATATATATATATATATATATATATATATATATATATATATATATGTATATATTGATATATATAAAAGAATACAGCAGTGAGAAAAAGATACAAAAATTACAACCATAAGTGACAGATAAATCATAAAATATGTTTTTCATGCATGTTACATAATTGTAATATAAAATATGAGGGGAATGTTCCACATAAAATGTATCATGAAAATTAAATGAATAACAAAATATGTGTCAATTTAAAATATATTTTCATCATTTTCTTTACCCCTCAAATTTTAATGTTGAATCAATGGTAAAATCTTGTGGGGGGGAAAAAACAAAGCAAATTTCATTGCTTGTCACCACTGACCATGATTGATATTTTCATATGCTACACAAACAAGTGTTAAGTTTCAATTTCCTGTGCAAATACAGTGCTGTGTTCTAGAACTAATTATTCCATATCTTGATTCTTTTTGACTGTTGTTGCACACTGGCAATTGAAAACAAGGCTGAAAGAGCTCTAAGAATGCTTTGTTTTAAATTTCTTTGTTATCTTAAGAGATAAAAGCAAATGAGTACTTGCAGCATTTTCATTTTCAAAGCTGGAAACAAAGGAAAATAGATTGCATCTATATATTTTAATTTATATTATAATACTAGAGGCCTGATACATGAATTCATGCATGGGTTGGGTTCCTGGGGATGGCCTGTGTGGTTCAGTTCCAAACCGGTAGTCCAACACCACCTTCCAATTCTGCCTCCTCTTCTGCTCATCCTGGCTTTGCTGCACCTGCCGCAGGCTCACACACAGTCCTGGTTGACAGAGCTCACCAGCCATCTGCCCTGCATCTGGGGGAGAGGGGCAGAAAGCAATCAGCCCTCTGGGCGGGCGGTGGGCCACCTTGCCAGCCTGTGGTCCAGACCCATCTTGCTTACATGCATGCCAGTTGTTAGAATTCTTCTGGTGCCCAGTTTTATGTCTTTTTTTTTTTTTTTTTTTTTCTTGAGGAGTGTCTAGGGAGGGGAAGTAGCTGTGGTGCCTGAGGTCGACTCCCTTTTTTTTTTTTTTTTTTTTTTTTTCTTGAGGAGTGTCTAGGAAGGGGAAGTAGCTGTGGTGCCTGAGGTAGACTCCCAGGAGGCTGGAGGCACCCTTGGGATCATACTGCTGGGTCCCCAGGATGGGTCGGTCAGCTGATCGGTCCTCCTGAGGTGGGAGCACACCAATCACCAGGGGACTGCTCCTACATTGAGCATCTGTTACCTGTTGGTTAGTATGCTTCATAACAACTGATCAACCGGTCGACTGGTTGTTCAGTCATTTAGTCACTTCAGCTTTTATATATAGACTAGAGGCCTGGTGCATGAAAATTCATACACTAGGTGAGGAGGTCCCTCAGCCTGGCCTGTTTGTTCCCTCTCATAGTCTGGGAGCCCTTAGGGGTGGGAGGCAACCCAGCAATCAAGGGAAGGCGACGCCCCATCACACCTTTGCTGCTGACACTGCTGGCAGTGTAAGACTTGGCTGGCCCTGATTACCTGAGCCTTGGTTGGCCCTAGGTGGCTGGGCAGCTGCCATCAGAGGCTTGCCTGTGCCTCAGGTTGGCCCTGGGTGGCTGGGGACTCCAGAGGTAGGCACACGGAGTGGCCGGGCCTGCCTGGGGGTAGCCTGGCCTTGCCGCACACCTGCCGCCCTGCCAGGGATAAGGGGACTGGGCACTGCCATCTTGTGGCTGTGGGCACTGCCACCTTTGAGGGCCTGTAAGTTAATTAACATATTCCCTTCATATTGGCTGTGGGCACCACCATCTTTGCGAGGGTCAATTAGCATATTCCTTCTTTATTATTTAATACTAGAGGCCTGGTGCATGAAATTTGTGCACAGGTAGGGTGCCCAGGCCTGGCCAGCAATCAGGGACAATCAGGCTCCACACCTCTGGGCCTCCCCGCCTCCTCCTTCCTTCACTGCACTTGTGCACCACCACACGTTTTCCCACCTTCTGGCCTCCCACATCCTCCTTCCTTTGCTCCCTCAGGGCCCTGCTGCGCTGCTGGTCACCCACCATGTTCTGTGCCACCCCCTGGTGGTCAGTGAACATCCTGAGCAAACTCCAGAGGGGATAATTTGCATATTAGCCTTTTATTATATAGCATAAAATGTATTCATAAAATTCATTAAAAACATTTTTAAGAGTTGATAGGACCAACATTAATAAGTTTTGAAAAATACATGTAAGTATGTATGTGAATATATATATATTTATGTAAAAAATGAATAAAATTATTTTTCAATAATTGGTGAAATAATACATTTTACAGTATTGAACAACAGTGCAGCAAGCATTACAATAGTATAGCACTGTTTAAGGCATTTCTTTTACAGTATCTTCTTTTCTTATGAGATACCTTATGAGTTTCCATGCTGTCAATTATTTTACTTACAATATGTCATAGTATATATTTGTCTAATATATTAAATGTAGTACAGTTTCAACTGTTTATCTTTGTTTCTAGAAAGCAAGGCCCTCTTTGTGTTTTGTCAATATTATATCCCTAGCTATCTACACTGTATCTTGTTTGTAGACACTGTTTATCCACCCTGAGAGATGAAAGTCTTAGGAGTTAGGACTTTTTATTTGTTCTTTCATTTACTTCATCTAATTCTAAGCTCCTCTACCTGAGAGAGCTTTGAAAAAAAAAAATAAAAGATTGAATCATGTGTTATTAAAACTAGATATTTCAAAGGAGATTTACTTAGAATAGTGTGTTTTTTTAATTATACTTGGAAACATCTTTTTGTTAAAGAGAAGTTTCTTTTAAATGTTACATTATGTTTCTAATTCAAAATATGTTTACATCACTAAAAATTAATGAAAGGTAATATATCAATACAAATTTAATTATGGTAATTGAATGTCATTGTCTTTTTTTCTTGCATACTAAAGACACAAAAGAAAGAAGATTATTTATTTCTAATGTCCAATTAATGAATCTATGTGGCTTTCTAAGATTCACTGTAGATTTTGAGATTAAATTGGTCTTGTAATTAGCAATACAAATTTGATATAGATGTGCTCTTGTGGAAAGAACTATAAAAAAAATACTATATAAATTTTAATACCAACAAAAATTTGCAAGTTTTATTTTAATTACAATATTGTGCTTAACGTCAATCATAATATGATTTTGTATTTATGCTTTCTTATTTTGTGATATCTCATTTTTTAATAAAAAAAAAAACTGGGGGAAAGAAAAGGAGTACAAGCCATGGCTAAAATAGATGACTGGAAAATTAATTAATTAATATAAGTCCATGTATCTCAATTGTTAACGTTTTTTTTTCAAGTTGAGCATTCTGCTCTTGTAATATAATTATTGTGCATTAATAGACATATGTTGGCTTTCACACAAGGAAGTCACACTTACATTTTTAAACATTTACATCTTGAAATCAAAGCCTACAATTTTACTAAAATAAAAGTATTTGAAAGCAAAATAATTTCTCACATCTTATTTTTCTCACACTTTTGCTACTTATATGTAAACTAGAGGCCCAGTACACAAAATTCATGCATGGTGTGTGTGTGTGTGTGTGTGTGTGTGTGTGTGTGTGTGTCCCTCAGCCCAGCCTGCAACTTCTCCAATCTGGTCATCAAGGGATGTCTAATGTCCCATTGGGATCAGGCCTAAACAGGCAGTTGGACATCCCTCTCACAATCCAGGACTGCTGGCTCCCAACAGCTCACCTGCTTGCCTGCCTGATTGCTCCTAACAGCTTCTGCTGCCAGCCTGATCACCCCTAACCACTCCCCTGTCAGCCTGATTGATGCCTAACTGCTACCCTGATGGCCTGATTGCCCCTAACAGCCCTCTCCTGCTGGCCTGGTCACCTCTAACCGCCATCTCCTGCTGGTCTGGTCCCCCCCAACTGCCCTTCTCTGTCAGGCCTGCCTCCCGCCAAATGCTCTCCCTTATAGGCCTGGTCACTCCTAACTGCCCTCCCCTGCAGGCCTGATCACCCACAACTGCCTTCCCCTGCTGACCATCTTGTGGCAGCCATATTGTGTTCAAATGGGGCAGCCATCTTTGACCACATGGGGGTGGCCATCATGTGAGTTGGAGTGATGATCAATTTGCATATTACTTTTTTAATATATAGGATTATTTCCTTGAAAAACAGAACAAGGCTCACAATTTACAAAGATTTCTGTATGTAGTAGTCCACCTTACCTACACTTTCATTTATGCACAGTCAGCTGCAGCCTGAACATATTAAGTGAAAACTTGCAGAAATAAAACACTAAGTTTTAAATTGCATGACATTTTGGGTATCATGATAAAATATAGCACTATCACACCCCTTCGTGGCCAGATATTAATCATTCCTTTCCCGACATACCATGCTGTATACCCTACCCACCAGCTAATCACTTAATAGCCATCTCAGTTACCAGAGGTACTGTTACTGTGTATTTTTGCTTAAAAGTAACCCTTATTTTACATAATAATACAACAAGCAAATCATTTGAACTTTAGATTTATATATGGCAATCCTAACTATCTGAAACTCCTCCTCATACCCTAACTCTCTCATTTATGCTCCCACTCTCTTGTTCTTTAGACCCATTTGGAACATAATTTATATGGGCAGAGCTGAATGTCTTGGACTGATAACAGAAATGTGCGAATACTATATTCTGCCAGTATACTTTATTTATCCTAAGCATTTCCACAGAATTTTCTTACCCCTCTCCAGCTTCAAATGCTTTTCTACAATACTTTGGATGTTTATGTTTCAATGCTCATGAATTATAGCATATGTATCACTGGATGTTGATAGCAGGGGAGAATGTGGGTCTTTGGGAGCAGGGATAAATGGGAATTTGATACACTCATCTGTATTTTCACTTTCCATGGTTTCAATAACTTGGTTCAACTGTGGCTCAAAAATATTAAATGGAAAATTACATAAATAAAGAATTCATAAGTTTAAAATTGTGTGCATTCTGACTGAATAACATGATGAGATCTCTTGCCCTTTTGCTCAGGACATGAATCATCACTTGTTCCAACATATCCCCATGCTGTATATGCTACCTGCCGTTAGTCACTTAATAGCCAATGGGTTGCAGAATCACCATGCCACTGTTCAAGTAACCCTTATTTTTCTTAATAATGACACTTTTACATAACTTTTATTACATTGACTTAAAATTCAGTTATAAAAATATTTTATTACCTAGATGATATTTCACATGACCATTATCTAGACTCAGTATATGAATACTCCCACAACCACCTACACACACATATATATGTAAAACTTTCCTAAAAATAATTAAAATACTTTGTTTCAATATTGGTAAAACTATGTTCCAATTTGCTTTTGATCTTAAATTAGATATGGTGTCCTTTTACATAAATGCAATAGAACATAAGTAATTGTATTTAACTCTGTTAAAATTAATAACAAATTTTTCTAACTGTGCTGGAGTGGATTAGGAGATCAACATCCATGGGAATATATGGAATCTGATCATCCTGAGACTGTAAAGATTTTATTTTCTTGTATCTTTGGTCTTAAAATATATACTCACAGAATAGATATTCTCAGTTACTCAGAAGGATTATTTGTAAATGGCACTCATTGCAGTACTGATTAAAAATAAACAAACACAAAACTTAAAAACACAGCAATATATTCTATACATTGAACCACATTTACAAGATCAGCTGACCAAATAGAAAGGCTTGTTCTCATGCTATTCTTTCTTTACATTGGGGTTTAATAGTTTGTACAGACAGGATATCCAAGTGTATATATTCCAGATGTCCAAGAATTAGTATTTAGTCAAGGCCTTCAGCATCAATTCCTTCTTTGTCAGTGCAATCAAAGGAAAAACTTCCTAAAAGAAAATCATTTGGTCATAGACACTAACAGTAGTACATTAAACATTTGAGTGTTTATAATTCAACTCAAGTAAAGCTTGAAAAGCAGTCAGAGAGTCTCAGGGGCAGTGCATGTCAGGATATGCATTTTTTCCATTTGTCTGTAAGTCAAAAAGTACCTTTGAAAAGTGTCCTATTCATTGGCAATATGTAATGAATAAATAGACCTGAGTTTTGCACTCCTGAAAATTAAATATACTATAAATAATATTTGCATAAATGCTTACAAATTGGCAAGTATGCAAGGTGTTCACTAGTACAGAGTTTATAAAGAATAAGTCACTATGAAGCATAACTTAAACTCAAGAGAGTAAAAGTATTCCATTAGGAAGTATTTTTATTTATTTATATATTTATTGTTTTTAGTTGTTGCTATTTCATTTATTTTTTAAAATCTTTATTGTTGAAAGTATTACGTTTGTCTCCTTTTTACTCCATTGACCTCTCCTAGACTACCCATGCCCTCCACCCCAGGCCCTCACCACCATATTGTCTGTGTCCATGGGTTATTCAATTATGCATACAAGTTCATTGGTTGATTTCTTCCCACCTACCCATCCTAGCTTGCCTTCTTTCTGAGGTTTGACAGTCTGTTCAATGCTTCTGTGTCTCTGGATCTATTGTATTTTTATTAATTAGTTCATGTTGTTTATTAGATTCTACATATGAGTGAGATAATGTGATACTTATTTTTCCCCAACTGGCTTATTTTGCTTACCATAATTCTCTCTAGGTCCATTCATGCTGTTGAAAATGGTACAAGTTCTTTCCTTTTTACAACTGCATAGTATTCCATTGTGTAGATGTACCACAGTTGTTTTTTGTTTGTTTGTTTTGTTTTGTTTTGTTTTATCTACACATTAACTGATGAGCACTTGGGTTGTTTCCAAATCTTAGCTATTGTAAATTGTGCTGCTATGAACATAGGGGTGCATATATTCTTTCTGATTAATGTTTCAGGTTTCTTAGGCTATATTTCTAGAATTGGGAGAACTGGGTCAAATGGGAGTTCTGATTTTAATTTTTTTGAGGAAATTCCAACTGTTTTCTACAGTAGCTGCACCAGTTTGCATTCTCACCAGCAGTGTATGAGGGTTCCCCTTTCTCCAAATCCTTAACAACACTTATCCTTTGTTGATTTGTTGATGATTGCCATTCCAACAGGTGTTAGGTGGTACTTCATTGTCATTTTGATTTGCATTTCTCAGATGATTAGTGATATATAGAAGGCCAAGAGGCATATAAAAGAAAAATGCTCAAAGAAATGTTTTTAAAGATGAAATATCAAGACTAAATGTTAAAAATTGACTCATTTAATAAGAAATATTTATCTCACAGAAAAATCAATGAGGCAAATAAATTTTACCTTTGCTCAGCAAGGACACACTCTGACTATGTTACATCTAGGTTTTTCATAGTTAGTTAGAAACTGTGCCCAGAACATTTCAATTATTCAATAAGTTATTAAGAATATTCAAACAACATACTATCAGTAAAATAGAGTGAATTTTATTCACTCTTTTAAAATGAGAGACTACATTTATGTCAACATGGATGGACCTTAAAGACCTTATGCCGGGTGACATAAGCCAGATAAAAAAAGAATAATTCTGTTTGATTTCATTTATATGTGGAACCTAAAATAACAATAAAACTATTATAGATACAAAGTATATAATAGTAAGTTTCAGTCATAAAATAAGCTGTTGGAAAGTAATGTACAACATAATGACTCCAGTTAATACATAGATTACAAATTTAAAAGTTGCCAAGATAGTATCACTTTTATTTGTTTGAGGAACCTCTAAACTGTTTTCCATAGTGGCTGCACGAATTTGCAATCCCAGCAACATCTTTGTCAATACTTTTTGTTTGTTTATATTGATTATAGTCATTCTGACAGGTGTGAGGATCTCTCATTGTGGTTTTAATTTGCATCTTTCTGATGATTAATGATGTTGAGCATCTTTTCATATGTCTATTGACCACTTGGATGTCCTCTTTAGAAAAAAATCTTACTTAGGTCCTCTGTCCATTTTTTGTCTTAAGATGTTTGAGAACATCTGATTGTTGTACAGAGAACAAAATACAGAGAACAAATTAAGTGTTGCCAGATAGTAGGGGAGTTGGAAAGTTGGGTATAAAAGTAAAGGAATTAAAACATACAAATTAGTAATCACAAATTAGTCACAGGAATAATTAAATACACCATGTGGACTATATTTTTCACAGTGATTGGTTATAATATTTATAATATAATATAATATAATATAATATAATATAATATAATATAAATACTAATTCATCCCCTACTTAAGTTATAGGGGATGGATTAGTGGTTACCTCATATCAATTAATGGGGGACAGTTTAAGTTTTGCTTATAATTTTGAGAGACGAAGCTAGAAGTGACCAGGGAAAATTAGTCTCCTTCATCTCAACTGGTTTTATCTGTTCAGGGAATTGACAAGGCTGGTCTTGTGTAAGATTTTAACATAAAAATGGTCTCTATAGAAATATAGATATAAAATAATATAAATATAAATCATTGTATCTTATATAATCCTATATGATAAAAGAGAAACACGTAAATTGACTGTACCTCCACTAAACACACCAGCAAATCAGAAGTTAGTATGCAAATTAACCCAACAAATATGGTGAGTTAATTTGCATACACAGGCAGTGGGAGGAGATCAGAACAGGGGAGCCAGCAGAGAGTGGAGTGGTTTAGGGAACTTGGCTCCCCAAGCCATCAGGCAGAGAGGGAGAGCTGGAAGCTTGGAGGACTTGGCAGAGAGGGAGGCCATGGGATGGAGATAGAGCAGGAAGGGAAAACCAAGAACATGGGAGCACCATAAATGCTGGGAATCATAGTCCTCATGGCAGACAGATCTTGTAGACGCTAGAGCAAAGTGAGCCTGGAGCAAGTTACTGTTGCATTGGGGGATGGAGGGAAAGCAAAGGTGGGAGACATAAGTAAAATCACAGTGTCTAGGAAAAATTAAAGGGAAGCTATCCTGAAACTTCTGTAAATCTCCACCAGTGAAGCAAAGAAAAACAAAAAGCCTCTATTATTCTGTAAGCAACAAACCAAACTGGGTTGGGGTCTCAGACAATTCACTCATATGATTGCAAAGACAGAGAAACTCCTGAGTTGGATAGGGCTCCCCTGAGGATTTCCAGATTGGAGAGGGTGCAGGTCAGGCTGAGGGACCCACCCCCTGTGCACAAATATTTATGCTCCAGGCCCCTAGTTTAAAATAATTACTCAAAGTAATTTTAAGAGAATAATTCTGGTAACATGGTATTAATGACAAGTATATTTTATAATGTAAATTTAAAAATTAGATTTTATTATGAAATAAAAACATTTATTATCGAAACAGAAAACATTTTAACTTTAATCTATATATATATAAAAGGTTAATATACAAATTGTCCTTTTGGGAGTTTACTAGGAGAGGAGTGTAATCACTCACCACAAGGGAGCAGTGCAGAATATGATGAACGACCAATAGTGGCAGTGCGGCACTGAAGGAGTGAGAGAAGGAGAAGGCAAGGAGGCCAGGCTTAGGGACCCTTCCTGCACAAATTTCATGCACCAGGCCTCTAGTCCTATCTAATAAAAGAGTTATATGCAAACTGACCATCACTCCAACACACAAGATTGCTGCCTCCATGTGGTCAAAGATGGCTGCTCCCATGTAGACATAATATGGCTGCCACAAGATGGCCAGCAAGAGAGGATTGTTGGGAGGGGCCAGGCATGCAGGAGAGGGCAGTTGGGGGGGACCAGGCCTGCAGGCAAGGGCAGTTAGTGGTGTCAAGGCCTGCAGGGGAGGCCAGTTAGAGGCAAACAGGCTGGCAGGGGAGCAGTTAGGCATCAATCAGGTTGGCAGAGGAGTGGTTAGGGGGTAATCAGGCTGTCAGGCAGAAGTGATTATGGGCAATCAAAAAGGCAGGCAGAGAAGTGATTGGGAGTCAGCAGTCCTGAATTGTGAGAGGGATGTCCCACTGCTTGTTTAGGCCTGATCCCAAATGGGAAGTAGGACATTTCTCCAGGGGTCCCAGATTGGAGAGGGTGCAGACTAGGCTGAGGGAAATACACCCACCCCATGCATGAATTTCATGCATCTGGCCTCTAGTATAATTATAATTTTACATTAATATAAACTATATACCACAAATAAAACTAATTATAAATATTCATAATTGAATTTTAGTGAATTAGCACTGAATTGTTTAGAATCTGATGATGATAAAAAAGCATTTATATTTTCAAAAGAAATGTAAGAATAAAATTTATGATTATTTTTATAAAATAGTATTTTAATAATTCTAGAAACAAGTTTTAATAATTAAGAACATAAAAGACTGAAATGTTTGGATGCCAAAAGATTATATAACTAGGAACTATATTTGGCATTTAATTATTCTAAATTTTTATAGAACAAAAGTATCAGATATCTCTTCACTAAAATCATTTAATGAATCTAATAAGTGATTGTATCATAGAAGACTAAATATCATAATTGTCACAGAAAATGAAGCAGCTAAATACTTATTCTGATCTCTAAAGAATGCCATCAAATGCATCAAGGAAATGCAGTATCAACAAGATATAACATAGTCCACAGGGAATCTGAGGCGACAGAGAAAAAAATAGTAGGCAATAACAAATGGTTTTCCACAGGGACTATAATGGAGCAATAATTAAAGAGCAAGAAAGTATTAAAAAATTTGTAATAATGCTAACAGGAGGAAGAAATTAAAAGGATAAAATTACTTATAGCAGTTACTTTACTATTTGCTTCAAGTTGATATGCCTAATTTAAAACACACAAACATACACATACACACACACACACTGAAAAAGAGACACAACATATAACTAAATGAATAAAATGATTGGCAATGCAGTAGAGTTGCTGCTATAGAACATACACATTTATTTCATCACTGCTTTTAAGATCAAGTAGATATTTACACAAAGAAACTTTTTATACTTATTGCAGCACTTATATACTTATCAGAATATTTATAAAATAACAAAATCTGCCTACATTTTAGTAATTCTTATGTAACTAGCCTGAATTCTTTCAGATCTGTATTTTGATTATTAATATTATTATTATTTTACTACATAGAATAAAATGTACACAGTATTGGCAACTTCCTTTTTCTAACCTAACATTCAATTATATCTCTTGTCATCAAACACATTTGTGTTTGATTTTGAAACATATTCTTTAAGAAGTCTTATAATACAAACATTTCCAAGACAAGTCATTTATTCTTGGGAAACAAATTGAATTTTAATTAGTGTTGCACCCAGTTTTATTATTATGTATCATAATGACAGAACCTTGAAGATATCTGGCATTTTAGTAATTATAATTTAGTTAATTCTATCTCAATATATAAAAGCCTAATATGCTAAGTGTCCAACCTATTGGTTGAATTTTTGGTTAACTGCTCGACCAGTTGCTATTATGTGCGCTGACCACCAGGAGGCAGACTCTCTGACCAGTAGGTTAGCTTGCTGCTGGGGTACCGTCTATAGGGACTGGGCAAGACAGGCTGGACATGCCCTGGAGTCATCCCACGATCCCTCTCTGGCCACCCAACCTCCCCCAAACCCTCCCTGGCCCACTGCCCCAATCAGAACTGGGTGGAATGTCCCGATAACCCAGACTGTTGACCACGCTAAGGGACCCCACCTGTGCATGAAGTGGTATACAAGGCCTCTAGTTATATAAATATGAACTTTTACAGGTTTTTACATAATTAAGTATAAGTAAAGTTAGAAATATTTATATTATGTCACTAAATATCTAATTTATTTTGACCAGGTTAACTCTAAAATTTAATAATATTATTTTAAAATATATGAACTAACTGAGAAAATAAGAGTTGTGTTATTTTCACTTCAGTTACAAAGCACTTTGTGCAGAATAGTAAGTTTTTGAGGCCAGACTCTTTAATTTCTTTATGGAATAGTAATTAGTAAAAGGTGGATACTATAAACACTTGGTCCAAGAAAGACATTAAGAAAGGGATAGAAGAAAGGATAAACTGCATTACTAAATAAAACACAGCTTCAAGTTTCTTTGTCCAAATGAAAATAAACTATTGTACATGCCTGTATTACCCTTTGAAAGAAACCTTGGCATGAAACTCATATGTGCTTTATCGTATATATAATAAAAAGCTAATATGCAAATGGTCATCCTGCCCTCATGCCATCATGCTCTCATGCTGTCATGCTGAAATGGCTCAGACACTCAACACTGGGGAGAGAGGAATGGGGACCAGCCAGGCACAGATGAGCTCACGAGAGAGGATTGGGGAGCAGCCAGGTTATGGCCCAGGAGAGGAACATGCCACCCATCCTGCAGTCCTGGGCACCAGCACCTGCATTTGTGGCTGGAAGAGGGACAAGCTGCCTGCCCCATATTCCCAGGCACCTGCAGCTGTAGCCCAGGTAAAGCTGCCGCCCATGGTCCCCTGCAGTGCAGCTGGTTCAGACAAAGTTGGCCCTGGTCCTGGGTGCCTGCAGCGACCAGAGGGCAGGAAGCCTGCGACCCCGGTGCCTGTGAGTGACCCGAGAAGGGAATCTTGGGTTCCAGGTGTGGAGAGAGGCAGAGGAAGTTAGGGGCGATCAGGCCAGCAGGGGAGAGGTTAGGAGTGATCAAGCCAGTAAAAGAGTAGTTAGGGGTGAGCAGGCAGGCAGGCAGAGGTGGTTAGGGGAGATCAGGCAGACAGGCAGAGGGATTAGCGGTGATCAAGCAGGCAGGTAGATGAGTGGTTAGGACGCAGTGGTCCCGGATTGCGAGAGACAGTCAGACATCCCCCGAGGGATCTTGGATTGGAGAGGGTACAGGCTGGGCTGATGAACCCCCACCCCGTGAATGAATTTTGTGCACTGTGCCTCTAGTATTAAAGATTAGTTAGTGAATTTTAATATTTTCTTTAACCTGCTCAAATAGAATATACACACAATCTAATTACTTATTTCAGAAATGGTTCAAAATATATTTTCACAAATGAAATATTACTGTTTTTCATATAAATTCTATTATTCTGAAGAGATTGTAATTTCCTTGTTGTAGTATACTGTATAATAACGACCTCACTTTGCTCTGAATTTTTTTCAATTGAGTATACACATGACATCATACCGTATTACTCAGTTTCATAATTTGAATAGACTATATCTATGTTTATAGCACTAAATGCTTTTTATTAAAAAAGGACATTTTTGATTGAGTTCATAAATGAAGGGACTGCATTTGAATTCTCTCTACCAGATATTGGAATACTCCTCAGACTTAATGGGAAGAATTAAAAAAAAAATTAATTCTTCAAAGGAGTTACTTTAAGAAAAATAGGTTTATTCTAAATGGTTTATAATATTGTGTTGGCTAATAAGAGTCTAATGCATTTGAATACAAAAATTCTGAGGATGATTTCAGAAAAGTAGAAATAAGGAAAAATGAATCCAAAGCAAACTTTCTGAATAAAATGAACTTTGTAAATAAATGGTATTTACTCAGTGTTTTCTTTACTCTTATAATGATAAATGTTTTTTCTTTAAGTAGCACTAATGCAGAAAAAATAGAGTACATATTACATATTAAATCAATGTATATTTAATTTAATTTAATTTAATTTATTTATTGTTGAAAGTGTTTCATATGTCTCTGTTTTCCCCTCCCACCTCTCCCTGCCTGCTCCTGCCTCCCAGGACATGCCCTCAGCCCCCTACTGTCTGTGTCCATTGGTTATGCTCATATGCATGCATTCAAGTCCTTTGGTTGACCTCCCATTCTCCCTCCAACCATCCTCTGCCTTCCCTCTGAGGCTTGTCAGTTTGTTCGATGCTTCTACTTCTCTGGACCTAATTTTTTTTGTTGTTGTTGATCAGTTTACGTTGTTCATTACATTTCAGAAATAAGTGAGATCATGTGATATTTATCTTTCTCCGGCTGATTTATTTTACTTAGCATAATACTGTCAAGGTCCATCCATTCTGTTGAAAATGAAAAGATTTCTTTCTTTTTTTTTATAGCAGCCTAGTATTCCATTTTGTAGATGAACCAGTGGTTTTTAATCCACTCATATGCTGATGGGCATTTAGGCTGTTTCCAAATCTTAGCTATAATCAAAAGAGGAGACATAGTGGATTACCTGAGATATATTGGTGTTAGATTATGGAGGTAGGGGAAAGAAAAGCGGGGGTGAGGGGGGTGGGGAGAGAGAAACCTCTGGGGTTGTATACAAAGTAAAATGATGGACAGGTACTTCTTTTACCTGGGTGGGTGCAGGGTAATTAATAGTCAGTAATTACCTCAATGACAATGAGGGGGTTTGTGGTCTCTACAGAACTGTGCCTGTGCTTTGAGGGATCCAGAAAAAGGAAAATTGCTTTGACATTCCAACAATATTGTTACCATAGGTGCAAAAAGACAATACACAGGCTCAGTTAAGGTAAAGATTGACCTTTTTCAGGGAAGATATTGGCCTAGCACATGACTACTCACCATAAACTGCTTTTTAGTTAAGAATAGTTTTAATTTTAGACCATCCTTTTGGTTCTTTTAGGTCTCTGAGTTTGTAAGGCCACCATGCCGACCTTCTCTGAGCTAGACAGGATAGCATGTGGCCCCATTTTTGCCCTGACTTTTAACAATAAAGATACATAATAATGTATAGGCTAAAAATTATATCCATCCAATAAAGTAGAAGATTTAAATTTAAGCAAATGATCCTGATGTTATTTCAATTTTACTCAGATTCTGAGTATGGTAGTTAAGGATGATCTTGTTTAAAAGATCTTGCTATGGAAATTTCTAATTATTTTTATATCAATTCAAACAGTCTGAAAGTGTTGTTACTTTGAATATTTGTATTAAGCAATGGAATAATTCTGTATTATTTGGAAAGTTATTTGAAATTAATAAGCTTTCACATTAATTTCCTTAGATAAGAAGTTAGTTCTAACCAATATTTTCAGTAACAGTGAAGATATTGGCCAATTGAGGAGAAATACAATTTATTGCCAGCATTTCTTTGTCAATATCTAACATGATAGATTCATCCATATCAGGAAAATTGACCAAAACTGAAAAATAATTGGAATTTCAAGCTCAACACTTTTTAAAAGTGTGTTTGATAATAATACAAAGGGAAAAAATACATTAAGGTCCTGAGAAAGTGAATAGCTTAAATGTGACCAAACATATTAAATATGCTCTATCTCATTAATAAAGTTAATGATAAAGTGATCCTTTTATCACTATAATTTATTATCTAAAAAACTCAGATAATATTATATTCATTAATTTACTAGTGAAGGTATTATAGTACTTTGAATTAGGTTAAAAAAGCAATAAAATAATTTGTGAAAATTAGGGGGAAAGTGAATGAAATAAAGAAGTTGACTGAGTTTTTATTTGAAAAGATAGATACTACTTTTTTGCAAACATGTATTGTTTGCTTCAAATCTATAATAAAAATTAAGATATTTCCAGATTTATTATTATACAAATTAATATTGTTTCCAAATGCAATAAATGCTAAGTAAGCTAACCTATGTATTTTTACAGCATTTTCTGGTTGTTCTTGTAAGAAAGTAATTATCTTGTCATTTTTACATTTAACCACATTTATTTATGAGATCCATATGCATTGTAGTTGCCCAAACCATATGGAGTTAAATTTTAGAATCTCTGACTTATTCATGTAATTTACTATAAATAGGATAGTTGATTCCAATACTTCACTTGTCACAGCTTTCAGAGGAAATATCCACACAATTAGTCAGTATCTCAAGCTATGGAACTTTATCCATAACATTTCTCTTCCTATTAGATAGTTAATCTCTTTACAAATGCATGTTAAAAAACCTTATTATTTTTGAGTCTATTTATTTCAAGGACATTGTGTGTGACCAAGATGATGATTTTACTGATAGCCATGTAACTTTGCCTAAATACTAGTATATGAGTAATTATCCAGACTGTGATGTTTCATTAATTTATTTGTTGTGAAAGCCTTTATGCTTTAAATATAAAAGAACAGTTTTTGGTTTACAGATAGTAGCAGCTAATGAAAAAATGGCAGAATTAAGACTCCTAATTGTAGCAGTTATGAGAAAATAATTACAATTTAAAAGCCTTTATTGAAAATATAGCTTTTTAATTATACTCTACAGAATAAATGTTTCTGTGAGAATATGATAGGCTATACAAGGTAGAATACTTTTAGACATTTATAATTTCTGATCCAAACATCCAATATTTCTTAATATATTCCAAGTATTGTTTTATTTACTATAACTTTATTGTTTTTAATAACTATTTATAGCTACAATAAAATTATCTTTGTAAAAGCGATGTTATGTTTGTTTCAAATTTTTCTCTCTCATAATAGTGTGCTTTATCAGCACACTACAGAATAAAAATAAAAACATATCTGGTTATTCATTCTTTATGATTCTACCAATGTTTTGTTAGGCAAGGTTCAGTTATAAAGGTTACTTTCACAAGAGATAAAGAAAAAATCATATTCTATGTTTTGCTCCTCTTTGAAATACAAAACAAGTTTTGTTTTGGGCCATATCACAAAGAACTGCCAACTGAAAATCAATGTGTGTAGAATAAAATGTTAAGAAATCTGTGATTTTTAACTCTGTGATTAATGGTTTGTTTTTAATAAATTTACTTATTATGAATCCACCTCATCTCTATTTCAGAATATTTCCCAATGTGATCCTATGATCAAGTGTAGCAATGTGCATATGTTGGCAAAGAGCTGTGGGCCATTCCTATTCAATGAAAATTCTTACGTATAAGAAGTATAGACTTAGTTGATGAAAAAGAGAGACAGAAGGAAAGAGACAGAGAGACAGAGACAGATTGAGGTAGAGAGAAACCAATGAGTTATCCCAGGTAAAACAATTTCCAACATGGATAACAAACGTGATTTATTATTTTCATGAGGTGTTCTATAATCTTAAAATCATTATTTATTAAACTATCAGGATGTGTATATAATTTTAGAGGCAACCTAGTTAATGTGAACGTATACTAATATCTGCCGTACATGGACAAGTGGGCCTGCTGTCCACTGAGTGACTGAGAAACCGGATCCCAAATTCCAAGGCACCAAAATTTTGCTGAGAAAAGATTTATTGTAAGGCAGCCAAACACGGAGAGCAAAGCAAAAACTCAAATTAGTCTCTTGGAGCAAAGGGGCTGAGACAGTTTTAAAAGATGAGGGTAAGAAGGGTTTATACATATTTATAAGTTTCTACTTAGAAAGATGATTATTGGACAATGTTGAAATGTAGCCATATAAGGTAAGGAATAGGAGAGAGGCAAAAGAAAGCACAAAGAAATTCCAACCCAGCAGAGTTTGGTCAATTTTGTATTTGTCCCTATTAGGTTCCAGCACTGGATGTTCCTTATTGAAGGACACTATGTGCAGTGCTGCTTCTGTGGAAATAACATGAGTTCCGCATTAGGGGTTGAAACCAGTCTAATCTCTGAAAGGCATAAACAATACTTCGTTAGTGTCCATTTTCATACTTTACCATCTTCCTCTGTAGATAAAGTGGAAATACAGAAATAACAAAGAGTCTAAATCTATTTTATAATAGTTGTGATGAGCAGTACTAGGTGCTTTTATTTTATTTTTTCCTTGACAGCATTTCTGGAGGAACGGTCAATAATGACCAATAGGGCTGTTCTAGCGGTAAACCCTGTTATATTCAGATAAATAACTTGTCCTTGATCAAGGGGTTGCTTTATTATCATTGGGGTAATGAAATATAAATCTATAAGTTAGTTCACCAACAGAAAAACCTGAAGATATTACGTCTGACAAATGAGAGAAATTCTGGGGAGTCTCAAAGAATGTATTTGGGCTATTCTTAAATCTTACTTTTGAATAAGGCTTATTGATTTTTCTCTTATAACAAATGAAATTTTGATAAAAATATAAGCATTCTCCACTTAAATGATGTGCTGTTCAAATCGTTTGGAACATATATAAGTAAAAAATAATCTACAGAGTCTGTAGGACATGGAAAAGCTCAAGTAAATGAGCCCCAGGACTATTCCCTTGCAGCATTGCATAACACAGCATTTTGATTTTTAATGGAAATTAAAGTATATGCCCAAAAACAAAATAAGGCAATTTTGATTTCTAAATCTTTTTTTTTTTAAAAAATAGTATTTTGATAAAAAATTTACCCAATTATCAATAAGTTCTTAATTTATAAAAAATCCCTTCTGGTATTAAGGATGTTTGGTTTTTATTTGGTAATTCATGTAAGGATATTTGGGGAAATAATATATTTTTATCTAGTATTTTCATCTATGTGGCTTTAAAACATGATGTGATATTGCATATATGGATATTGATTTCCTATGGAAAGATTTTTAAAAAGGCTATTGATTTTTATTTTCTTCTCTTTTTGTTGTTGAAAATAAGTTTTTTTATACTTCCACTGCTTGTTGCTGGCTGTCAAACACCAAAATATTAAAGGAATACTTATTATAAACTTTGCAAGCAGAACTTAAGCAAACTATTTTTGACCTATTAGACTAGAAAAGTAATAACCAATAAAAATAATTCATCTAGAGATTAGTTTTAATGAAAACTGAGGCTTTCTTCACAATCCAGATGTAAAGAAAATTAGATACTCTTCTTAGCAAGGGTCTACATTCTTAATTATTATACTTTACTAAATGCTTATTATATATTCATCATAAAATATTAACTAAGCTGTTATGGGGCTATAACAGCAATATATAAATCAAAGTCCTTGTCATCATGTACCTAGCTTTTCAATAGAGAAGACTAAAAATAAGCACATACATATGTAATATTAATAAAGATAAGTAGATAAATACATTTATGGAAAAATTATAAGGTGAAATGGAGCTCATGGACAAAAGGGTTCAATTTTTCATAAAGATTTCAAACAAGACCCCTCAGATTAATGGATATTTGATCTGGATAGAGTCCAGAGGAAATAAATGAATAATGAGCCATGAGGTCATGTGTAATAAGATATGCCAGAATAACAGGAGCATGAGATGATAAGCACAGAGGGAGGGGCCAACTGGATGGGAGAAATTGGGGTTAGAGACTTAGTTTTGTGCCAAATATTTGATAAAGTATATCTTTATAACCCTATGATCGGATCAGGCTGATAAATTTATAATCCTATTTGTGTAGGTCAGCTAGTGTTACGTATTTAACCAATGTAGATTTTATATCCCTGTCCTTTGGGAATGTCACTTCTTTTGCATGCTCAGCTCCTACATGAGGCTCTGGCCCAGAGTGGATGCTATGTGCATATTGACCAATAGAACTGTACTAGCTAGTTATAAAATAACAATGCCTGAAGTGTTCACAAGGAAAACTATCATTTACTTACAAGCTGTAGTATAATTTTCACTTTTTTTTTCCAACTGAAAAGAGTAAAGGAGTTGTTTTCCTCACTTCAGTGTATGATTTCTTGAGAAGGTAATTACAGAAAATTTCCTGCATGCATTGAGAGATAGTTCAATACTGAAATGGGATTCTTTCAATCAAAATTTATATGCTTAAGTAAGTAAAGCTTAAATATTCTCCTAACTTCAAAAACTAGCCACAATTTCCCAAAGGTTCTGTAAGTAGCATATTTAGAGAGATATATTATATAGATGCACATTTTATTATTCTAGCAAAATTTCCAGTAAACCCTAAAAAAAAAAAAGAAAAGAAAAGAAAAGGAAAAGTGGTCCAAACACAGCTGTGAAACATTATCATCTATCTTACATATAATTATCTATCAACTAGAGGCCTGGTGCACAAATTTGAGCAACAGTGGAGTTCCTTTGGGCTGGCTTGTGGATCCAGCTGAAACTGGTTCTCTAACATCCCACAAAGCATTCCAGATTGTGAGCGGGTGAAGGCCAGGCCAAAGGACCCTGCCAGTGCACAACAGGAGCCAGGGAGGGATGAGGGAGTTGGACAGCCAGGAAGAGACTGTGAGAGGGCTCCAGGGCATGTCCAGCACCTCTTATTCAGTCCGATCAGCCAGATCCCAGCAGCAAGCTAACCTACTGGTTGGAGCATCTGCCCCATAGCAGTCAGTGCATGCCATAGCGACTAGTTGACCGGTCTACTGTCTGTCCCCAGGTGGCCAGTGCATGTTATAGCAAGTGGTTGAGCAACCTTAGCATATCATTAGCATATTATGCTTTGATTGGTTGAACATACAACTGGAAAACTGGACACTTAGCATATTAGACTTTTATTATATAGGATTCTCAGGGTCCCAGACCTACTGAATTAGTATTAAAACCAGAAAATTGTATTTTTGAAGGTTTATTATAATACTAATTTTGATGTCTTTAGTTTGTTGTTCTATTTTATCTTTGAAAGTTATAGTTGACATTCAAGATTGTATTAGTATCAAGTATAGTCAATCATAAAATTTACAAACTAATCCCTCTGCAAAGTCTAGTACTCACCTGGCACATGCATAGTTATTATAATAGTATTAACTAAGTTTCCTCTTTACATTCCTATGATTACAATATTATGTAACTGCCAATTTGAGTTTCTGAATTCCTTCACCTTTTCACCCTATATTTCTAGACCCCCTCCCTTCTGACAAACATCAGTTCATTCTCTGTATCTACGAATTTGTTTCTGCTTAATTTGTTTACTTTTTTTGTTTTGTAGATACTGCATATATAGTGGAATCATATGGTGTTTGTCTTTCTCTGTCTGACATTTTATTAGCATAATACCCTAGGTCTATCCATGTTGTCACAAATGGTTGAGATTCCATTATTTTTTGTTGCCAAGTAATATTCTATTGTATATATTGGTACATTTTTAAACCAACATTGTATTAATGGGCACTAAGATTGCTTCCATATTTTGAGTATTATAAATAGTGCTTCAATGAATGCTCATATCTCTTTTCAAATTAGTATTTTGGATTTCTTTTGATAGATACCAAAAGTTAGATTGGTTCATATGGTAGCTCTATTTTTAATTTTTTAGGAACCTCCATACTGTTTTCCATTGTGGCTGTGCCAATTTGCAAGCCTACCAATATGATGTCTTTTGTTTTTAAACTGAGTTATGGAAACTATATGAAAGCACATATTAAACTTCAAATATATGAAATGCATCATGCAAAACATTAGTATCTCTCTCTCTCTCTCTCTCTCTCTCTCTCTCTCTCTCTCTCTCTGTGTGTGTGTGTGTGTGTGTGTGTGTATATATATATATATATATATATATATATATATATTTATTTATTTATTTATAAAACCCTAAACAATGTTTACAACCAGATGACTGGTCAACTAGTCACTATGTCACACACTGATCACCAGGGGGCAGACACTCAGTGCAAGAGCTGCCCCCTGATGTTCAAAGCACTCTCATAGCCAATCTCCAACAGCCTACCTCCCAAGGCCCCTGCCCCCATCCAACCTTCCATAGTCCCAATCAGCTAGATCGTTGCCCAGGCCAAAGGACCCCACCTGTGCACAAATTCATGTACTGGCCTCTAGTATCAACCTAAAACCTTGAAGAAGATGTATATCATTGGTGTTAATTAGCTAAGGTTGTCTAGGCTTCAGTAGAGTCTCAAAATTGTAGTTTAGGCAATTAAAATTTACTTTTTCTCTCACATATTATTCTAGATAGTTGTTCACATCAGAGAAGCATATCTCTTTCCTAGAGTTATTAGAGACCCAGGAGTTATGAAATTGTCTACTGTTTGAGATACAAAAACCAGAAAAATTTTATCTTCTATTCCAGGAAGCAACAAGAAGATTTGTGTCTTGGCTGTGAGTAGTACAGTAATAGAATTGCATGGCAAACAAGTGTGAGGTTGCCCTACAATGGTGTGGTTACAAATAATTGAATAATTGAAATAGCAACATTAACACTTATTTGGCATGAGTAAAATCATAAGGCTCGAGAGGGATAAACTCAAAATAACATTTTAACAACACATTCAGATTCCAGGGCACATACTTTCTAAAGAATAGAATCACTGAAGATATTTTTAAAATAAAATAAGAACATAATAAACTACATTTATAAATAAATAACTTTTGTTGCAATTATCAAGTCAGAATAAATAGGACAATATACAATTCAGTAAATATAGGTATAATAATAATGAAAAGACTATTTCATAACAAAAATGAATAAAATTATCATAGATATAGGTAACAAATACAAAATATGAGACAAGACTCTGATAATATGAAAAGTGTATAGGCACATTCAAAAATAATAAAAATAAAAAGTAATAATTGAAATTATGAAATTAATCTAATTATTATAATGTAATCTCACTACATGAATAGGAAAGGAAAGTGGTCCATGTGGAAAAACAAAAAAACTGGTAACTTTTACAAGATATGATTGAAAAGAAAATTTAGATTAAATTTAGGTAAATATATAAAAACATAGATATTTAAAAAGAGGATTATAGTTTGAGGGAGTTTCAGGTAAATCCATTTTGCTAAGCATATGCTTAGACCCATAATGAGAGCCTTTGGTTTAGGTATGCCATCATCATTTATAAATATCTGAGAATGGGAACATTAAAGTGGAAGAAATAAAGTATCCGCACATATAAAGCATTGCTTCAGGTTTAATATATTTGTGTATAAAAGTCTCAGATGAGACCAAGCTTATTTCCAGTGGTAGGGTCATAAGTAAGATGAAATACTGCCATTTGAGACAATATAGACAGATCTTGAGAATATAATGCTAAGTGAAATAAGTCAGACAGGAAAAGTCAAGAACCATCTGACTTCACTCATATGTGGATATAAAACTGAAACTCAAAACACAGACAAAAGTATGGTGGTTACCAGAGGGAAAGGGAGGTGCAGAGAAGCAGAAAAGGGTAAGAGGATCAAATATATTGTAACTGAAGAAGATTGGACTTTGAGTGGTCTACACACAATAAAATATACAGATGATGTATTATTTAATTATATATTTGAAACCTAAATAATTTTTTTACTGATGTTGGCCTAATGAATTTATAATTTTTTTAAAAATAAGAGTTTCTGCCTGGCTGGTGAGGTTCAGTTGGTTGAGCATCATCTCATGCACCAAAAGGTTGAGTTTCCATCCTTGATCCCCAGCAGGAGGCAGCCAATCAATGTTTTTCTCCCTTTCCCTCTCCCTTCCTCTCTCTCTAAAAACAAATAAACAAACCCCCAAAACAAAACAAAACAAACAAAAAACATGAAGCAAAGAAAGAAAAAATGAAGCAAGAGATTAAGAAATTACTTAAAGTAACAAATTTGAAGAATCTTCAAGTGGTTTCTTTGCGATTTTACAATTGTAAATTTTTTGTTGTTCTTTTTGACAATTACCTACATAAAAATATTATTTTCCTGAGTTAAATTCAGTTTACAATCCAATAAATTATTTTCTAACATATATCTTTTCTTTGAATGTAGTTTAAGATTGAAAACATCCAGAAATATCTTTTTATTATTTATACTACAATTTTTTTATCAACAGTTACTATAAAATAGGAATATATATTTGATATAAAATATATAAAATGAAAAAGATGAATTCATGTAAAATGCTTTGCTTATAGGTAAAATATGCTAAATGTTTAATAACTATTAAATAAATTTATAGACATTAATAATAAACTAGGAACTCATAAATATTTGGGGGTAATTTCCACAAGTCATGAGACAACTAAATTTAATTATATATACACTGAGTGGTCAGATTATTATGATCTTTAAATAAATAATAATCTGGCCATTCAGTGTGTGTGTGTGTGTGTAATAACATATATATATATTTTAGAGGCCTATTGCATGAATTCGTGCATGGGTGGGGTCCGGCCAGTCTGGAGGAGACATGGAAGGTTGTCTGGCCTGGCTGCTGGTCAAACTCCTGATTGAGGGAACAATGTGCATATTAGCCTTTTATTGTATAGGATATACACTGAGTGGCCAGATTATTATGATCTCTGGACCCATAATAATCTGGCCACTCAGTGTATATGATAAGCAATCATGACTATTCCCAAAATAGAAGAATATGTAAGTTTTTTTTAAAAAAAATTATAAATAAACTACTAAGGGGAATTAAACTTGAAAAATGACCAAAAATCAGATATTGCTAATCTATTTTATTCTGTAAAATACCTCTATTAATTTTTATAAACATGTTGTGCTATTGATAACAATTGTGTGAATAAAAATACTATCCAGGACAAAGTTATCTAGCTAGAAATATGCAGTTATATAGAATTTAACCAAAATCTCATACCAAGTTGGTGAATTATTATCTTCTTAATTGTTGGTAAATAAAATAAATGCATGGAATAATTTCCTATTTTTAAAATATTCATTTATTTGGAAAAATATGATTCCTCGAGTACCTGGAAGTCAGTTGACTTTTGTGCTACGAATTACCAGGAGATTCTAAAGAGCAAACTGAGACAGAATTAAGAAGGAAAATATAAGAAAAAATAATTAATGACATGAGTCAAAATTATGGGCTGGAAGATTTCCCCCCCCTCCCCGCCCCCCCCACTATAACCCCAGAAAGCTTCAATAATGTTTCTCAAACTTACAACTAGATAAAAAACAAATTGGGGCTTAGCTAAGAATAGACTTTATTCAAATGCATTTAAATTATTAAAGTCTAATCTTTAGCCAAGAACACATTTAGGTCTTCCCAGTGGCTGCTTTGCTTATGACAGGATCCTCTCTATTTCAAGTCAAATCAAGCATTTTATGAATGAACTCTCTGTGGAAGCAAATTCACCCTCTTTCTACCAGCTGTGGCTACCTAATGGCTTCTACTTTATAAATAAAGGTTTAACTCTGAAATAAAACATACAATTAAAAATTCATATGCACGCCGAGTAAGAGGGTGGAAAGGAACTACAATAATAGAGGAGGAGACGATTGTGATAATAATTTTCTGACCAAAGTCTACAAGCAATGCAGAAATTAGGCAGAAATGGGGATTTTCATTCCATAATATCCACTAAGAGTAATTCTTCTTCTTCTTTCTCTTCTTCTTCTTCTTCTTCTTCTTCTTCTTCTTCTTCTTCTTCTTCTTCTTCTTCTTTTTCTTCTTCTTCTTCTTCTTTTTAATTTTGGAAACAAACAACTGTGTAATTTCTCAGTGGGATCAATTTGGTATAAGGTAAATATAGATGAAAGGCAACTGAGCTAAACTATTAAGTGGCACTGAGAATACAATACAGGAAATTTTCAGAAATCATGGACAGAGTTGTAAGATTTCCATTCTCTATATAATTACTGTGAGTTCAATTAAAATTAATCTCTGTCTCCCACCATTTTCTATTTACTTGTTACTATTTATCAAACACTCTTTAGTCAGCATTCTGAGAGTTAAGTTGCCATGCCTTTATTTCACCTAGAATTAATATGAACTTGAGATCTTCTTAATTGTTGGTAAATAATGATTGGTAAATATTGCTTTGATAGGGATATGATTACTTCAGCAGAATAATATAAAAACAGCTAAATTTTAATCTTCCATTAGAAATAAATAAATAACTAAACTTAAAAAATGAATACAAAACAACATGGTATGTTATTTAAAAACCAAAACTAAAATAAAACAAAAAACTGTGACTATTTAAAATGGGTTGTTTTGGAGAAACAGTAGCTGTAAAGCAGGAGAATGGTATGACAATGGCTGCCATTTTAGGTTTTTATTTTATTTTTTAAAATATACGAATATATACTCCCTAAAATATATTAATTTAAGAGCAACTCAACCCTCTAAAACTTTTTCCCTAGAAGTTTCTAAGAATCTATCGATTTTTCTCCCAGTGTCATTTTAACCATATTTTTAAGTATGCCATTAAGATGCCCTTTTGATGAGTAATGGATGGGGAGTGTGAGGAATGAGGGCATGGGAGAATGAGTTGTTAAATCTCAAATAAAATTCTCATGGGGCCTTATTTTGGTTGAGATATTCCTTGCTTAGATGCTTTAAAAAGTTAATAGGTTTATAGATTTTTTTAACCTTCAAAATGGAAATAACAGTGGGACTGTACTTTTCAAAGGTGTTAAAAGAATAAATTGTTAGTGATAAACTTGACACTCAATATTTTTTCACATTTGTACTTCCCTTGATACTCTCTAGACTTGGATTCTTAATTTTAAGAGCTTCAAATTTCACAGAAATGACATCTGAGGAAAAGGGGTAAAAAAAATAGGTGAGATGTTTATGTCAAAATCAGTCTAATCTTAAAATAAGAACATATTTAGGTCTTCACAGTGGTTTTTTGCCTGTAATAGAATCCTATCCATTTGAGCCTGCTCAAGCATTTCATGAAGGAACTCTCTGCAGTAGCAAATACTTTCTCTCTCTACCAGCTGTGGCTACCTACTGGCTTTCACTTTATAAAAATGGTTTAAGTCAGAAATAAAATGTACAATTAGAAGTTCTTGTCACACATAGTATTTGTAGTCACTGCATGGACTTCTCAAAAATTACACACTAAACGACATATTTTCTAGTTTCAAGAAAATGTAAACATATGGGATTGGTTAATTACTAACAGTGGTGATGAATTAGTTGTATATGCTGCTTTCTTTGCAGATTTTCATATAACTCACACTGACAACTCAAACCTGAAAATCCATTAAGCTTAACAGAATTGTAAATACTGCTGATTTCCTCCTTACAATTCCTTTTGTAAGAAATAGGCAATATACAAAATGAGCATAAATCCAATTTATTTTTATCAGAGCTTTGACTTCTAGAGTTGTTTTAGTTAACTTTATGTCAGAATTTTTATTATAGAATCCTCTCTAAGGTGTTTGCTATTTGGCCATAGCATTCATTTGGAGAAAAGTGGTTTTAAATTAAATGTGCTTCATAATACAGATAAGTTTCAGTGATTCAACTGTTATTCACACTGAAAATTTCCCAGAACTTATTCAGAGAATTTATAAGCTACCGTTAAAGAGAGAAAATATCGCATTTAATAGTTATCTCTTTCTGGGCTCTGCTTTGAGAGAAAATGAAATAAAAATACCTCAAATACTCATTAAAATAAAGTCACAATATAATAGATATGCTGTTAAGTATTTCAAATGGATAGAACACCAAAATATTATAAATAGATTAAAATAAAATTTAAAATATGCTTAAAGCCCTGACTCAATTGGCTGGAATCATCCACATGCACCAAGGTTATAAGTTTAATCTCCTGTCCAGGCACATACAAGAAACAACCAATGGATGTATTAATAAATGAACAACAAAAATCAATGTTTCTCTCTAAAATAAATATTTTTAAAAAATTAAAAAATGCTTAGATTTTAGGGAGTGTTGACTTTTGGAAACTCAAATACCTATGCTTTAAAAATGGCACCATTCTCAAACCCCAATCACCCTCGTCCCCTGGTAGGAGAGAGTTTACTCGGAAAGAGAGCATTCTGAATGTTCCTGCCATGAAGAACTTATGCCAGCTTGTACTCAGGGCCTAGGGGACACTGCCCAGAACCAGGCTTTTGTTCCTGAAAAGCCTGACAATGCAGTAAGCTTATTCTTCTTGTCTGTTCTGTGTGAAAATGATAAAAACAACAACAATACACAAAACAACATCAAAAAGTAACTAGGCTTGCATTGTCTACATCCACATGGTTGGCCATGATAACACTAATGTTTATTAACCTCACTGCTAGGGTTACTTCATCAAAGTGAAAACAGCTGTTCTGGGTAGCTCCCATTTTGATCCACATCTGTTGTGAAGCCTGCTAACTAAAAACATGTATATTTGCCACTCATGCACATGAAATATTAAACTAAAAGTTCTTTAAGGAAATTGTGCTTTTTAATTATTCTCAATTGAGTAAATTATTTCTTGGATGTAATATTCTAAAAGCTGAATCACTGCATATTCAAATATTTTTCTCTACCAAGCTTCAGTTTATTGTCTCCTTCACTACTTAGTAGCATGAATTCCAACAGTTTATCTGAGCATTTACCATATTCTATTTTACAGAGGTTTGAAAGGCAGTTGAATTCCATAAAGTGAGACATTGCTAGTCATATTTTGGAATCAAAGGATGAAAAGCATTAATTATCATTTGGCTTAAAAAAATTAGAACCAGCCCTTATCTTAGGTTTAATTTATTTAATTTCAAATTTACCCACATAATTTAATTATATAAATACATTTGGAACTATAAGCATTGTCAAGTTAGTCATGGTTAGCCATGATGACACTAGTGTATATAATAACATGTATATTAATAATTTGGACAAATTTTAGTATTAGAAATCTGAGCTAATTCTATAAAACAATTTCTTATAAATAAAAATATAATACTAGATATTAATTGACTTAATAGTGTGGGTCAATTTCTGGGGTCTCTGTTCTGATCCATTGGTCTACAAGCCTGTTCTTTTGCCAATGCCAGACTGTTTTGATTACCATGTCTTTGTAGTAGTCTGATATTGTGATCCCTCCTACTTTGTTCTTTTTTCTCAATATTACTGCAGGGTATTTTTTTGTTGTTGTTGTTCCATATACATTTTTGGAATATTTATTCTAGTTTTTTGAAATATGCCATTGATAGTCTAATAGGTATTGCATTGAATCTATAGATTTCTTTGGGTACTATGGATATTTTAATGATGTTAATTCTATCAATTCAAGAAAATGGCATATACTTCTACTTGTGTGTATCTTCCTCTATTTCTTTATTCAATGTCCTATTGTTTTCCAAATACCAGGTCTTTTACTTCCTTGGTTAAGTTTATTCCTAGGTATCTTATTTTGTTGTTGTTCTTTCAATAATTTAGATATTTTTAGTTTCTTTTTCAGAGAATATTAGTGTATAAAAATGCCAAGTGCCCATGAATTGATAAAAAAAAAATTGTGTGCATTTACACAATAGAATGGTATGCAGATGAAAAAAAGAAAGAAGACATTCTTTGAGACAACATGGAGGGACATGGAGGCTATTAGGCTAAGTGAAATAAGCTAATTAAAGAAGTAATTAGCTTAGTTGTGGAATTTAATAAACAAAATAAATAGGCCAACAAAATAAGACCTGAGGCATGGAGGCATGGGAGAGACTGTCATATCTCAAAAGGAAAAGAGATAAACTAAATACGTTATATATTTATATGCATAGGTAATAATATAGACAATAGTGTGGTGAAGGTCTTGAGGGGTAGGGCCTGGGCAGAGGGGATTAAAGGGGGGAGGAAATGGGGGACATCTGTAATACTGTAAAAAATAAAATATATCTATTAAAATAATTATGATCATAAAAATAATTCTAGAAATTTTTAAAAAATTTCATAATGCACCCTAGCTGGTTTGACTCAGTGGAGAGAGCATTGGCCTGTTGACTAAAAGGTCCCAGGATCGATTCTAGTCAACTGCACATGCCTGGGTTGCAAGCTCAATCCCCAAAAGGAGGTGTCCAGGAAGCAGCCAATCAATGATTCTCTCTCATCATTAATATTTCTATCTCTCTCCCTCTCCCTTCCTATTTGAAATCAATAAAAAAATATTTTAAAACATTCATAATGCTAATTCTAAGAAAAAAATAGGTCATGAAATTAAATTGTTGACCTTTACTTATAATGATTCAATAAATATATTTTGACTATCTCTTACAAGCACCTATTATTTTGAGAGATGAACAAATAGGCAACAAAGTGTTTCCACATATCTACTTTGACCATTTTTATTCATGGGTTGGTTCATTAAACTATTGATTCTCATTGAATATTTTGGATTATTTTATGCAAGCACACATTTTTACAGAGGGAAATTCTCTATTAATATGGTTTAGTGAAAAGCAATTTTCAAGCAATTATGTTACAATGATCTTAGTTAATTCTAAGCATAACTTGTTAAAGTCAAACTAATTAACAAATTAATCAAATCACCATACCTCTGAATATAGTAATAAAATGAGAATTATGCCTATGCATTAACAAAAATTATCTGATTTGAGGAACAGGGAGATGGGAGCAGTGATTAAGGACCATAAAAATATCACCACCCGAAAGCAATTTTCTTTTAAGTTATAATGGTAAACTTCTTTTTCTTATTTATGGTTCAAAAACTATATTTTGTTTAGTTTTAAAAGCTTGATGAGCAGCTCATAAGTCCTTATTCCTAGAGTGATTCAACAGTCAGATTCAATATCCTCAGCCCTTCACTTAATTCTATCAAAGCTGAAAAGCAAAAAAAAAAAAAAAATATATATATATATATATATATATATATATATATATATATATATATATATATATATCCCAGGAGAGCAGCCCCACTAGGGAAAGCCAGCCCAGTTGTATAGCTGAGAGGAATCCCATAAGTTCTTGTGCAAAATACTTCATACAATAATATGTTTTCACCATCCAGAGATAACTTACTTTCATTAGGCTATTTTTGTGTCTTTATTTCTTGTTGCTCTAAACATCATTAGAATGAATTGAGTCACTGACTCTGCTTTAGAGAAAGCTCCACATTATGGGAATCAAAGCCCTGAATGTTTTTATCTTTCGAGCATATCTAATTATTGTTTTCTAATTACTAAGTTTTTGTTTTAATGAGTTATTGGCAATGCAATTCTTCAATTTTCAAAAAAAATCACTTATTTCTTCATATTTAGAAAGTAGAAATTACCCAATATTCACATATTAGAATAACAAGAAATTATCACACGTAGAAGTGTTTGCCATATAATCTATATATATAAAAGGCTAAGTGACCTACTGTCTATCTGTCTGACAGGATGACTAATTGGCCATACATATGACGCACACTGGCAATTTAAAAATAAAATAAATAAACACGTGTGTGTTTCCATCTGTCAATGTTGATAAAGAATTTGGTTGTTTTTGTTGACATTCTCTGATTTATTATCATAAGATTTCAACCTAACATAATCGAAGCTGAAGTATTAACAAAATCTGTGGAAAGAGAACTTGATCTGATTCCAAGAATTGATTGTCCCCATCTGACACTGGCCTCCCATTTAACTTAATTTGACGACAGTTTCCCATAATGCCAGCATTTGCAATGATTATTAATAAGTCACAAAGACAAACTCTAGAGAGAGTAGGAATGAATATTTCTACCTGAACCCATTTTCAGACATGGTCAGCCATATGTTGCTATCTCTCAAGTTCAAAGAGCTTGTGATATTAAAGTTAAAGTTGTAAATACTTCATCACAAGGGAAATCAGTTAATCACTCTGAAAGTTTTTTACTCTTAAAATGGTACACAGGGAGATATTAGAATAAATTTAATTAATTTATCAGTTGTATTTATCAATGTTATAATATGTTATTATTATTTATTTATTAGTCAATTTATATATTATTTTCATACACATTTTACTAATTTTCTTTCATCTCTGACACTTCTGTTATAGAGAAAGGGCAAATGGCAATATTAAATATTTCTTCTAATTAATTTTCTTTTAATGTGCATAAATCTTTTATAAAGGGTTGCAAACAAACCTACTCATTTGCCTAGAAAGAAGGGTTGTTTGTATGATACTACTCAGGAAATAAATATATTCTCCTTTCTGAAGGGAACTATTTATCTTCTAAGGCCATTTCTTGACTAACACTTCTGAAAATATAGTCTGGAACAAAAGGTAGAGAATGCTCCTGCTCAAATAAGATATAGACATTCAAGGGGTCCCACAGAGAATTGCCTCAATAAGTTATGGTTTAAATAATTTTTTTCATAGTAAACATAATTATGTAACTGAAAGTCTAACCTAGGAAAAATCCATATTACTAGCATTTGTGAAACCCCTCTCTTTTCCCATTGCATCCACCTGCCCCTACCCTAAGTATAATCACAATCTTGAAATTTAACTGCATAAATTACGTTTTCCTTTAAAAAATAAGCTAAATTATATCTATATCTATATATATCTATATATCTATCTATCTATCTATATATAGATATATATCAAATAAAATCATACATGCACACATGTGTGTGTTTTCAGAGTTTTAGGCCACTTTATGACATGTACATTTGAGCAAGTGCCACCAAAATCTGGAGACACAGTTCTTTATTACTATTACTATCCCTTTTGAAGCCACTGTGTTTTTTTTTTAATATATATTTTATTGATTTTTTACAGAGAGGAAGGGAGAGGGATAGAGAGTTAGAAACATCGATGAGAGAGAAACATCGATCAGCTGCCTCCTGCAAACCCCCCTTACTGGGGATGTGCCCGCAACCAAGTTACATGCCCTTGACCGGAATCGAACCTGGGACCTTTCAATCTGCAGGCTGACGCTTTATCCACTGAGCCAAACCGGTTTTGGCATCGAAGTCACTGTTTTAAGGGTGCTTGAAATCTCTAATGCATCTGATATGTGGTCATGCTGATTTGTCACAGATTGTATTATCTAATTGACAGTTTAAGAGTTTTATATGAATCCATTAGATCAATCTATGAGAGAACTTGAAAAATACTCATGGTAACTAATCTTTTACTTCTGGAACTCTCAGTTACTCAAAGTTGTGACCCAATCTCACATTTGACTAACTTTTATAGGTCAGATTACTAGGTATGTACAGGTTTATACATTGTATATAGAGCCTGGCCAGTGTTGCTCAGTGGTTGAGCATCAATGTATGAACTAAGAGGTCAAGGTTTGATTCCTAGTCAGGCACATGCCTAGGTTGAGGGCTCAATCCCCAGTATGGGGTATGCAGGATGCAGCCGATCAATGATTCTCATCATTGATGTTTCTATTTCCATCTCACTTTTCCTTCCTCTATTAAATCAATAAAAATATATATATTTTTAAAAAATTATATATAGATCCACAGATCCTTTTCTGCAATTCCAGAATCTAAGTCTTTGAAAATATAATTTTGGTGCTTTGTTTTGCAGGAATATAAGACCACACCCACATTCATTTTAGGGGAAAAACTGACCTGATTTTGTGGGGGGAAAAATGATTAAAAAAATATTTCTTAGGAAAACTAAATGAGAAAAAGACATTATAACCATAAAACATATCACCTGCAATTTTCCCATGTTGAATTCAAATCCACAATTTACATAAAAAGTATTATCCTAATATTATAAGATTTGTAAAGCTATAAGCTCATGCACTTAAAAGGTTTAAAAAATGAAACAAAATTGCTTATTTTTAATAATTCAGCACAGATTTAAGTCAGCTTTCTCTTTGGTAGTAATTATGGTAAGTGCTGGGAATAAATAAAAATGGATCATTGCACATGAACCCAAAGGCATCCCAGACTGTAAGAACCTGAGCTAGCATTTGCATAGTGACTCACATTCTCCTCACTATCACATAGATAAATCCAATGCCAACAGCAAACTGTAAGGAGTTTTTACCCTTTCCTTTTCTTTTTGTGAGAAATTGGATACTTAGAAGTGTCTGAAACTCACACATTTCATGAAAGAGATTCAATATAACTAACTCAAATTTCCTTGATCTGTTTCAAAATGTCAGTGTTTTTTTCTTTTTCTTTATGCTATTAAATGAACAAACAAGGACAGTATTGGTTCCACAAATTAATTCTAAATAATATTGTTACTTTCCTGTCCTCAGAGAATTTAGTCTACACAAGATTTCTACATTACTTATAGCCATTATTGATTTTGTTTTATTTTGTTTTGTTTCCTCCGTTACTACTCTTGGCTACCTTAGTATAATGTATAGAAAAGAGAGAATGTTTGTGTTCAGTTTGTTTTTGGTTGTTGTTCAACTTTGAAGTACAGTTCTGATAGAAGAATTAATTTATTTGAATCTATAAGTCAGTTATATTATGTGAAATTGACTAAAGGGCACTTTAACGTTAGACTGCTACTAAACAGTCACATTATTTCTAACTGGAGGCCCAGTACACAGATGTGTGCATGGGAGGAGGGAGCGGTCCATCAGCCTCTGCCTGCGCCCTCTGGTAATCAGTGCGCCAAGCGGCAGGAGGATAGGGAGTAGCCCGAGTCCGGCCAGGTGCAGTGCTGCTCATGCTCATCCTGGCCCACTGTACCTGCCGCCACCACTTGGTGGTGCTGCTGCAGAGTCCCGGATGTGCTCTCCAGCTGTGAGCCAGGCTTCTGGCTGAGTGGCGCTCCTCCTCCGGGAGCACACTGAGTACAGGGGGCGGCTCCTGCATTGAGTGTCTGCCCCTGGTGGTCAGTATGAGTACGTCATAATGACCGGTCAACCAGTCATTCCAGTCATTCTGGTTGTTCGGTCATAACAGTTGCATTACAAAAAACAAAAACAAAAAAACAACAAAACAACAACAACAACAACAAAAACAAACAAAATAAAACTAAATAATGACTAATATGCCTCATCACTACAAACACACAAATCCTCAGAAACATAAAGCAACTCAAATTTTCCTGGATACAAAAGGATGACTCATCAATAACAATTGGGAATTATTTTGGATTAACATTCAAAATGCAAAAACTGATCAATGAGGTACATTAAAACACAAGAGAATCTATACTACAATAGTAAAGCCTAGGTTGCCCTTGCACCCTTGTGCCCTCACACAACACCTTCATGTTATCACAAGATGGCTGTCCCCATGTTGTCACAAGATGTCCACCCCCCATAATTACAAGATAGCCACCACAAGATGTCCAGCAGGGGAGGGTAGTTGTGGGTTATCAGGCTGGCAGGGAGGGGCATTTGGGGGAGATTGGGCCAGCAGGAGAGGGCAGTTGGAGGTAACCAGGCACACAGTGGAGGGCAGTTCAGGGCAAGCAGGCCAGCTGGGAAAGGTAGTTTGGGGCAATCAAGCTGGCAGGGGAGCAGTTAGTAGTCCATCAGGTTGGAAGGAAAGTGGTTAGGGGGCTATGCGGTTGGCAGGCAGAAGCCATTAGGGACAATCAGGCAGGTAGGCAGGTGAGTGGTTAGGAGCCAGGAGTCCCAGATTGGAGAGGGTGCAGGCTGGGCTGAGGAACACCTCCCCAGTGCATGAATTTCATGCACCGGGTCTCTAGTATTTATATAATAATATTAAATAGGCATATAAAGCATTTAATGACATTTTATATCTTTTCATGATCTATTAAAAACAAGTTAGGAATAGAAGGAGACTTATTTTTTATGATAATGGAGATCTATAAAAAATAACCTATATTTCTGGCAACATTTATTGGAAAAAACTCAATCCATACACAAAAAATTGATAAATTGAATTTTATCAAAGTTAAAAACTTTGATCTTCAAAGGAATTGTTGAGAAAAGGCCACATAACAAGAGACCATATCTAAAATCATATACTAGATAAAAGACATGAGTTGGCACTATGTCTGTCTCTTACAACTGGTGAGATTAATGAGTTTAAATATATGCTATGTGTAAAAACATGCAATCTTAGAAGGACCTGTAGAATATTATTACTAGAAATAAAAAGTCTCTATTCACAATTATGATTTACAAGTCCCATGTTCTAAGATGTATGAGTTCATTTCACCCTTTACTATTTCTACACTTGAAAACATTCCACCTGGAAGGAGGATTCCAAGGAAAAGAGAAAGAAAGAGAAGATAATAGGTTTAACACAAAATCTAACTTATGTAGCAACAATATTTGACAAATTCTTTTATAGGATACTCAGAAATACTACGTTGATTATATGTGTAACCCAATGTATGCTACTATTATTCTTTGCTCTAGGATCTAGGTTGTTAGGGCTTAAACCTTCATCTCATATCTGCCAAAGATTTCTATATTCTCATGAATTTATATAAATAGATAATTCTGTGAATTTTATCTTCTCTCAAATTTGCTTACTTTGTTACACTTGAGCATCTATCCATTTAGGGAAAGCATCTTTTCCTTGATTCCATCTGTTAATAATATTGGCCATAGGTGCCAGGTATGTAGAGTTAAGTTTAATAACAACAATAAGTGGGCCTATAGCATTAATAACATACTTTTTATTTAAATCATTGTAGTGATATTGGTTAATAAAATTGTATATAAGTTTTACCATAGCCAATGTGGCTTAGTGAATAGAGCCTTGGCCTGTGGACTGAAGGGTCACAGGTTTGATTCCAGTTAAGAGTGGTGTGTAGAAGGCAGCTGATCAATGATTCTCTCTCATCACTAATGTTTCTCTCTCTCTCTCTCTCTCTCTCTCTCTCTCTCTCTCTCTCTCTCTCTCTCTCTCTCTCTCTCCTTCTCCCTTTCCCTCTCCCTCTTCCTTCCTCTCTGAGATCAATAAAAAATTATTTTTTAAAAACTGTATGTTTCCGCTGTACAATTTTATTGTACTATATGTTTACTGCCCCAAGTCAAATTTCCTCCCATTATTATTTATGCCACCTCTCCCCACTCCATTTCCCTCTGATAATCACCATACTGTTGTCTATGTCCATGAGTTTTTATTTGTTTCTTTTTGCTTAATACTTTTACCTTTCTCACCCAGACCCCCAACCCTCCTTCCCTCTAACAGCTGTAAGTCTGTTCTCTGTATCTATTATGTTTATTAGTTTATTTTGATCCTCATATTTCACACATATGTGAAATCATACTTGTCTCTTTTACTGGCTTACTTGATTGAAGTATTATTTACAACTAGAGTCCAGGTGCATGAACTTTGTGCATGGGGGGGCGGGGATGTCCCTCAGACCAGCCTGCATCCTCGCCAATCTGGGACCCCTTGAGGGATGTCCTTAGGGCCTTAACAGGCAGTCGAACATCCCTCTCACAATCCAGGACTGCTGGCTCCCAACTGCTCTTCTGCCTGCCTTCCTGATTTCCCTTAATTACTTCTGCCAGCCAGCCTGATAACCCCCTAACCACTCCCCTACCAGCCTGATTGCCCTAACTGCCCTCCCTTACAGGCCTGGGCACTCCCATCTGCCCTCCCCTGCTGGTCATCTTATGGTGGCCATCTTGTGTCCACATGGGGGCAGGATCTTTGACCACATCAGAGCAACCATCTTGTGTGTTGGAGTGATGGTCAATCTGCATTAACTCTTCCATTAGATAGGATAGAGGTCTGGTGCACTGGTGAGGTCTGGCTGGTTTGCTCTGAAGATCAGGGTGGGGATTCTCTTGGGGCATGGAATGGTCTGGGCACAGGGCCTGTGATGGTTTGCAGGCCAGCCATGCGCCCTAGCGACCCAACCAGAGGCCCTGGTATCTGAGGTTTATTTATCTTCTACAATTGAAACTTTGTAGCCTAGAACGGAGCCAAGCCTTCTGCTTGGTCCATGGTGGCAGCCATTTCTGTTGGGATTTATGTATCTTCTATCATTGAAACTTTGTAGCCTTAAGTGGAGGCCTGAGCTGGCCAGGTTGTGCAGAATGCTTGGATTCCTCCATTTTCAGGGGCTATCCTAGCCTCCTGCTCTTTCCAGCTCCATGGCTGCTGCCATTTCTGTTTGGATTTATCTATTTTCTATCATTGAAGTGTTGTAGCCTTGAGTGGAGGTCTAAGCCAGCAAGGACAGGCAGAAAGCTTGGTTTCCTCCATTGCCAGGGAAACCCAGCCTCCCTCCAGCTCTCTGTGGCTATAGTCATCTTGAGCTGGTTTATTTGCCTAGTCACTCATGATTGGCTGGTGGGTGTGGCTTGTGGGTGTCGCAGAGTGGTGGTTAATTTGCATATTACTATTTTATTAGATAGGATAGCCAACATTTAAAAGATAATTTTAAATTGGATATTAAAAATCTCTTTTCTTACCAGTGTTTACCTGCATCTACCATGTGGTCCTCCAGATTACTGCTTTATCTATTTCTTCCATTTCTTTTTCTCCATTCTTTTTTCTCTCTTTCCACATTCTTTGCTTAGTGTTTTTTTTTTCTCCTCCTCCTTTACTTCCTCCTTCTTCTTCACTCACAGAATGAATTTCACTACTTCTTTTTGCTATTCTTTAATATTCAAATCACACAAACTCACTTATGCTTTCTGCATTTAATTTTTCCTCTGTTTAGGCCACTACTACTCCCTGTTACCTGAATTGCTCACACTGTCTTAGCATTTAGGTCTTTATGTAAATGCAATTTTTATTAGTGACCTATCTTAATTGCCATTTAAAATTGAATCTATACATTTCACGTGCTTTATGTTTTTTATTACACCATTATCTAGTCTATTACATGTTTATGTTGTCTATGTTCTCTACTTACCCTATCCTAAATTATATGCTTTAATAGGTATTGAGTTCTGTCTTTGGTTAAGTGCTTTTCTATTTTACTATACTTGAAGCCAGAAATGAAATATTATTATTATTATTAATATTATTATTATAGTGTGAAACGTAACACTACAACCACAAATTTAGTATTTTAACTGTATTGGATGTCTATTGAATGTTGTTTCCCCATATTAGCTTTCTAAAACAAATCAGTGTTAGGAAGTAATAAACATGAAAAATTGTGTATCTTCAGTATTGATCAGCACTGGATGCATGGAAAATAATAGTTTCCTCAAGTAGATATAAGGTTTAGTACAAATGATCAGTTGTGGTTACTATGTGTTTGAATCTTTCCCAGTTTTTGGATGTGGGAGTGTTATGGGCCACTTGTGGATGTTGAAGCTTAAAACAAGACAGTGTGAAGATTCAAAATGATGATGGAAGAAAACTTGACTAGGGGTGGTAAACACACAATACAGTGTACAGATGATGTGTTGTAGAACTGAACACCTGAAACTTATATAATTTTATTAACCAGTGTCACCCCAATAAATTCATTAAATATAAATGGGGATAGTCTATAAACCACAATGATAGTATAACTGAGTCACCAAATCTAAGACAAGCCAAAAATATTAAATAAAGCCTGTTAAAAGACAGAAACTTCATTATTATTATTTAAAAATTTTCTTCACACATTAAAAATGTTCAAAATGCATTTGTTGAATTTATAAATTTGGAAGCAGGGCTAGGAGGACCAATTGTGAACCCAAATCAGTAAGATTAGGAGATTATATATTTGGAACAGATTTTAATTGACTCATTTATAATTATTCTCATAAAATGACATATGGAAGGATGAGTTTTTCATATGCCAAAGATGATGCTTTTTTAACATATACTGGATAATCCTTGTCATTATATGTCACCTGTTTATTTTCTTAAAATGTGGTACCAAATAGTCTAATCTCAGTACTATGTGTTTGCACTAGAGTATGTTTAGTCAATTTAGTTAGCTAATCAGTAGAGAGAACTGAGAAATTTTATTTAAATTCTGAACTGTAATGTTAAGTTACAAATTATTGTCTTTTCTATTGTGAAATTACATTGTGTTAACAAATAATAATCAAACTCATATAGAAGTGTTAACAATAAAGCAACGACTAAATTAATATTGTGTATGTTTGAATGACTTAGTAAAAAGATAAATTTAGAGCCATTAAAATATTTGTTGCTATATTACATTCCTAATACTTTGTTCCTATAATATCTAAAGTTACCAGGAAGCACATTACATAAATGCTAATAATTGACATGATTTTATATATTCTTTTGAATAAGAAATGGAATGTAATCTGCATAATTCACATTCTTTAATTCTTCAGCATTACATCATTTTCCTTTTGAAATTGTCTTAATCTCAAACACTCTAGCTCTTAGAAAAAATGAACAGATTGTAAAATACTGCTTTAAGAATTTATTTAATTTACTAGAGGTCTGGTACATGAATTCGTGCATGGGGGTTGTCTGGCTGGCCTGCCCCATTGGGGACTTATTGGGCCAGGTCAGCAGTGGGGAGGGGCTGCAGGTGGTTGGCTGGCTGGCTCCGCCTTCAATCAGGGTGTTGGGCCAATCGGGGTTGGGACTGCTGTGGGGAGGGGCTGCAGGCAGTTGGTTGGCCAGCCCCGCTCCTGATCATGGTGTTGGTGGCTGATGGGGTGCCAGGATGTTGCAGAAAAGCAATTGAGGCCTGGATCAGGTTGGTTGGCTGCTGCAGTACATGTCATAGACACCAGGTTGTTCTGGTCATTCTGGTTGTTCCGCTAGCCATCCTGGTCACTGAGCTTTTATATATTTAGACTAAGGGCCCCTTGCAGAAATATTCCTGCAAGCGGCCACCTAGGCCTTGTGCACTGCTGCTGCCTCACACATGCACTGCAGCTGCTGCCCACCCAGCCCGCCCCACCTGCACTTTCCCTCTAGCAGCTGCCTTGCTTTTCCCTTTCCCGCCCTCTTTCTCCTATGCTGTCTTCAGTCTTCACTCCTCCCTCCCTCAGCATATGCAAATTAACCACCATCTTTTTTTTGATTAATTTGCATACTCACTTTGATTGGCTGTGGACATAACGAAGGCACAGTCAAGTAGCATTTTTCACTTTTATTGGTGTAGATTATATTATGACTTACAGTTTAGATTTTTTTTAAAAATGTCTTTATTAATTAAGGTATCACATATTTGTCCTCATCTCCCCATTCCCATCCCATACCCCTCCCTACCCATGCCCACACCCCCATGTTGTCCATGACCACTGGTTAGGCTTATATGCATGGATACAAGTCCTTAGGTTGATCTCTCCCCCTTTCTCTTACCCTTCCCTACCTTCCCTCTGAGGTTTGATGCTTCCCTTTCTCTGGGCCTGTTTTTATTCATCAGTTTATATTATTCATTATTTCCCCTAGATTAGTGAGATCATGTGATACTAGAAATACACCTATAAAAACCGAAAATGAGACAAGCAATAATGGTTATGCTGAGAGACAAATGAACCAGTCTATAGTGAGTTTCTTTTTGGGGCAACAGTTCTTTAGAACTTCAATTTCAATGACAAACAGTTCCTTATGTGTACCTGTCAGCAATGATATTTCAGTCAGGTTAGGTGTTTTCCAATAGATTGTCTTTCAATTTTTTATTACATATTCAGGATAGTGGGGCTGAAATGATGATCAGTTTGGTCATGGTTCAGTGAATATGACACAATTTAAGCATGTTTTCAACTATGTTTCCTAAGAGTGAATTAGGTTGTATTATTTAAGGAGGCCTGCATATTATATGCAATACCTATTATCTTTATGAATGTCCACAACAAAATTAAAAATTAGTTCACTTGCCCTGCCATTATGGTTTAGCTGGTTGAGTGTCTCCCATTCACCAAAAATCTCTGGTTTAATTCCAGGTCAAACCAAATGCCTGGGTTATGGGTTCAAACTTCAATAGGGGCATGCTAGAGGCAACCTATCGATGTTTCCTCCCTCTCTTTTCCTTTTTCTCTCTCTAAAATTAATAAAAATGTGTTTTAAAAAGTTCATTTACTTAACATATAATTATTAAGTGCCTACAACTTACTAGGTAGTCATTATTCAAATTGTCAGGGTCTGGACTGATACCTAAGACACAAATTACCTTCTCATGGTTTCTTTCTTCCTTAGGGAAAATGGTCAATGAATCATTGTATAAAACAGATTATTAAAAATAATTTTTACTAAACAATTATATTTATCTCATAATTCCTTCTTAAAAACAGTTTACTCTAAAAACTTTTGAGTGCTGCCGAAACCTGTTTGGCTCAGTGGTAGAGCATTGGTCTGTGACTGAAAGGTCCCGGGTTCGATTCTGGTCAAGGGCAATGTACATTAGTTGTGGGCACATCCCCGGTAGGGGGTATGCAGGAGGCAGCTGGTCAATGTTTCTCTCTCATCTACATTTCTGGCTCTCTCTCTCTCTCCCTTCCTATCTGTAAAAAAATCAATAAAGTATATTTAAAAACAAAACAAAAAACAAACAAAATAAAAACACAAACTTTTGAGTGCTACATTAATTCTTTGAGAAAAATTCTGGAAGATAAATTATAGCAGTATAGGGAGATAGCTTCTGAGATTAATTTGAAATACTATAGATTATAATGCATCTTATAGTTTCTTTTCCAGCTTTATTGAGGCATAATTGACAAATAAAAAATGTATATATTTAGAGTGTACAACATAATGAGTTAATATTCACATATATTGTGTCATGACAATTCTGTTGTCTATTAATATCAATGAGCTTTAACTTTATATAAATGAAATTATATGGTTCTTAGCTTTTTCTGACTGACTTATTTTGTGTAGCATAGTATTCTCAAGCTCCAACCATCTTGTAACAAATGGCAATATTTTACCTTTTATCATAGATAAATAGTATTCCATAGTGTGCATGTTCATCACCTTGTATAATTAACTTTTTGTTTGTGGTTAGATAGCTTATGGGCTACTCTAGGTAAATTTGGTGTGTACATTCATATGTTATTAACTATATATTGCCATGCTGCACATCAGATCCCCAGAATACAATCATCTTATAAGTGAAAGTTTTTACTTTTTAACCAATATCTTGTTATTTTCCTTGAAGAAGTTTCAAGGATTTATCAATTTCACCCAAAATCATTTAATACTTATTATAAAATACTAGAGGCTCAGTGCATGAAATTCATACGGGGTGGGGGGGTGTCCCTCAGCCAAGCCTGCACCCTCTCCATTCTGAGACCTCTTAAGGGATGTCTGACTGCCGGTAGGATCGGACCCAAACTGGCAGTCAGACATCCCTCTCACAATCCAGGATTGCTGGCTCCTAACTGTTTGCCTGTCTGCCTCTCTGATTGCCCCTAACTGCTTCTGCCTGTCAGCCTGATCATACCCTAACCACTCCCCTACAATCCTGATCAACGCCTAATTGCTCCCCTGCTGGTCTGATTGCCTCCAACTGCCCTCCCCTGCAGGCCTGGTCTCCCCCAACTGCCCAATCCTGACAGCCTGGTCACCCCCAACTGCCCTCCTTAGCAGGCCTGGGCCCCCAACTTCCCTCCGCTGCAGGCCTGGTCATCCCTAACTGCCCTCCCTTGCCAACCCAGTTGCCCCCAACTGCCCTCCCCTGCAGGCCTGGTTGAACCTAACTATCCTCCCTGCTGGCCAGGTCACCCCAAATTGTCCTCCCCTGCTCGTCTGGCTCTACCTAATTGCCCTCCCCTGCAGGCCTAATCTGCCATAACTGCCCTCCCCTGCTGGCCTGGTTGCCCCCAACTGCCCTCCCCTGCCAGCCTAATCTTGACCCCAATGGCCCTCTTCTGCTGGCCTGATCTCTTTCCTAACTGCCCTCCTTTGCAAGCCTGGTTCCTCCCAACTGCCCTCTCCTGATGGCCTGATTGCCCAAAACTGTCCTTCCCTGCTGGCCATCTTGTGGTGGCCATCTTGTGTCCACGTGGAAGCAGCCATCTTGTGTGTTGGTGTGATGGTCAATTTGCATATTACTTCTTTATTAGATAGGATATGCAATCAATAAAGAAAGAGTTAACAGATTTTACTAAAACTTGTGATTCATACTGAATATGGCATTTAATTTTTTTCACTATATGTAAGTACCTTCTACCAGTCTATAGGTCCTATTTTAGTTGCTTAAGATGTAGGTTTGAACAAGAGAGACACTTTCCCTCTCTTTTTTATATAAAATAGATTTGGGGTGACATTGGTTAATAGGGTTATATAGGTTTCAACTATAAATTTCTATGATACATGATCTGTATATCGTATGCAATATACAAATGTCAAATCATCTTCTGTTATCATATATTTGGTTTTCTTCTATTCATAACCTCCCCACTCCTTCCCTCTAGTAACAACCATACTTCTGTATATCTATATCTATGAGTTTTAGTTTTACATCCCTCCTATGAGTAAAATTATATGGTTCTTAGCTTTTTTTGACTGACTTATTTCACTTAGCATAATATTCTCAATGTCCATCCATGTTGTCGCAAAAGTCAATGTTTTCTTTTATTATAGATGAACTAGAGGCCTGGTGTATGAATTTGTGCACCAGTGGGGTCCCATGAAGGTGGGCAATTTGGGACAATTTGGGAGGGAAGAAGGCCTACTGGGTAAGGGACTGAGGGAGTTTGGCTGGTTGGCTGCAGGAGGTTGGCTGGCCACAGAAGATTGGCTGTGGGAGTGCTAACCATGAGGGGGAAACTCCTGCACTGAATGTATGCCCGCTAGTGGTCAGTGTGGTCATAGAAACTGGTCAAACAGTCGTTTGGTCATTTGGTTGTTTGGTCTTTTGATCACTTAGGCTTTTTTTAAAATATAAACTAGAGGTGCCCCTCAGCCCAGCCTGCACCCTTTTCAATCTGGGACCCCTTGAGAGATGTCAGACTGCCCTTTTAGGTTCGATCCACTGAGATTGGGCCTAAACAAGCAATTGGACATCCCTCTTACAATCCAGGACTGCTGACTCCCAACAGCTTGCCTGACTCTGTCTGATTGCCCCTAACTGCTTCTGCCTGCCAACCTGATCACCCCCTAACAATTCCCCTGCCAGCCTGATTGACACCTAACTGCTCCCAACTGGCCCTATTGCCCCTATTGTTCTCCCCTGCCAGTCTGGTTGACCCTAACTGTCCTCCCCTGCAGGTCTGGTAGCCCCCATCTGCCCTTCTCTGATTGCCTGATCACCCCTAACTGCCCTCCCTGCAGGCCTGCCCCCCAACTGCCCTCCCTTGCTGGCCTGGCCCCCCAACTGCCCTCCCTTGCTGGCCTGGGTTCCCTCGCAATGGTTATCCCCTGCAGGCCTGGTCCCCCACAACTGCCCTATCCTTCTGTCTTGGTACCCCCAACAGCCCTCCCTTGCTGGCCTGGTCACCCCCAACTGTCCTCTGCTGGCCTGGTGACCCCCACAACTGCCCTCCCCCGCTGGCCATCTTTTGGTGGCCATTTTGTGTCTACATGAGGGCAGGATCTTTGACCACCTGGAGGCAGTTATCTTGTGTCTTTGAGTGATGGTCAATTTGCAGATTACTTGTTTATTAGATAGGATAGGTAATAATTTCATAATATACATGTACCATATCTTCTTTATCAATTCCTCTGTTGATGGACACTTTGGTTGTCTCCATGTCTTTGGTCACTATGAAAAATGCTGCAATAAATATAGGGATGCATAAATCTTTGCACATAAATTTTTTAAAAATATTTTTTTTGTAGATATCCAGAAGAGGGATTGCTAAGTCATATGTAACTATATTCTTAATAATATTTAGGAACTGCCATACTGTTTTCCATGGTGGTGATACCAGTTTATGTTCCCACCAACAGTTACTGAGGGTTCCTTTCCTTCACAACCTCTCCAACACTTGTAGTCACCTGTCTTGTTGATAACAGCCATTCTAACAATTGTAAGGTGCTAACTCATTGTAGTTTTTTTGTGTGGGTGTTTGTTTTTAAATTTATTCTTATTATTGAAAGAAATACAGATGCCCCTTTTAGTCCTCATTGACCTCCTCCACTCTGCATTTGTTCTCCACCCCTATTCAATTCTCCCAGCACCATTTATTGAAAAGGCATTCTTTTCTCCATTATATGTTTTTGGCTCCCCTGTCAAAAAATTATTTGCTCAAATACATTTTTGTTTTATTTCTTGGACCTCAAATCTATTTCATTGGTCTGTGTGTCTGTTTTTTTCTTCCAATACCGTGCTATTTTGATTATCATAGCACTATAGAATTGAAGAGAGGTAGTATGATATCTCTGTCTTCATTCTATTTTCTCAGGATTGCTTTGGTTATCTGGGCCTTTTGTGGTTTCATATAAATCTAACACATTTTTGTTCTATTTTTTTTCCCCAATTTACTTATATGGTTGAGGGTTTAGTAGATGTCTATCATTTCCTCCCACTTTACCCTCTCAGCCCAGCTTCCACTCCATCCTAAGCCTTCACCACACCATTGTCTGAGTCCATGGTCTGTGCACAGATGTTCTTTGGTTAATATCAGCCCCCCTTCCTTCACACTAAAATCTATCAGTCTGTTGCATGCTTCCATATCTTTGGTCCAATTTGTTCCTTGAGAATTTGGTTTGTAGATTCTACATTTAAGTGAAATTTGTTTTTCTCTGACTGGCTTATTTTGCTTAACATAATCATCTCTGGGTCCCTCCATGCTATCTCAAAGGGTAAGAGATTCCTCCTTTTTACAGATACAGAGGATTCCACTGTGTAAATGTACCACAGCCTTTTTATTCACTCATCTACTGATGGGCACTTGGGCTGTTTCCAGATCTTAGCTTTTATAAATAATGCTGCTATGGAAATAAGGGTGCATATATTCTTTCATATTGGTGTTTCAAGATTCTTAGAATATATTCACAAAGTGGGATTGCTGGTTCAAACAGCAGTTCCACTTTAAATTTTTTAAGGTATCTCCACACTGTTTTCCACAGTGCCTGCACAAGTTTGCATACCCACCAGAATGTAACAGGGTTCCCTTGTCTCCACATCCTCACCAGCACTTGTTTGTTGATTTATTGATAATAGCCATTCTGGCAAGTGTTAGTTTTATATTATTATCATTCTAATTTCCATATCTTTGATGATTAATGACTTTGAGCAATTTTTCATATGTCTTTGGCCATCTGTATATACTTTTTGGAGAAGTGCCTTTTCAGGTTTTTTTACCCATTTTTTTTATTGAATTGTCTATCTTCCTTTTGTTTAGTTGTATGTGTTCTTTATATATTTTGAAAGTTAACACTTATCAGATGTATGTTGGTAAATATGCTTTCCCATGCAGTGAGTTCCCTTTTCATTTTAGGGATGGTTTCTATTGCTTTAAAAATGACATTGGGATTTTATTGAGGATTGCCTTAAATCTACATTGCATTGGGTTATATGGCAATTTTAACTATGTTGATACTTCCAATCAATGAATATGAAACATCTTTCCATTTCAATGTGTCTTTTTTTAATTTCTTTTAATAATTCTTTGTAGTTTTTAGTATATAGGTACTCCACATTATTTGTTAGGTTTATTCCTAGGTGTTTTACATTTTTAGTTGCAATTGCAAAAGAAATTGTTTCCTTCATTTTGTTTCCTGTTAGTATACAGGACAGCAGTGGATTTTTGTACATCAATTTTATATCCTGTACCTTTACTGTATTTGTTTATTCTTTCTCATAATTTTTGGTGGCATCTTTAGGATTTTCTATATAAAGACTCATGTCATCAGAAAATAAAATAAAATAAAATAAAATAAAATAAAATAAAATAAAAAGACACTTTCCCTTCTTCCTTCCCAATTGGGCTGCTTTTTATTCCTTTCCCTTTCATGATTTTCCTGACTAGGACTTCCAGAACCATCCTATGTAATAAAGAGGTAGTATGCAAATTGACCATCACCCCAACACACAAAATGGCTGCCCCCATATTGTCAAATATGGGTTCCCTCATGTGGACACAATATGGTCGCCACAAGATGGCCTACAGGGGAGGGCAGTTAGGGGCAATTGTGCCAGCAGGGGAGCAGTGAGGCATTAATCAGGCTGGCAGGGGAGTGGTTAGGGTGAGATCAGGCTGGCAGGCAGAAGCTGTGAGGGCAATCAGGCAAGCAGGCAGGCGAGATGTTGGAAGCCAGCAATATCGGTGGGATTGGGCCTACATGAGTAGTCAAATATCCCATGAAGGGTCCTAGATTGGAGAGGACGCAGGCACACACATCACTCCTCTCTATCTGTGCACAGATTTCATGCACCAGGCCTCTAGTGTTGAATAAGAGTGGTGAGATTGGGTTATTTTGTCTTGTTCCTGAATCTAGGTTATTGAATTTGGTGGCATATTGTCTTTAATAATATTCTAGCACTAGAGGCCCGGCGTACAAAATTTGTGCACAGGGGGAGGGAGGGTGTCCCTGAGTCCAGCCTGCACCCTCTCCAATCTGGGATCCCTAGAGGGATGTCTGAAGGATCAGGCCTAAATCGGCAGTCAGACATCCCTCTCACAATCCAGGACCATCGACTCTTAACCATTTGCCTGCCTGCCTGATTGCCCCTAACTGCTTCTTCCTACCAGCCTGATTGCTTCATAACCTATTCCCTGCAAACCAGATTGCCTGCATCTGCCCTCCCCTGCCAGCCTGATCACCCCAACTGTCCTCCCCTGCTGTGACATACTTCCTCCACCAAGCCCCACCTCCACTACGCGTGAAGCCATCTTGTGATGGCCATCTTGTGACAGCCATCTTGTGACAATGTTATAGTGTGAAGTGTGAGGGTGTGATGACCACCAAGGCTATATTGGTATAGATCAGTGGTCAGCAAACTCATTATACATTAGAGCCAAATATCAACAGTACGATTGAAATTTCTTTTGAGAGCTAAATTTTTTAAACTTAAACTTTTGTTGCCAGTTCTTCAAAACAGACTTGCGCAGGCTATGATATTTTGTGGAAGAGCCACAATCAAAGGACCAAAGAGCCAAATGTGGCTTGTGAGCTGCAGTTTGCTGATCATGGGTATAGATGATCCTTTGTATATCTGTGATGTTAGTGATAACTTTTCTTTCATTTCTGATTTTGTTTATATGAGTCTTTTTTTTTTTACCTTACGGAGTCTAGCTAGGGGTTTGTGAATTTTATTAATATTTTCAAAGAACCAGTTCTTTGTTTTATTATTTTTTCTTTAGTGTTTTTGTTTTCTGTTTCATTCAATTCTGCTTAAATTTTTTATTTCTGCGGACTGAATGATTTTTGTTCTATTTCAATGTTATGTTACATTGTTTACTTGGCATTTTTCTTGCTTTTAAAACAAAAAATTGCAGTGACATAAACTTGCCTCTTATTGCTTTTGCTGCATCCCTGAAATTTTGATATGTCATATTACCATTCTCATTTATCTCTACATATCTTTTTAAATATGTTTTTATTTATTTTAGAGAGAGGAAGGTAGTAGGAGAGAAAGATAGAAACATCAATGTTGAGAATCATTGATTGGCTGCTTTTTGCATGCCTTCTCCTGGTTTATAGTTTGATGCTCAACCACTGAACCACACTGCCTCAGCTCTGCATATTATTTCCACCCTTTACTTCTTCTTTAACCCAGTAATTATATGGTAGACTGTTGTTTAATATCCACATATTTATGGTATCATAATACATCTATTCATCTTATATTGCTTTCTAATGGAGTCAGATAGTTCTCATAGAGCTCTTCCTTTTTTTTTTTTTTCTGAGTTCTCTCTCTTTTCCATCTGCATCATTTCTAGATTTTTAATTTCAATATCCATGACCCTTTCCTCTATTTCATTTGCTTTGTTTCTTATGCTTGCTAGTTCATTGTTGATCTCCTATATTTAATTCTTCTTCTCTAGAATTTCTGAGTTTTTTGTTTTTGTGTAGAACTTTCAACCTCTTTGGTGAAGTACTCATTTTTGTTGTTTTATAACCTTGATAAATTTCCTGTCTGCATTTTATCACATCTTGTGAGTATTTTCAAAACTGCAATCTTGAATTCTCTGTCATTTGTATCACATATTTACTGATATTTAAGTTTCTTTGTGTGTGTTTGTGTATATGTTTTCTTTTAATCTAGAGATTTTTTTTTCCTGTCTTTGCTATCTTGCTATCTTGGTTATTTATAAATTTTATTGATTTCTTCTCTGTCTAGGCATCAAACTGTGAGTGGACTTCTGCAGCAGATTAATTCAAAGAGCATTTCTATTCTTTTAAATAGGTGGTGTTGAATCACAAGCTTTTTTTTTTTTTTTTTTTTTTTTTTAACTGTGAAATTCCAATCTTGTCTCAGTGTATCTCCCATATCTGGGGGAACTGGAGGGCCAGAGGATCTTCTAGCTTCTTTGTTGTTAATGGCAATCTCAGTCCTCCATGGAGTCCACCAAATGCCCTGAGCCAGGACCAGTCACAGAGTAACCCCCTTGCTCAGGGAGAAATATGATTCTGCAGGACTAGTTTTCAGGTTTGAGATAATGTGCTCCAGAACCTGACACCTAAGGCAAAGGGAAGCACTCTCAGAGAGGTTAATGGGAGCGTAAGTCAAGGTGACCATATCCGTTGCTTTGTTACTGTGTCTGAAATGCCAGCTGCCAGACAATTAGGTTAATCTATAGACTGTATATGGTGATGAAAGTCATAAGACTAGTTGAACTACCAAAAATAGAGAATGTAATTAAAAATAAGAGTGCCAAGATAATGATCAACATTTAAGAGTTGGACTTACTACATGAGAATGTATGAGTAGGAAATTCTTCCCTTTACTCAAATTAGGTCTATGCTGGGATTCTATAACAAAAGACAGATTAACAAGAGAAAATAATACAAATTTATGTGTCACAGAGACCCTCAAAAACAAATGAATACCCAAAGAAGTGGCAAAATCTAAATGCTTTTATATTGGATTGAAGAGAGGCAATTGTAGAAAAGTAACTATATGGGGAGGCTAAAGAAAAATAATAACTGTTTTAATAAGGGTTGGTTTGCAGAATTCTGTCAGTTCTAATTTTTCATCCTTAATGAAAAGAACGTTTCTTTTTCCTGGGATAGGGAGGAGATCTTTATTTCTTGGGATTTTTATTTCTTGTTTTAAGGAAGAAAGGGGGAGATTAGAACACCCTTCTTATAAATTTAGTTGTTTGCAAAAATGGTCTATTTTATTCATTGATATTGAGATGTCAAGAAATCATAAAAACCAGTTTCTTATGGTAAATGTAGAGATAGCACCATTTTGTGTGTAAGTAGACAGAATTTAAGAGAATGGCTTAAAGATATTCAAGTGGAGGAAATAAAGAATTAGAGTGGAAACAACTCTGTAGAAATTAAACTGTGAAAGGAGAAGAAAAAAGGAAGGAAAAAAGGGCATAGTTAATAAAGTAGAAAATTGTAGGGCAGATCAGTTGGGTTGTATTCTGTTTTATGTGTTGATATGCTGATGCAGCTAAAGTTTATTTCAAGTGCCATTGAACTTAACACCTTAAATGAATCACTTTAATTTCTGAGAGTTTGACTTTTATGCTATGTAAATATTGACAAGAAAATATTAAAAGGTATTTTGAGAAGCAAATGGGACAGGAAAGAAGAATATAGAAAGTGGGTCCTGAGCTGAAAGAAAAACAGAAGAAAAAAAAATATGATGCCAGATGGGCTGACCTAGTGAGGCCCTAACACAGGGAAAGTTTTGTTTTATTGTGTGTATTTTTCATTAAATTTATTGGTGTGGCATCCTATATAATAAAAGGTCAATATGCTAAGAGTCTGGTCATCTGGTCAGTCATTCAACAAATAAAAGCAAAATATGCTAATGACATGCTAAGGCTGAGCAACCTCTTGTTATGACATGCACTGACCACCAAGGGGCAGATGCTCCAACTGATAGGTTAGCTTGCTGCTTAGGTCCAGCCAATCGAGACTGAGCAAGACAGGCTGGACATGCCCTGGGGCCCTCCCATGTCCCTCCACAGCTGGGCAACCTCCCATGTCCCTCCCCTGCCCTAGTCATGCACCAGTGGGGTCCCTTGGCCTGGCCTGCTCCCTCTTGTCATCTGGGACCCCTCAGGGGATGTTGGAGAGCGTTTTTGGCCTGATGGTGGAATGACCAGTCACTATGATGCACACTGACCACAAGGGGGCAGATGCTCTATGCAGGAGCTACCCCCTGGTGATCAATGCACTCCCACTGAGGGAGTTCTGTTAAAACCTTCAACTGATTAGATGAATCCTACATTTCAGAGGATAATCTACCAATTTACATGTAATCTCAAGTTAAAAAAAAACAACAACACAGCAAACTTCATAGAAACATCTAGAATTAATTTTGAATCCATATCTTGGCACCATGGGCCAGCCGAGTTGACAAAGTTAATGATCATAATAAATCATTTTGTCCTTATACATTTTTTGTATGTTTAATTAAGACTGCTACCAAACACTGCTTTAGAATTTATGATTAGAAGAGGAAATAAGACATTTCAGTAGTTAACTTGTTTAATGCCATTTCTTTGCTACCATTAGGTATCTATCAAAGTTACCATTCCTAAAATTGCTACTATGATAACTCTGTGTTTTTTTGTTTTTTTTTTCAATGCTCACTTTCACTCTTTGATAATTATGGTATTAGTTTGTGAAAAGCTCTTGGATAACATACTTTACATATGACAAATGCATAACAGTGTCACCCACACTATATATTTTCAGTGATATAACCATCTCAAGATAAAAAATTAATTTACTGAATCTATGTAATTTTAGTATTTACAGAAAGATGCACAAAAACTAGTTTCATTTTTAAGTAAATGTTAGGACAACAATTTAATTTTAAGTATGCTGTAAACAGCAAACCACACTCTAAAAGTTACCACTCTTTAATATGAAAATGATAATTTAAAGAGTAGGATTGTGGGTAATTCTTTTTAGACTTATTATATTCTGAATTTTAAAAAAAATAAATCTATAGTATAATGCACAATTTATAATAAACTATTAGATTTTTTTCTCTTATGCTGTCTTATGGGGGGGGGGGAAATCCATCTCTTTAAAAACTACTGAATCTGCAAGCATTACTTTACATCAACTCAAGTTGAGTAAAGCTATTTATTTTATTTTTCTAGACCCAGATAGTCATTATTATAATTGAAGCAAGTTCTCATTCTTAATGGAAGATAAGGAATTTAATGTAATTACTGCAGTTTATTTAGTTGCATTTAGGAAAGTATCTGAAGATATATGAAATGAGACCACTATTAAGTACAGAGAGCATTAAACTCTTACAACTTCTGACAATTAAGCTTTCAATATTGATTAAGATTTTTATAGGACTAGGTAAGAATTCCTTGCATAGTTTTTTTGAAGCTGTTTTCTATCATCTACACATTTAAGGTCAACTATTGCAGCTGTGATACAATTGATTTCTTCATGACTTCAGCAAAATAGTGTGAAATAGCTCAATAAAGACACAGCATCTCTTTCAGTATTGTATTCAAAGTTACAGCCATGACAAGTTGGATTTGAATTTATATCTGAGATTCTTGATTCACTTATTCTACATTATACAATGAAAGTTTAATAGGGATATAAAATCAGTATATTGATCAGTAAGCATTTTGTAAAACTAGAGATTTCAACAAAATAAATCCTATTGTCTAAAAGGCAAACTATTTACAATATTAATTCCTTTTTAGACAATAACAGTAGGAGTAATTATTGTATCAGAACTTCTATCATGTACAATTTAATATTCTATGGGATCTATATTTTAAATTAATATGATAGTTTTCAACAAAGTACAGAAAATAAAATAAGACAAACATATTTGATAAATGTTTTATATTCATTTATATTTAAAAAGTGATTAAGAAGCTATTAAAATGTAACAGATATTTGAGGGGAAGTGGGAGAGTATTTCTGTGATATAAAACATATTCTGATATAAGTCCATTATCTATGATAAATAAAATTTTAAAGTTATAATATCTTACACCTGAATTTATAGACTTGATAAATTTTTTTAGCAAATTCAGTTTATTAACAAAAGCTATTGTGTTTGAACTCTGTCATTCTAAATGAACTTTATGTTAGCAAAATAGAGCAAAATTAAGTGATCATAATCAAATAGTCTGTTCATTTAGGAAAGAAAAATGTTTATTTTGTTCAATTAAAATTGATATTTATTTGTTTACTATATATCTTATATTATAAGGAGGTAATATGCAAATTGATTGTCACTCCAACACACAAGATAGCCACCCCCATGTGGTCAAGGATAGCCATATCCATGTGGACACAAGATGACTGCCACAAGATGGCCAGCAGAGGAGGGCAGTTAAGGGCAACCAAGCCTGTAGGGGAAGGCAGTTGGGGGTGACCAGGTTGGCAGGGGAGGGCAGTTAGGGGTGACTGGGCCAGCAAGGGTGGTTAGTTAGGGGCAATTGGGCTGGCAGGGGAGTAGTTAGCCATCAACTGGGTTGACAGGCAGAAGCAATTCGGGGCAATCAGGCAGACAGGTGAGCTGTTGGGAGCCAGCATGCCTGGATTATGAGAGGGATGTCTTACTGCCCATTTAGGCACAATCCCATTAGTAGTCAAACATCCCTCAAGGGCTCCCAGATTGTAAAGGTTGAAACCTGGACTGATGGACACAGCCCCCTATACATGAATTTTATGCACCTTGCCTCTAGTTGTAATATAAAGTTACACTTAAAGTATCAAAATATATGAATTTTGATAACAGTTTAATTATGATAAAGTTGATAATGTCTTTGCTAATATGCTATGAAGCCTGCATACATTTTTGTCATTTTATTTTTTTAATATTTTATTGATTTTTTACAGAGAGCAAAGGAGAAGAATAGAGTTAGAAACATAAATGAGAGAGAAACATTGATAAGTTTCCTCCTGCATACCTCCTGGGGATGTGCTTGCAACCAAGGTACATGCACTTAACCAGAATAAAACCTGTGACCTTTCACTCTGCAAGATGACACTCTATCCACTGAGCAAACTGGCTAGGGCATCATTTTATGTTTAAAATTTTATTGCTACAAGTAATAACAGATATATAACATAGAACTAGAATACTGAAGAAGACAGTAAAGAAAAAGCACATAATCCTGTTATATAGTCTCAAATAATATATATATATTTTACCATTTTCATCAAATAATATATATATTCTACCATTTTCACAAAGATGTGCATATACACACATGTGCATGCATACACACAAACACACACTTTCACCTTCTTATGCAGTTCAAAAAATTATTAGAGGATAAAACTATAATCCTCATGTATGTATGAGGTAGGGTTCTCCAAGTGAAATGGAAGCAATAGGAAATTAGATAGATAAAATATTATTTATGAATTCAAATATTTCAATATTACATAAATAACAGTATAGTTTTCTCTATTTTGTACTTTGAATTTTTTTAAATAAATTAATGAAACTCAAACTGAAACATAGATGAGGTCAAAATTCTTAGGGAAAATAATTGTTCTGCTATGAAGAAAACTCCATAGTCATATGCATAACGTTTTTTACCAACATGATATTACAAATGGGAATAATAATATAAGTACATATTCTGCTCTTATTATTGAAGGGTCACATTCCTTTGCTTTTTTCTTAAATTAACTTAATACAGTCTCATGGACTAAATTACCAACCAAATATCCATAAAGCCGGGACAACTATTAAATAATGTAAAATAATTATTGGCTAACCATTGCATCTGTTTAAGATGAATTATATCCTTTCTAAAAAAAATGTCACAGTCCTTGCCCCTGCGATACATTATGGGAATAACATGTTGAATCTATCAATATATATATATCGGTCATCTAACATGGGATACACATTATTTAGTCCAAATTTTTCAATATTTATTTAGCTCTCAACTAAATGTTTAACTGAATACAGGTAGCAAGCCCAAATTAAAAAAAAAAAAAAAAAAAAAAAAAAAAAAGCCCAGGAGCAAAATCAATTCCTTAATATTACCTAGACTTTAGGCCAACTGTATTCAATAAAACTTTCTTCAGTGGCATAAATGTTCTTTAACTTCACTGTCCACAATAAACTTTACCAACTATAGCTATTGAGTACTTAATGGTTAATAATATTAAATATTTGAAATTGCATTTTATTAACTTTAATTAATTATGATTTAAAATTGTTGCATTTGGCTTGTGGCTATCCCAGTAGACAGTGGAAAGTATGGTTAGAGACCAGTTAGTAAAGTGTGTTTTTGTTTTTAATTTGCCATGACCCATTGTAAATAAGAATGTGAATTTTTAACTTTAAGTCTGTATGCATATGTATACGCATATAATCTCTGGATCTATCTATTTCTATATAAATACAAACATATAGAAAAAAATAAAGTTTACTAAAGTAAAAACAATTTTTATACTTATGTCATGGTATGAATTCTGCTATTTAAAAAAATTGATTAATTTTAAAGAGAGAAGAAGAAAGAAGAGAGAGGAGAAATACAATGATTTGTTGTTTCACTTATTTGTGCATCCATTGGTTGATTCTTGCATGTGCTATGACTGGAATTGAACCCAGAACCTTAGCATATGGGGACACTTTTACCAACTGGGCTACTTGGCCAAGGCTCTGCTATTTTTATTTTATATTTTACTTCCTTCTGCTTTAGTCACACCAAGATTTCTGTCATCTGAAAGTGTGACATGTGTATTTCCTTTTTCAGAAAATGTAGACCTAACACATGCTCACCAAAGAGAAAAAAATACCCAGTTTTTCCCCCAAAATAAGACAGTGTCTTATATTAATTTTTGCTCCCAAAGATGCACTAGGTCTTATTTTCAGGGGATGTCTTATTTTTCCATGAAGAAGAATATGGTACACATTTATTGTTAAATGAAAATAAAGGAAATTTATTATCTGTATACGGTACGGTAGTACGGTAGCTGTCAACACAAACCAGACAAACTGTGAATCCTACAGTATCAAGAATTTACTCATTTAGTCAATCACAATCATGTCATCATCTTCTGGAACATCATCAGAATAATCCAATTCCTGAATTTCCTGGTGAATTTCTTGTGACTCCATTTCTTTCAGAATCAGTGGACCAAATCTCTCATGTTTAGCCTAGGGGTGGGGCAGGGGCTTATTTTCGGGGGGATGCCTTATATTTCACTCAGAAGGAAACCTGTAAGTAGGTCCTATTTTCAAAGGATGTCTTATATTCGTGGAAACACGGTAGTAATTATGTGACATGATAGTGGTGCTAGCTAATGCTATGTTAATAATCATTTTGTAGTATCTAAATAAATGTATCAAATCAAAAGATTATACACCTTATATTTCACAGTGTTATATGTAAAGTATTTATGTATATAAAAACCTAAGTGACCAAACGACTGATCAACTGGTCATTATGCTGCAAACTGACCTCCAGGGGACACTCATGCACAGGATTTGGTTTCCTCTCGTCTGGATCAGACCTGCCGGAATCAGGCTCCCTCCTGTCTGGATCGGGCCTGTGGGGATCAGGCCAAAACCGGCTATTTGACATCCGCTGAGAAGTCCTAGATTGTGAGAGGGCACAGGCCAAGCTGAGGGACCCCACCAGTGCACAAATCTATGCACTGTGACTCTAGTATGTCAATAAAACTGTGTGTGTGTGTGTGTGTGTGTGTGTGTGTAATGTTATTTACATAGCTTATATCCTTCCTTGCAGAAGACATCTCCTGGTGCCTTTGCACAAACACACACACACACACACACACACACACACACACACACCACTCTGGCCCTTTTTTTCCACTACCCTGTTTTATTTGTGACATAACAGTAGTGAATACATACATTTGTCTTATTTGGCTGCTAATGTGTTTATTATTTCTTACCAACTAAGCAAGAATTATAAAATAATTTTTTTATTCTCTGTCATAATCTATAGGATTAATATGACAAAGAAACATTTGCTAAAAAAGTAAAGGAGCTATTCTTGAATTAAATGAGCTGTTATTCAGGCATCCTTAGCGCTGCCACAGAGGCAGGAGAGGCTCTGGCTAAGCCGGCTCCCCCTGTGGGAGAGCACTGACCACCAGGGGGCAGATGCTAACGCAGGAGCTGCCCCCTGGTGGTCAGTGCACATCAGAACTGGTTGTTCTGCTGTTCAGTTGATTTGCATATTAGCCTTTTTATTTTATTGCTTAAAGTATTACAAATAGTAGTACATTATGTTTTCTTTTTTTCCCAATTGACCTTCTTCCAGCCTCCCCTATCCTCTGTCACATTGAGGGTTGGATGAGGGCATGTGTATAATCTTACTTTTATAAATAACACTATTTTATAAAATAGCATCACATAATTATTAAAAATCAATTTAATCATTTAATTATTAAAATTAAGACATTGCTCAGTAATAGTATGAAAAACAGTGTGAAGAAGGAAGAACGTTTAAATTATAATGATTATTTTGGTCATTCAAATATTCAGGCCACTATATCTAGAGCTTTAAATGGTCTAAGAGATTAAACTATAAATCTTAAAGTGTTCAAAAAGGAGCACAAAATAAAACAAAGTAAAACAAAAAGCAACTCAAATTGATAAAATATTTGTTATAATCCAGGCATTGTGTTAATGATTATTCATTTTTAATGTCTTTATCTGGTAGATGTTATAATAATGTTAGTATAGCATAATAATCCAACAATGGTTGAAAATTGTAAATACCAAGAATACATGACTCGTAAAAATTTTAATTTAGCTTTTATTGTCAATATATGTAATCTATGCTACAGATCACTATGCAACACTGCCTCATATTTGTCTAGATTATCCTATGTCCTATAATAAGTAAGTTATAAAAAAATCTGTGTGAGATCTATACAATGAAATTTTATTCAGCAGTAAAAAATAATTGGCTATCAAGCCACTAAAAGACAGATGAATGTTTAATGCATATTTATAAGTAAAAAATATCAATGTGAAAAGATGTACTATATGTTCCAATTATATAACATTTTGAAAAAGGTAAACCTATTGAGACAGCAGAAAGGTCAGTATTTCTAGGGAGTTGGAGGAGAAGGGAAGATCTGAATAGGAACAGCACAGGGAAGAGAGGTTAAATTATTCTCGAGAATATGCAATTGCAGATACATGACATAGAGCTTTGTTAAAATCCATTGAAATTTAGTGTGTGAAACATGTAAACATACAATTAAAGAGACTGACAATTCTTAGAATGGAATGCAGAATGTGACTAAATAAATCAGTGGTGTTTCAAATGTGTTTAACAACCTGTCTTAGTCCATTCACGCTGCCAAAGCAAAATTCCACAGACTAGGTGACTTATAAACAACAGAAATCTATTGCTTACAGTTCTGGAGACTAGAAGTTGGAGATTAACCATCATGATGAGGGAGGGTTCTCTTCCGGGTTGTAGATGTCCTGTATCTTCAGAGCTAGGGAGCTCTGTGGGATGTACCCTATTTTTCGGACCATAAGACTCACTTTTTTCCCCCCAGAAGTGGGGGGGGAAAGTCCCTGCATCTTATGGTCCAAATATAGCCTACACATATACTTTAAAAAAAAAGTTTTTTACTTGCCCGGCTCTGTGTGGTCTCTGTGTGCTTGCCCGGCTCTAAAATGGTTCTAAATGCTGCTGTTTACTTTACAGGGTTGATTACATGTGTTTATGACTGTGATGTTGGGTTTTAATGCACATAAAATATTTTAGGACACTATTTGTTTCAGAATCTTTTTTTCCTCATTTCCCTTCTCTAAAAACTGGTGCGTCTTATGGTCCGGAGCGTCTTATGGTCCGGAGCATCTTATGGTCCGAAAAATACGGTATTTACACTAATTCCATTTATGAAGGTCCTTCCTCAGGATCTAATCACTTTCCAAAAGCCCCAGCTACCACAACTCTCATGCTTGGGGATTATGATTTCATTATACAAATTTGAGGGGAAACAAACATTTAGACCATAACTGACCAAATAACTATGTATATCAATGGATTTTTTAAAACTTGAAGCAAAAGAAAAGGTACATAAACCCTGTAAGCTAGTTGATAGTTTTTGTTTGTTTTTTTTTCTACAGGGATATAGCTAACAATTCTTATAGTTTCTTCTATACATGTACATGAGCATGAAACAATTGAATAAATGGATAGTGGGAGGCAAAATTCAGGTTTTTTCATTTTTGGAGTATTTACATGTAATCACGGGGATGAAATTATAATGACCTATGGGGTAGTAGATTAGAACTGGAGAAATCAGTGTGAATGCATGTATATAGATGGTTTAATAGGTAAATTTAGATCTTAGTAACATACATATATTTCCTTGCCCTGAAAAGGGCCTAAAAGCAATGAAACCCAGTAGCCATTATCACATTTAGCACCTGGATTATGGTTTCTAATTCCATTCTCTAGGATTGGAGAAGGAAATACTTGAGAGGAACCTGGAGCATCTTATAGTGCCAGAGGATAATATTTAGGGCTTAATACACAGATGCACGAGCCCACCAATGGTGATATGTCGAAGGGAAAAAGATGCCAAATGGAAGAACTTGTGATAGCCAAAGCTATAGTAAATCAAGGATCAAAATAAATATATTAGTACTGGATTATAATTTAAAATAAAAATAAATATCTATGAGTCCATGATGATATAGATAAATGATGGAATAAGTAAATAAATGAGGGAGAAAGATACATTTTCCATGCAGATGTATACCAAATAATTTATGTAGGTATTTCATACACAAAAAGATGGAGTGTTAACTCCTGACTACTTAAGTGTTGCATATATTGATTAACTTCCTTTCTTTTTTTAACTTTACTTTTATTCTTCACACTATTACAGATGTCTCCATTCTTCCCCTTTACCCAACTCCAGCCTCTGCTCCCCTTCCTTCTGGCCATCAAAAGTTCAGTGTGGAAAGGGGGTTGAAAGAACTACAGTGGAGAACACTACCTTGCAAACACTACGTCAGCCAGGTACTTAATGTGAAAATCAATAGTGATAAGACTAGCTAATGGGATGTACCCTTGCTATGATATGACAAAAATGACAAATTACTTTTGTGCCCTTCCTCTTAAAAACCAATTAACTCCAGTATAATTATGAGTAAAACATCAGATAAATTCCAATAGAAAGACATTTTACAGAATACCTGTTCAATTGATTAAATGAGGAGTCCATTATACTGAAGTGGATTGTAATGCTTTGGCAGCCTATAAAATCAAACAAAAATCTATGCCTGTAAGTGCCTCAAGGTTTAGAAACCAAAACCTAATGATTATCAGTCACAAACAAACAACTAGGCTTTAAGCTCTTGGTAGCCAATAAAATAATTTTCTTTCTTTTCTTCCACAACTATTTATGTTTTCCCCCTACCTCCTTTCAGCTAAACACCCCTAACTACTCTGGTCTGGCATTGTCTGCTTCTAATAAATATTTTATCAATAAAATCTTAAAATTTTTAATATGCCTCCTGTTATATTTTAATACAATTTACCAGCATCCCAAAAAACATTCACCAGAAACAAGAGAAATCTAAGAAATGAGCACAGGAGAGAGAAGCCCGAGAACACATGACAAATTAATGTGGTGTCCTGGATGGGTCCCCAAGACAGTACAAAGAAAAAATACTATCAAAAACTAACATTGGTTTATTAACATTGGTTTTATTCTAATAAATTTGCTATAGTAAATAAGGCAAAATAAGTGCAAAGAATATGGGAAATCTCTGTACTAACTTTGCAACTTTTATGTAAGTCTAAAGTTGTCATAAAATATTTATAATTATGGCAAATATTATAAGTAGGAAAATAGTTAAAACACTAATTTACATTTGGATAAAAATGTTTCTATTGCTAATACATCTGGCTGTTATTAAGGCTCTAGATAGCACAATTAGACACAAATCAAATGAAAATATATAACATCATAAATATGAAAAATAACACTACTATATGAACATGCTCAGGTGCTAAAATTTAAAACAAATGAACAGAGCTACTATTAGAATTTTTAAGTAAATTAAAATATATAGTTAGTTGGTTAATGAATAGAATAAAAGATAACCTATGAAATGTGTGGCAATATTTAGAAATCATATTTATAATAAAGAGTTATTCAAAATATAAATAACTCCTACAACTCTCAAAAACAAAGATAAATAAACAAACATTTAAAAAAGAAAAAAAGAGCCTTAACCAGTTTGGCTCAGTGGATAGAGCATTGGCCTGCAGACTCAAAAGTTCCAGGTTTGATTCTGGTCAAGGGCATGTACCTTCGTTGCGGGCACATACCCAGTGGGGAGTGTGCAGGAGGCAGCTGATTAATGTTTCTCTCTCATTGATGTTTCTAACTATTCTTCTCCCTTTCTCTCTGTAAAAAATCAATGAAAAATATATTTTTAAAAAAAGAGACAAATGAATCAAATAGACATTTTTTTTAAGAAAGATAAATAAATGGCTAACAAGCATATGAAAAGGTGCTCAATACTTTTATTTACTAGGGAATTGTAAATAAAAATCATAGTAATATATCACCATATATCTATTAGGATGACTACTATTAAAAAAAAGTCACTTCTCAAAAGTGGGTATACAGAAGGCCATATTAAAAAGTGCTCAAAGTCACTAATCATCCAAGAGATGCAAATAAAAACAACAATGGCTCCCATCAACAAATCAACAAATGACAAGTGTTGGTAAGGTTGTGGAGTAAAGGGAACTCTTGTACACTGCTGGTGGGAATGCAGACTGTGGAAAACAATATGGAGTTTCCTAAAAAAATTAAAAGTGGAACTCTCATTTCACCCAGTAATCCCACTTCTAGAAATATATGTCAAGAAATAAGAAACATTCATCCAAGAGAATATATGCATCCCTATGTTCATAGCAGCACAACTTACAATAGCTAAGCTTTGGAAACAGCCTAAGTGCCCATCGGCTGATGAATGGATTAAAAATCTGTGGTACATCTACATTAGGGGTGTCAAACTCAATCAGAGAAGGGGCCAAAATCTAAAATCCAGCCTAAATCGCGGGCCGAATGGTTTACTGAACAGTCATAAACTGTCATTGTGATGGAAACGCAGCGGAGTGGCAGTGATGACAGCGCGGTGCGGGCCACATTGCAAGGCCTGGCGGGACGGATTTGGCCCGCGGGCCTTGTGTTTGACACATGTGATCTACATAATGAAACACTTTGCTGCTGTAAAAAAAAAAAAGAAAGAAAGAATTCTTACTATTTGCAACAACATGGATTGACTTAGAGAGCAGTATGCTAAGCAAAATAAGCAAGTGAGAGAAAATTAAGTATCACATGATCTCATTCTTATGAGACATCTAATGATCAACATAAACTGATGAACAAAAATAGACCCAGAGATATATTAATAGAAGCATCAAACAGAGGGAAGGCAGAGGAGGGTGAGCATTTGGGTGAGATCAGTCAATGAACTTGCATGTATATAAGCATAACCAATGGAAACATACAATAGAGGGATGAAAGCCTGGGCTGAGGAGTTGAGGCAGACTGAGGGAGAACACTGGGGGAAAATGAGGACATATGTAATACTTTCAACAATAAAGATTAAAAAATAATTTAAAAAATAATTAAAAAGTGGCAATAAATATAAACAAGCAATTTCAAGGAAATTAGAAATTCACATACTGCCACTTTTATAATTTTGTTATGATAAAAATATTGAAATCTTTTAAAAGACTCTTAGCTATATGGAGGAGTATATTTAATATACATGAATCTTAGGACATTAATTTTCTATTAAAAATGTAACAATTAAACTCTATATACATTGATGCCCTTTATCTGGAATTTTAACATATGCACACTTGAAAGATATATTATTTAAAGATGCATGTAGTAAAACTATTTTTCAAAAGAAATAAATGCACAGTGCAAACTGGTATTTATCTCTGGTTTAGAGGGTAGAAAGATAGACACGTGGAAGAGAATATAAGCAGATGAAAGTACAGGTAATATTCTACTTTTCATGTTGAATAATGGGCTCATGGCTATATATTTTAAAGCAAATGAATAAAAGAAATAAAAGAACACAAAACAATTTTCAACAATGTATGACTTCATAGCAGCCCCATTTTAATTTTTAGTAAAAATATCGGACTTGGGAATTCAATCAGTGTTCTTATAAGAATAAATCCTATATTTTCTATTCTTTAGGAAGAAAATCTGAAATATAAATGAACTATGCATTCAGAGGAGAAAATTTTTCTGTGGGTCTTTGGAAAATTTTTCTGTGGGCATTATTTAATGGCTACAAGCATATAATGCATGTGTGTTAGATTTACTCCTTCATTTTACACTACTAAGACAAAGTAGAATCAGCCTTTACACAGATTTGCTTCAGCTGACTTTATTAGCAGTTGCTTAAATATCATCTTTCTTGGCACATGACCAGCCAGTAGTGAGTACATCAAATTTCAATTTGCTACTATTGCTATAGCTGTATTCTGAAATTTTATGCTCTCATACATCATATTGAGTATGATCATTTTATATAAATTTGATCTAGAAGTAAGTTAAGCATAACAGTGTTTAAGATGATGCAGCAGAGTGTTAGATAGAAGTACTTATAGGGGCCAGCTGATCATTTCTAAATTGGCATTAGAGTTTCTAAAAGGCAGTTAAGTTAAATAACAAATGTATTCAGTTCTAATGGCTATCTGATTGGTTTTCAGAGATAATTGCCCTCTATCAGGGTCATAGCATTAACATGAAAATTAGTCATTATCTTCTCTATGAGATTGGCAAATAATCCCTATTAAAGTTTTTGAAGGAGCTTTTCTTTTTTTTCTTTTTTTTAATTTTAAAATATATATTTTATTGAGTTTTTACAGAGAGGAAGAGAGAGGGATAAAGAGTTAAAAACATCGATGAGAGAGAATCATCGATCAGCTGCCTCCATCACACCCCCTACTGGGGATGTGCCCGCAGCCAAGGTACATGCCCTTAACCGGAATCGAACCCTGAACCTTTTTTTTTTTTTTTATATATTTTATTGATTTTTTTTTTGCCCCCCTCCTTCCCTCCCACACATCCCCTCCCTCCCCAGAGTTTTGTGTTCATTGGTTGTACTTATATGCATGTATAAAAGTCCTTTGGCTGATCTATTATCTCTCCCAGATCTTCCTCCCCTCCCGCTATTATTTGACAGTCTACTTGTTGATATACTGTCTCTATATCTATCTTTTGGCTCATCAGTTTATAATGTTCTTTATCATCCACAAATGAGTGAGGTCATGTCTCCAAATATCTTCCCCTCCATTTCATTGATTGGCTTATTTCACTCAGCATGATGTTCTCCAGTTCCATCCAGGTTGCTGCAAATGATGAGAATTCTGAAGGAGCTTTTCAATGAAATAACTTTGCAGACTATTGGCATTATATAATGACTTATCTCTTCAAACCTGTTTGATGTATTAACTAGAGGCCTGGTGCAGGAATTTGTGCATGGGTGGGGTCCAGCAGGCTTGCCCTGATCTGTGCCAGCAGGGGAAAAGGGGACAGGGGAAGTTGGCCAGCTGGCCCTGCCCTCATCAGGCCAGTAAGCCAGGACAATGCATGTCATAGCAACCAGTCATTTTGGTCATGTGGCTTTTATATGTATAAACTAGAGGCCCATTGTATGAGAAGACTCATGCAATAGGCCTTCCTTCCCTTGGCTTCCAGCACTAGTTTTCCTCTGGCACCTGGGTCCCAGGCCTTTGCTCCAACCAGAGTCTGCCTTTTTCATCTTTGCTGCAGGTTATGGCCAGAATCTGCCACCTTTGTCTTCACTGCAGACTCTGGCCAGAGTCTGCCATCTTCATCTTTGCTTCAGACTCCCAAGTCTACAGACTTTGTCTTTGCTGTGGCCAGAGTATCACTCCTGTAGATCCCTTTGCACCCCCCCTCCACCCGCAGCCTTCTCTCTCATAGCAGGCATCCTGCCCCTCCCTGCCACTCCACACCTGGAGCAGCTGGGGTGGCTGCCATCTTTGTCCATTAATTTGCATATTCCCTTCTGATTGGCTGGTGGGTATAGCAGAGTGATGGTCAATTTTCATGTTTCTCTTTTATTAGTTTAGATTCTGAAATCACAGATTTATGTTCATATGAAGTGTCTTACAAAACAGAGGGATGTATATATATATATATATATATCTTTATAAAGTTCTTTCTACAATTCTATTAATATAGGGAAATAAAAAAGAAAAAAATGTAGACCATTACATCACTTCTGTAGGTATATTCATTGTACATTGTTATTGTTCAAAATTAATAGTTTAGAATAGAGTTCAATAAAATATATTTTTTAAATTAACCAAATCATAAATGTTTTAAGTGTAACTTTTTTCTTGAAAATAAGATGACAGCCTTTGAGCTGCAAAGATACAGATGATCATAAGAAATTAGATGTTACTCTTGAAATTGATTGTGGATTATGAAAACTGTATGTAATATTTATCTCACCAATGAAAGTAGTATGTCAGTATTCTAAACCAAACTATAGCAGAAAATCTCTAACTGCTGCACAGAAATGGAGATTTGGGAGAATTGTGTATGTAAGGTACATTTGTTGTAATACTTCTCTTTAAAATGGATGTACATTACAGAAATAGAAAGCCTGAAAAACTGTCAAAGGAGCTCTGGCATAATAATAAAATTATGGTATTTTTACATGGAATTTGCTAGGAAAATACTTCAATGTCCTAACAACAAAAATAAAGATTATGAAAGATTGACTTTGAAAGCTAGTAGTAGCTGATGTTAATTTGCAAATTCTTACATCATAGATAATAAAGACATGAAATTATATCCCATTCAGATTAAATATAGTCTGAAGAGATAAAAATTAGAACTATTAAGATAATGACAACACAGAGAGTAGCATTCAGTAATATCAAATACATGAGGGAATATCACAATTATGACAATTTTACTACAGTGTGTAAGATTATAGAATTTTGGCCTAGAACATATTATTTTTTTTATTTAAATGTGGTGCCATAAAATTCCTATTTTAAATATGTTAAATTTTATTTATTATTTATGGAATAGCTCAAATATCTTCCCCTCCATTTTCCCAAGAGAAAGTAGCTTTAGTTACTTCTATTCTCACTTTGCCTTCTGCTTTTAACTATATAAAGCATTTATAACATTAATGCCAGTATCATATTTCAAATATTCTAAATGGATATTTTTTTTCTAAATTATAATACTTCCAAAATCTGAATGTGAGTTATAATTGATACGATAAGAGAGGATTAGGTCAGTTTTAATTTGCAGCATTTTTTTCCCTTAGTGGTATTCTATATAATAAAAGCATAATTGCAAATCAACCAAATGGCAGACCCACTAGTTGGCAAGGGGCAAGACCATTGAGCAGGCATCACCAGGCCAGCCAAGGCACATGCCAGTGGGAAGAGGGATGGAATGGCAATGGGTGGGGGGCAACAAACAGGAACAGAGGGGCGATGTGATAAGGGGCAGCACTGTCCCATGATCAGCTGGTCCAGTTGCCTCCTGCAGAGTGGGACCTGGTGACAATGGCAGGTGATGGGGGTGGTGCTAACCCCTGATCCCCTGTCCAATCCCTCCCATAGAGGGAGGCCAGGTAGCAGCAGTGGTAGGGTAATTGGGGCGGTGCCATCCCTGATTGTCCATCAGGTCACCTCCCACACAGGGAGGCCAGACTCAGTAGGACATCCCTTGAGGACTTCTAGAGGGCGCAGGCTGGACTGTGAGAGGGCACAGGCTGGACTGAGGGTGCACAAATTTTTATGCACCAGGCCTCTAGAGTAAAATAATTGTGTTATGACCAATGATGACTTAGAGTTGCAGAAATGCAATAATAAATATATTTGCCTATCTTCATCACCAGACAATGAGTCCTCAAAGGTGAGATCATATCTTAACCCTTTATATTTCTTAGAACCCCAAATAGTGTTGGATTATGGCATTTTACCATTATCAGTCTGATGATTGCTTCATTAAAAATAACAAACCTCCAAAACTTTTTCTATAAGAACATATCAACAAAAAACGATGAAATAAAGACAATGACATATCTTCCTTAGTTATAAATTATTTATACTATCTCATGAAGCATAGTCATAGCAATTAGACAAGAAGAAGGAATAAAGTCATCCAAATTGGAAAAGAAGAAGTAAAATTGTCATTATTCACAGATGACATGATATTGTACATAGAAAACCCTAAAGACTCCATGAAGAAACTATTAGAATTAATCAAGGAATTTGGCAATGTAACAGGATACAAAATTAACACCCAGAAGTCTATGGATTTTTATACACCAATAATGAACTCACAGAAAGAGAAACAAAAACAAACAAAACAAAACACAAAAAAACCTATTTACCATTGCAACAACAACAACAAAATTAAGATACCTAGGAATAAATTTAACCAAGGAGGTAAAGGACATGTACTCAGAAAATTATAGGACATTGAAAGAAAGAGATAGAAGAAGACATAAACAAATGGAAGAATAAACCATGTTCATTGATTGGTAGAATCAACATCATTAAAATATCCATACTACTCAAAGCAATCTATAAATTCAATGCAATCCCCATTAAAATACCAACAGCATACTTCAAAGACCTAGAACAAGCTCTCCAAAAATTCATCTATATATATATAAGCCTAAGCAACCTAATGACCATTAGACTTGGGTTTATAATGAGCACTAACCATCAGGGGGCATATGCTCAATGGACAGGCATGAAACCAGGGAACAGACTGATGAATCTCAGATGGAAAGGGGGGAGTGGGAGTGCAGAAAGAGATTAAGCAAAGATCTTATATGGATATTAGAGGTCCGGTGCATGAATTTGTGTACCAATGGGATCCATTTGCCTGGTCTGTGGGAATGGGGCTGAAACCAGCAATCCAACATCCATTGAGGGGTTCTGGAGTGTGACAGGGAGTAAGCCAGACCAAGGGACCCCACCAGTGCATGATTCTGCGCAACAGACCTCTAGTCTCTAATAAAAAAGACCCCAAATAGCTGCAGCAATCTTGAGAAAGAAAAACAAAGTTGGAGGGATCACAATACCAGATATGAAGCTATATTACAAAGCCACTGTTCTCAAAACTGACTGGTACTAGCACAAGAACAGACATACAGATCAGTGGAATAGAAATGAGAACCCAGAAATCAACCCAAGCCATTATGTTCAATTAATATTTGACAAAGGAGGCAAGAGCATACAATGGAGTCAAGATAGTCTCTTCAATAATTGTTGCTGGAAAAATTGGACAGATACATGCCAAAAAAAATGAAATCACAGTACCACTTACACCATACACAAAAATAAACTCAAAATGGATAAAGGACTTAAACATAAGATGGGAAATCATAAAAAGATTAGAAGAAGCCATAGGCAGCAAAGTAGCAGACATTTGTCATAGCAATATCTTTACTGATCCATTCCTAGGATAATAGAAACTAAGGAGAAAATAAACAAATGGGACTACATCAAAATAAAAAGCTTCTGCACAGCAAAATAAACTATCAGCAAAAGAATAAGAAAAACCACTGAATGGGAGAACATATTTGCCAATGTTATCTCCAATAAAGGTTTAATCTCTAAAATTTATAGGGAACTCATACAAAAGGAAGATAAACAGTCTAATCAAAAAATGAGCAAAGGACCTGAATAGATACTTTTTGAAAAAGTACATTCAGAAGGACAAGAGATATATTAAAACATCCTCAAAGTCACTAATCCTCCAACAGATGCAAGTCAAAACAACAATGAGGTACCATCTTACACCTGTCAGAATGGCTATCATCAACAAATCAATAAAAGACAAGTGTTAGCGAGGATGTGGAGAAAAGGAACATGTGTGTTTCAATCTGTTATTGTTCATGGTGAATTTGGTTGTTTTTGTTGTACTTGGTGGGAAAGTTCTCCTTTCAGAGGGGATTTTCAACAATGTCTCAGTGTTATGTGCATGTTATATGATAGGCAATAGTACAAACAAGTTTAAAGTACTGTAGAGTTTGAGGATGTTTCAGACAGTTGTCTCTAAAATCAAATATGAGATCATAGGATTATGCTTATAGCAAATGGTTAGTGAAACATGGAGATGACAAACTTGATAGCAGTTTTCATTTATGAATAGATATTGTAGTATTGAGATCCCCCCGTGAAATGATTTATAATGGATCTATTATTGAAGGTAGCTTTGAAAATAGAATATCCTATGTAAGAAAAGGCTAATATGCAAATCGACTGAGCAGTGGAACGACCAATCACTATGATGCACACTGACCACCTGGGGGCAGATGCTCAAAGCAGGAGCTTCCCCCGTGGTGGTCAGGGCACTCCCACAAGGAGAGTGATGCTCAGCTAGAAGCTGGGCTCACAGCAGGTAAGTGCAGTGGCTGTGATGGGAGCCTCTCCCACTTCTGCAGCCACACTAAGGACATTCAACTGGCTTTGGGAAGTGAGCCTAAACCATCCGTCAGACACTCCCCAACATCTCCAGATTGTGAGAGGGCCAGGCCAGGCTAAGAGAACCTCCTCCCCCTCTCCCCGAATGCACGAATTTCATCACTAGGCCTCTAGTCTATAGATCATATTAAAATATATATCTAAATATGTGATTTTTCTTGTCCTAAAAATGAACATGTTCATAAATTAAATAAAGAAATTTTAGATATACTTGATGGAGTTTTCACACATATTTGAGTGCTGATTCCATCAATTCAACAGATGATGCTGAAAATAAAAATTTTCCCATTGAATTTCTTAATAGTATTACTCCTTTGGGAATGCCATGTCATAAATTAAAATTGAAAGTAGGTGCAATCATCATCTGAGAAATCTTAACAGAAAATGGAGTTTTTGTGATGGTATTAGATTTATTATCACAAGATTGTAACCTAACATAATTGAAGCTGGATCTGCGGGAGGAGAGGTTGTTCTGATCCCAAGAATTGATTTGTTCCTGCTTGACACTGGCCTCTCATTTAACTTAATTTGAAGACATTTCCCCATGATGCCAGCATTTGCAATGACTATTAATATATTACAAAGACAAACTCTAGATAGAGTAGGAATATTCTTACATGAATCTGTTTTTGTCAGTTATATGTTGCTTTCTCTCACATTCAAAGATTGCGTGACATTAAACTTGTAAATACTTCATCATAAGGGAAATTAGTCAAGCATTCTGAAAGTGTTTTTACTCTTAATATGGTATACAGGGGGGTTTTAGAATAAGTTTAATCAATTTATCAGTCATTATTTTTATCATTGTTGTTATATCATGTTATTATTATTTATTTATTAATCTATTTATATATTATTTTCATATATATTTTACCAATTTTCTTTAATCTCTGGCTCTTATAGAGAAAAGGCAAATAGCAATATTAAAATATTTCTTCTAATTAATTTTCTTTCAATGTGCCACTAGTTGTTAAATAAGGCAAATCAGGCAATTTATTTTCAAGTCCATCCTTTCATATTTCACACATTCTTCAGGAACTCATTTTGTTTAATCGTGTGTTTTTTTTCTCCTTACCTTTTCATAGTTACTTAACTCAGTTCCTCAGTAATTCGCTAGGAAACTGACAAACATGCTAGTGAGTTGTTGGTATTACTCTCTTACTTCAATAGAACTTTAAGAAAGAAAAAAAGATGATCTAGATAGAATTAGGTGCCCTACAATGCAGTCGAGGAACTTGAGGGAAAGGAGAACAGTTTGAATCACACAATTGACTCCCTTTTCAAGTCCATCCTCCTCTGTGCCAGAGTTGCCCATTCAAACAAAAGATTCTGGTTATATCATTACTTTTTTAAATATATTTTTCTATTGATTCATTGGCTGCAAATAAGATCTAAGTTATTGAACATATTATGCATGATTTTATAAGATTTGATCACATTCTTTGCAATTAATTCCACATACTCTAGTGCAATACTATGAAAGGTGAATATAATATCTCTAAAGAATATTTTGGCAGAAATTAAAAATGAATTTGTTTAATATATATTTAATATGCTTATACTTATTGGAACATAATTAGTCTATATGATAGCTTTTATATGTTACCTACATATGAGGAAGAATGGAAATGAAGCAGAAATTTTAGGGAGATATAGGCAAGCTTAGGGATTTTTTAGAATTGGGGTCTATGAAAAAAACACAGAGCCACACACGGGGAGAAGATACATTTTCATAACACAAGGAAGCCAGGTATAGTTATATTTCCATAGACAAAGAGATAGCAACAGGTATCCTATATAATAAAACTCTAATATGCAAATCAACCAAATATGGAACTACTGGTCGCTATGATGTGCATTGACCACCAGGGGGAAGATGCTCAAGGCAGGAGCTGCCCTCTGGTGATCAGTGTGATCCACAGGGGAAGTGCCGCTCATTCAGGAGCCTGGCTCATGGCTGGCAAATGTGGGAGCCTCTCCTACCTCAACTGCAGGTGGGTGGTAAGGAATGAGGGGTCCCAGGATGCTAAATGGCACAGGCCAGGCTGAGGCACCCCTGTATATGCCCAGGTCTCTAGTATTTACATATTACAAGGGGACTAAAAGTAGCCAAGAAAGGTCTATATTTACAAAATAAAGAGAAGGAAGCCCTTCATTCAGAAGGAGAAGAAGAAAGCCCAAAAGGAATAGGAAAACAATAAGGAGGGAGTGGGAAGAGCTTTGAGCCCAGGAGCTACTATAGTAACCAACTCCAAGGGGAATAGTGATTGATCAGAGGGGACATCAGGCACTGGGATCTGCAGCCTTTATAAGCCACAGGGAAAGGAACCCAATGGGACTCTCCCCCCTCCCTACATGGGAGTCGTTTCTGCGGGACCCTTTCCAGCTCCCTACTACTCCCTTTCTGTGGGACTCTTCCCTCTCCCCATGTGGGAGTCTGTACTTGTTCTTCAATAAATCTCTACCTTTGCTATACCACTTTCTGTCCGTGGATTCATTCTTCAGTTCTGGCAGACAAAGGATCCTAGTTCCGGTCCAAAACTTTGGTATCAGAAATTCCAATATAGTGGGATTTAGTATTCTTTGCCTGTTTTAATATAGTGTTTGTTAGTTCATATGCTAGGTTTGTTAGTTTCTAGAAATAAAATATTTAATGTTAACCTTCATGAGATCAAGCATCTGGGGGGGGGGGGGGGGACCTATGGTAAGAACACAATATCCTGTAAGTAAATTACATCTAGAAAATTTTCACTTTACAAAATTAATTTTTAGTTGTAATGCTGACAGCAAGATGCCCATGAAAAACATACATGATGTCTAAATAAGACAAAGAAAAATTGTTAGGATAAAAATAAAAAGGATCTCAAATCCATTATTTAGAAAAGATTCCTTTATTAACTCTTCATTGAGAATATGTTTTTATAGTGTTAACAGAAAAAAACAACAACACTGAAACCTGTAAAGAATTTTTGTGAGTTTATTTGAGCCAAACTGTCAACATATGCCAGGAAGCAGAACCTCAAAGAATTGAGATAGTGCTCAGGAGAATGCAGGGTTACATCTATATTTATACATTGCAATCAAAGGAAAGGAACTTAGGTGAGTTACATGAAATTAATTGGTGATATATTAAGAAGGTGGGAAAGAGTAAAACGGGGAAACCTCTGGGATAGGGTAAAAGGTGCAATGATTCACAAGTGCTTCTTTTACAGAGATGGATACAGGATACTTTAATGTAATTAATTAACAGTTGACAATTAACTTAATAACAATAACAATGAGGGAATGTCTCAAGGCCATTTGTTGTGCCCTGAAGGGTTGGGGTAAAAAGGAAGTTACAAGTTACCCAGACATCTGTTATCTTAGAGGCAAAAAGGCAAATGGGCTCAGTAAAGATCCAAGTTGATCTTTGGGAAAATATCGCCCTAGGAAATGACTACCCCCTATAACCTGTTTGTACTTGAAATATTTAATTTTCAAACCATCTTTTGTGGTTATTTTAGAACTCTGGGTTTGCAAGACTGCCACGAAGGCCTTCCCTGAGCTTGTCAGGTCAGCATGTGGCTCTTTTCTTTCTCAGGAGAAACAGTCCAGAGATGGAAGATACTGATGACGCCTTGCCATGCTAGCAGTCAGCAGCTGTGTGTCCTTGCAGGTTGCCTAGGACCAAACCAGAGAGGGTTGAAAGAATAAAAATGTTTAAGAGCTGTTTGTGTTATCTCAACCATTCAAGGCTCCCGCTAGTGATGGGAACAGGACCCTTAAAGTTGTAAAGTTGTCTCAGGAAATAGCCCCAAGCAGGGAGTAAACTGAGGTGTTATCTCAACCATTCAAGGCTCCCGCCAGTGATGGGAACAGGACCCTTAAAGTTGTAAAGTTGTCTCAGGAAATAGCCCCAAACAGGGAGTAAATTGAGCGTGTTATCTCAAGGCTCCCGCCAGTGATGGGAACAGGACCCTTAACAAGCAGGGAGTAAACTGAGCGAGGTTTGCTCCGGCAAGAAAAGAGAAACAGGATAATAAAGTAGACCTTGCTTTGACAGTACCGTGAAATAGAGTGCGAGATTACCGGGCAGGACTGTTGACTCAGCGCAAGCCCTGTCATAAAATACGCTACTAACAAACTCAGTCTCCCCTTTGAAGATTCCTTTGTTCCCCTCTTCCCCCTCCGTGTGTAACCCCTCCCGACACATAGTTTTTGCCTATATATACTTGTAAGATTTTCTGCTCGGGGCTCGACTCCTCTGCTCCTGTGTGAGTTACGAGTTGAGCCCCAGCATGCTGGAATAAAAAGCCTCTTGCTGTTTGCATCAAGTGACGTCTCCTGCGGTTGATTGGGGTCGCCGTCGATCGGGGGACAGAGTGGGAGTCTCCCTCCTCTGGGGGTCTTTCATCTTGGGGGCTCGTCCGGGATAGGTCCCGGGATTTGACGACCACCCCTCATCCGCGGAGCCGACCTTGGAGGTAGGAAGGGGAGCCCCGAAGTTGTCTGTCTTTGTCTTGTGTTCTGCTATCTGATCTGGTTCTGTGTGCGCACTTCTGTTATCTGATCTGATTCTGAGTTCGCAGCCATTCGGCAACTCGTGAGAGTGGCCGAACAGTGGTCGGTAGACGTGCCCGGAGGGCCACAGGTTGCAACCCTGGGGGACGCCCCAAGGGAGGAGGAGAGCCAGGGACGCCTGGCAGTCTCCTACTGTAAGGGCGCTGATCGAGTTCAACTGTTGGATCAGAGATTGCCAAGATCGCGCCCGTCTGATTCTGTTGTGTGTTTGTGGCGGACAAGGTGGGGTAGGTGGGTCCTCGTGTCTGTAACATTTTTGTTATTTGTGCTTCTGACGACGTACGAATTGACAATGGGACAGACTGTGACAACTCCTCTTAGTCTGACCTTAGATCATTGGACTGAAGTTAAGGGAAGAGGTCGCGACCTATCAGTTGAGATCAAGAGAGGTCCATGGCGGACCTTCTGCTCCTCAGAATGGCCTACTTTTAATGTAGGATGGCCAATAGAAGGAACCTTTGACCTATCTGTTATTTTTGCTGTTAAGGAGATTGTTTTTCAGAAAGAACCTGGAGCCCATCCGATCAGCAGCCCTACATCGTGGTCTGGCAGGACCTGGTGCAAAATCCACCCCTCTGGGTTCGACCTTGCGTTGCAAAACCCAAGCCCCGGCCGGCCACTCGAGTTTTAGCGGTCCAGTCTCTCAGTTCTGAGGGAGAAACCAGTCCCTCGTCTCTCAGTTCTGAGGGGGAAATCCAGTCACTCGGACCCCTCCAAGAAGATTTATCCCGAAACCCAGGCTGACCTCCTTCTCCTTGACCCACCTCCCCCGAATCCTCCTGCCTTGGTTCCTGTAGGGGGTCGGGAAGAGCCAGAAGTACCACCGGCCCCTGCAGTCGCCCCCTCTGCTCCCCCTACCGAGTCTCTGCCAGGGCCTGCGCAGGGCACCAGGAGCCGCCGCGTAATGACTCCTGACACAACTGTCGCCCTTCCCCTAAGGGCTTATGGGCCCCCGCCGGTGGCAACGGATGGTGGACCAGCTCCTCTTCAGCCCCTCCAGTACTGGCCTTTTCCTCCGCAGACTTGTATAACTGGAAGACTAATCATCCTCCCTTTTCAGAGGACCCCCAGCACTTAACCAGGCTGGTGGAGTCTTTAATGTTCTCTCATCTGCCCACATGGGATGATTGCCAGCAGCTGCTACAGACCCTTTTCACTACTGAGGAGAGGGAGAGGACTTTATTGGAGGCAAGAAAGAATGTACCAGGAACAGATGGACGACCCACCCAGCTCCCCATCATCATTGAGACTGCCTTCCCCCTCTCCAGGCCTGACTGGGATTTCAACACGGCAGAAGGTAGGGAGCGACTGACAGTCTATCGCCAGACTCTAGTGGCCGGCCTCCGCGGGGCAGCGAGACGCCCCACTAATTTGGCTAAAGTGAGAGAGGTTATCCAGGGGGCCACGGAACCCCCGTCAGTATTTCTTGAGCGCTTAATGGAAGCCTTCAGGCGCTACACCCCGTTTGACCCTACCTCAGAGGGACAAAGGGCTTCCGTGGCCATGGCTTTTATAGGGCAGTCAGCATTAGATATTAAGAGAAAGTTGCAGAGAATAGAAGGGTTACAAGATTATACCCTACAGGATTTAGTTAAGGAGGCAGAAAAAGTGTATCATAAGAGGGAAACTGAGGAGGAAAAAGAGCAAAGGAAAGAAAAGGAAAGAGAGGAAAGAGAAAACAAAAGGGATCGCAAGCAGGAGAAGAACCTGACACGGATTTTGGCCGCAGTAGTAGGTGAGAGAGGCCAGGAACAAACCCAAGGCAGGGCTAAAAAGTCAGGTAACCTGGGCAACCGCACCCCATTAGACAAAGATCAGTGTGCCTACTGCAAGGAAAAAGGTCACTGGGCTAGAGAGTGCCCTAAGAAGAAGAATGGGCCCTCCAAGAAAGTATTAGCTCGGGGGGAAGAAGAAGATTAGCGGGGACGGGGCTCGGAACCCCTCCCCGAGCCTAGGGTAACACTTGAGGTGGAGGGGAAGCCAGTTGAGTTCCTAGTAGACACTGGAGCTCAACACTCGGTCCTACTCACTCCGTCTGGACCCGTCTCCCACAAGAAATCGTGGGTCATAGGGGCCACAGGGCACCAGCAGTACTCATGGACTACCCGAAGAACGGTAGACTTAGGAACGGGACGGGTAACCCACTCATTTCTGGTTATCCCCGAGTGCCCTGCACCTCTACTTGGGAGAGATCTCTTAACCAAAATGGGAGCCCAGATCACCTTCACCCCTGACGGCCCGGAGGTGACCCAGAGCAGGAGAATGACTACCGCCCTGACCATACGCCTAGATGATGAACATAGACTTTTTGAGGACCGGGGAGCAGGAATAAATCACATTAATGACTGGCTGAACAGGTATCCGGGGGCATGGGCCGAGACGGCTGGAACAGGACTAGCTGCAGAAAGGCCACCCATAGTCATAGAGCTTAAGGCCACTTCTACTCCTGTGGCTGTACGCCAATACCCCATGACTAAGGAGGCCCGGGAAGGAATTAGGCCCCATATCCAGCGCCTCCTTCAGCAGGGCATCCTAGTGAAGTGCCAGTCACCGTGGAACACTCCCCTGTTACCTGTTAAGAAGCCTGGCACAGGAGACTATCGCCCGGTACAGGACTTAAGGGAAGTGAACAAGCGGGTACAGGACATCCACCCCACCGTACCTAACCCTTACAACTTGTTGAGCTCTCTCCCTCCGAATCATATTTGGTATACTGTCTTGGACTTAAAGGACGCTTTCTTCTGCCTGCGACTACACCCTTCCAGCCAGAACATCTTTGCATTCGAATGGAGGGACCCTGACTCTGGGACTACAGGACAACTGACTTGGACCTGATTACCCCAGGGGTTCAAGAATTCCCTCTTCGATGAAGCTCTCCACCAAGATTTAGCCCACTTCCGAGCCAGCCATCCCCAGGTAACACTTCTGCGGTATGTAGATGACTTACTACTAGCCGGGGCCACAGAGGAAGAGTGCCAACTGGGCACGGGACTACTGCTGGAAGAACTCGCCTGCTTAGGATATCGGGCCTCCGCCAAAAAGGCCCAGATCTGCCAAAGAGAGGTAACGTACCTGGGGTACGCCCTCAAAGGGGGCAGAGATGGCTAACGGAGGCCAGGAAGCAAACTGTGACTCAGATACCCGTCCCTCGCTCACCCCGCCAGGTGCGAGAATTTTTAGGGACTGCGGGGTTCTGCCGCTTATGGATTCCTGGGTTCGCTACCCTGGCAGCTCCCCTCTATCCCTTGACTAGGGAAGGTGCCCCGTTTGAGTGGGGTAACAGCCAACAGCAGGCCTTTGATGAAATCAAGAAGGCATTGCTGTCAGCCCCAGCCCTGGCATTACCGGATGTAGCCAAGCCCTTCGTCCTATTTGTGGACGAAAGAAGGGGAGTAGCCCGAGGGGTGCTGACCCAGCCTCTAGGGCCATGGAAGAGGCCGGTAGCCTACCTTTCCAAGAAGCTAGATCCTGTTGCTAGTGGTTGGCCTGCCTGTGTGAGGTCCGTGCGGCAGTGGTAGTGTTGGTGAAAGATGCTGACAAACTAACTATGGGACAAAAGCTAACGGTCATTGCCCCCCACTCTTTGGAGAGCATCATCAGACAGCCCCCTGATCGGTGGTTGTCCAACGCTCGCATGACGCACTACCAGAGCCTCCTCCTGAATGGGGACAGGATCCAGTTCGGGCCGCCTGCCATCCTCAACCCGGCTACCCTACTACCCGACACGTCCACCCAGGAGAGTGTGCTGCATACCTGTCAAGAGATACTGGCAGAGGAAACGGGGACCCGAAGGGACCTCCGAGACCAGCCCTTGCCAGACGCTCAGCTGATCTGGTTCACTGACGGAAGCAGCTACATAATGGAAGGTAAAAGGGTGGCTGGGGCGGCAGTGGTAGACGATGAGCAAATTATCTGGGCAAGCAGCCTACCCGAAGGGACGTCAGCTCAGAAGGCTGAGTTACTAGCTCTGACTCAGGCTTTACGATTGGCAGAAGGAAAGAAGATTAACATCTACACTGATAGCAGGTATGCCTTTGCTACTGCCCATGTCCATGGGGCCATCTACAGGCAGCGGGGGCTACTAACCTCGGCAGGGAAGGAAGTTAAAAATAAAAAAGAAATTCTAGGACTGTTAGAGGCCATTCACCTCCCTAAGAAGGTGGCAATTATTCACTGTCCCGGACACCAAAAAGGAGAGTCCAGGATTGCTGGAGGGAACCGGAGGGCTGACAGAGAAGCCAAGCGGGCGGCTCAGGGACTTAATATCCTATCCTTGTCTGGGGAAAAATCGAGGTCTCACTCTGAGGATGTGGTATACCCTTCTGTCGGGAATTTCGAATATTCAGAACCAGACCTCGAGAGAATGGACAGACTAGGATTTAGCCTGGAGACTCCAGAGGGAATCCGGGAAACCTCGGAAGGGAAAAGAATCCTCCCTGAAAGGCAGGCTATCATTTTTCTCAAACACCTTCATAAGTTAACTCATCTAGGCCCAAAACATTTAAAAACTATTGTCCAGTCTTCACCTTATTATATCATGAAGTTAGGGGAGCTCGCAGATACAACTGTAAAAGAATACAAGCCTTGTCAGATGGTGAATGCTCAGCCCAACAAGCTATTTCAGGGCAAACGGCTCCAAGGAGACCGCCCTGGGAGTTATTGGGAAAAAGACTTTACCGAGGTAAAGGTTGCCAGGTATGGATACAAATACTTATTGGTATTCATAGATACATTTTCAGGATGGGTTGAAGCCTTCCCTACCAAGAAAGAGACTGCTCAAGTGGTGACCAAGACAATATTAGAAAACATCTTCCCGAGATTCGGGGTGCCCAAGGTAATCGGGTCAGACAACGGCCCTGCGTTTGTTGCCCAGGTAAGTCAGGGACTGGCCAAAATCCTGGGGCTTGATTGGAAATTACATTGTGCTTATAGGCCCCAAAGCTCAGGACAAGTAGAAAGAATGAATAGAACCTTAAAAGAGGTCATGACTAAATTATCCTTACAGACTGGCATAACTGACTGGACAGTCCTCCTTCCCTTTGCTTTGTTTCGGGTATGCAATACCCCTGGCTCCCTCAAGCTAACTCCTTTTGAAATTCTTTATGGGACTCACCCCCCTCTCCTCACCATACAGCACTTTCCTTCCCCAGAATCTTACTCCTCTCAATCTCTGTACACCAGATTAAAAGCCCTTGAGACTGTGCAGAGGGAAGTGTGGAATCGGTTGGCCGAGGCCTACAAGCCTGGAGACCTGCAAGTACCTCATCAGTTCCAGGTCGGAGACTTGGTGTACATTCGGCGCCACCGTGCGGCCAGCCTGGAACCGAGGTGGAAAGGACCATACATGGTGCTGCTCACAACTCCGACTGCAGTAAAGGTCGATGGCATCGCAGCCTGGATCCACGCTTCGCACGTCAAGCCCGCGCCACCACCAGACCCAGAGTGGAAAGTGGAAAAAATGGACAACCCCCTCAAGCTCCGCATTCACCGTGTTCCTGCTCCTGTTGACGCACCTCTTGCCGATAAGTAATAGTCCTAACCCTCATGCCCCCCAACGACTAACATGGCAGGTCCTCTCCCAGACTGGAGATATAATATGGAGCACCACCAAGGAGGACCCCCTTTGGGCCTGGTGGCCGTCCCTAGCCCCAGACATCTGCGCCTTAGTAGCTGGGTTAGACAATTGGGATATCCCCAGTATAACCTTTGAAGAGGTTCCATCAGACTCTGATCACTACTTGGCAAAGCGCTCATTTACCCAAGGCTCCACATCCCGAGGCCAGTATATTGCAGACGCTCCTGGCTGTAGTAACTCGCCTGCCCAACGCCGGATGCGGCTAACACAGTTTTACGTATGTCCCCGGGATGGGAGATCAAGGAGCGAGGCCAAGAGATGCGGGGGGCTAGAAAATTTCTACTGTAAGCAATGGACATGTGAGACTACTGGAGAGGCCTACTGGCATCCCACCTCCTCCTGGGACTTGATAACCGTAAAAAGGAGCAGTACTGGGGCGGGGTCAAACCCCCTAAATATTTCCTTCACGGAGAGGGGGAAACAAGCTCGAGTTTGGATAAAAGGGAGAACATGGGGATTCCGTTTCTATATGTCAGGATGGGACAAGGGATTTACCTTCTCCATCAAGCTTAAGGTTGAAACCCCGACCGCTGTCCAGGTAGGGCCTAACCTAGTACTATCTGAACAGCGGTCACCAATTGCCCGTATCAGGCCGCCTGTTCCCCGAACCCCAACAAAGAAGTCCAGTGATACAGCTCGGCTCAGCCCAGCTACAACCCCCTCGGTCCCCGGCCTAGCAACTACACCCGAGATACCGAGCACGGGGCAGAGACTCCTTAATCTGATACAGGGAGCTTTCAGCGTCCTTAATGCTTCCAACCCTAACCTGACTGAGTCTTGCTGGCTATGTCTAGTTTCAGGCCCTCCCTATTATGAGGGGATTGCCTTCTCAGGGACCTTTAACAACACCACCTCCCATGACTCATGTAGCTGGGGGTCGAACAGTAAACTTACCCTTACAGAAGTCTCTGGGCATGGCACTTGCTTAGGTACAGTTCCTACAAACTGTAAGCATCTGTGCAATCAGACCATAGGAAGCCCCCAAACAACTACCAACTACTATCTGGTCCCCCCCGTAGGCGGATGGTGGGCCTGCAGTTCAGGACTGACCCCATGTGTTTCCTCATCGGTGTTCAACACCACCAAAGACTACTGTGTCCTCGTACAGCTGGTACCCAGAGTTATCTACCACGAGGCAGGTTCTTTTGAGGCTGAGTTCGGCCTACGGCCCCGCAGACAGAAGAGGGAACCGATCTCGCTCACTTTAGCCGTCCTGCTGGGTCTGGGGGTAGCGGCCCGAGTAGGAACAGGGACGGCCGCGCTCGTTCAGACTCCTCAGTATATCGAGGGGTTACGAGCAGCTGTAAATGAAGATCTAAAAGCTATAGAGCAGTCAGTCACAAAATTAGAAGAGTCACTGACCTCTTTATCTGAGGTGGTACTACAGAATAGGCGAGGATTAGACCTCCTATTCCTCAAGGATGGTGGGTTATGTGCCGCACTAAAAGAAGAATGCTGCTTTTACATAGATCACTCTGGTGTAATAAAAAATTCCATGTCCAAACTTAGAGAAAGATTAGAAACAAGACAACGAGATTGGGAGGCGCATCAAGGGTGGTTTGAGAGTTGGTACAGCCGGTTCCCTTGGTTCACCACCCTCATATCCACCCTGGTGGGTCCCCTTATTATACTGCTTTTAATTCTCACTTTTGGGCCCTGTATCCTAAATCGCCTAGTCACCTTCATCAGGGAGAGAATAAGTGCTGTACAGGTATTGATACTCAGGCAACACTACCAGTCTCTCAGCCAGGAAGATAGCCTCAGAGAAAGATATGTAAAGACAGAAGTTCCATGATTAGAACTCACAAAAAAACAAATGGGGGAATGAAAGAATAAAAATGTTTAAGAGCTGTTTGTGTTATCTCAACCATTCAAGGCTCCCGCTAGTGATGGGAACAGGACCCTTAAAGTTGTAAAGTTGTCTCAGGAAATAGCCCCAAGCAGGGAGTAAACTGAGGTGTTATCTCAACCATTCAAGGCTCCCGCCAGTGATGGGAACAGGACCCTTAAAGTTGTAAAGTTGTCTCAGGAAATAGCCCCAAACAGGGAGTAAATTGAGCGTGTTATCTCAAGGCTCCCGCCAGTGATGGGAACAGGACCCTTAACAAGCAGGGAGTAAACTGAGCGAGGTTTGCTCCGGCAAGAAAAGAGAAACAGGATAATAAAGTAGACCTTGCTTTGACAGTACCGTGAAATAGAGTGCGAGATTACCGGGCAGGACTGTTGACTCAGCGCAAGCCCTGTCATAAAATACGCTACTAACAAACTCAGTCTCCCCTTTGAAGATTCCTTTGTTCCCCTCTTCCCCCTCCGTGTGTAACCCCTCCCGACACATAGTTTTTGCCTATATATACTTGTAAGATTTTCTGCTCGGGGCTCGACTCCTCTGCTCCTGTGTGAGTTACGAGTTGAGCCCCAGCATGCTGGAATAAAAAGCCTCTTGCTGTTTGCATCAAGTGACGTCTCCTGCGGTTGATTGGGGTCGCCGTCGATCGGGGGACAGAGTGGGAGTCTCCCTCCTCTGGGGGTCTTTCAGGGTCAGACCTGCATTGCCACCAAGTGCCCACCATCCAGATATCATTGCTGACATGTACACATAAGGAACTGTTTGACATTGAAATGGGGACTCAGAACTGTTGGAGATTGAAATTGGGACTCAAACATTTTTTTGTTATTATATATTTATTTTTAGTCTGGCAGAGGCAAGATCTTTAAATGAAATAAATGGGGGAAAATAGATACAGAGACAAAGAAGCATTGAAGAGACTACCAAACTATAGCAGGAAGGCAGGGGAGATTGGTGGGTGGGGGCTGTAAGAGATCAACCAAAGAATTTGTACGCATGCATATAAGCATAACCAATGGATACAAGACAATAAGGGGGGTGGAGGGTGAGGGCATGTACTGGAGGGTAGGGGAGGCTAGGGGAAGGTCAATGGGGAAAAAAGGAGACATATGTACTACTATTTGTAATACTTCAAACAATAAAAATATAAAAATAAAATAAGAATACAATGCATATAATGTAAGTAAGAATGATAAGTAAACAGAAAATACAAATAGAACATTGGCTGTGATACATTGGTTTTAAATAATAATATTTAATAGAATTAAACAAGAAGTTGCCAAAGAGAGAGAGAGAGAGAGAGAGAGAGAGAGAGAGAGAGAGAGAGAGAGAGAGAATTTGAAAGAGATTTGCACTTATCATTGTTAAAAATATAGTGTACTAATACTATTGAAACATGTGGATTTCCTCTGGGCAAAAATGCAAAGGTGATTTCTTTCCCAGGTCCTTGTCCAGGTAAATTTGAAGAATGAAGCCACGGACCAAAGGTGATATAAGAAAAGATGGAAATTTATTGTGAAAAAAGCACAGACTCCCATGTGGGGAGAGGACTCAAAGGGTAGCCCACAAAACCTCTGTTTTCTAAGATTTATAAAGGCTACAGTTCTGATATCCCCTCTGATTGGTCACTATAGCAGTTTCAGAGCTCAAAACCCATGTGGAGTCCCCTTTTTTCCTCCCCCTCCTATGGTAGAATTCTTTACTCCCTGAAAAAAATCTGTTTTCCTCTTTCTCCCTTTTGTTTGTCTACCTCCTGTGGCTTTCCTCTTATCTTCTGTGAACTGGTGTCTTCCTCTCCCTGTAGATTGTGGTGCCTTTAGTTCTTTGTGAATCTATGCCTTTCGGCAGCTCCCAGCCCTCAGCTTTGCAGTTCTCCCCAATGGAACCCCTAGTTCACATGTGTCAAACACAAGGCCCGCGGGCCAAACCCGTCCTGCCAGGCCTTGCAATGTGGCCCGCACCGCGCTGTCATCACTGCACTCCGCTGTGTTTCCATCACAATGACAGTTTATGACTGTTCAGTAAACCATTCGGCCCGCGATTTAGGCTGGATTTTAGATTTTGGCCCCTTCTCTGATTGAGTTCGACAACCCTACCCTAGTTCCTAAAACTCCTTAAACCTTCCTATTTGTCCCTAAAACCTCCTTTCATTAAAAATCATACATGTTTATTTAAATAATCTATGAATATTTAAATGTCCATATTCAGTCTTTAGCATGTGCTAAACTTTCTTGCAGACATATTATTTTCTTTTGACCTAATCTGGAAAATTTTGTTTAGCATAGGACACTGTATTTGCTGCATGTCTTATTTCCCCAAGCTATGAATCAATGGGTTAAATATATATATGTAATCTTCACCCAAGTATATACTGTTTTATTTATTATTAGAGGCCCGGTGCATGAAATTTGTGAGGTGGGGAGGGGTGTCCCTTATCCCAGCCTGCACCCTTTCCAATCTGGGACTCCCTGGAGAGATGTCTGACTGCCCTCTCACAATGCAGGACTGCTGGCTCCCAACTGCTCACCTGCCTGCCTTCCTCATTGCCCCTAACTGCTTCTGCCTGCCAGCCTAATCACCCCCTAACCACTCCCCTACAAGCCTGATTGATGTCTAACTGCTCCCCTGCCAGCCTGTTTGCCCCTAACTGTCCTCCCCTGCAGGCCTGGTTATCCCTAACTGCCCTCCCATTCAGTCCTGGTCCCTCCCAACTGCCCTCCCCTGCTGGCCTGATTGTCCACCACTATACTCCCTTGCATGCCTGGTCCTGCCCAACTCTCCTCCCCTACTGGCCATCTTGTGGTGGCCATCTTATGTCCACATGGGGGCAGCTATCTTTGATCAAATGGGGACAGCCATATTGTATGTTGGAGTGATGGTCAATTTGCATATTACTCTTTTATTAGTTAGGATTGGTTTCTTTAGAGATGTTGGGAAAAAAATAAAGGTGAGAAAAACATCAATATCAGAGAGAAACAATTACTTCACCTATAACTTCACACTATGATACCCACAAAGTAGGTATGTGCCCTGACCTGTAATTGAATCCATAACCTTTGGTTTATGTGACAGTGCTTTAAACAAATGAGCCACCTATAATTTTTTTAATTAAATGCACTGATTCATGGTGTCTTAGGGAAATATTTAAATGCTCCACATACATCTGCTGATCTCACCAGAGTTCTGAAAGTCAGATTGTCTGAGTTCTCAATAACTATATCCTAGTCAATGGTATAGTCTCATGAAATTTATATAATATTTGAAGATCATGGTGCTGGTAAATTCAGAGTAAAAATATTTTTGTAGGCATTTTTAAATGATAACTTGAATAAAATCTCTTTACAGAAAGAAAAATGCTTACAGTGACCTTGGCATGTGGTCAATAGGACAGACATTCTGCACACATTATTAATCACTCATTTTAACTGTAACTAAAATTTGTAGTTAAGAGAATAATTTTCTTTCATTAGTCTCTATTGTACAATATCAAAAAGACTAGAAAAGAATTATGGATAAAAAGTTCCAATGACCTTCTTCAAATGTTTCTAGAAAAACTCATTGTAGTTTATATTTCAAAGTTTTTAATACATTGACCCAGGAACCAAAAGGTCACTGGTTCAATTCTTAGTCAAGGCACATGCCTGGGTTTCAGACTCAATCCCCAGTAAGCATGCAGGAGGCAGCTAATGGATGTTTTTGTCTCATTGATATTTGTATCTGTCTATCTCCCTCCCTTCTTCTTTCTCTAATAAAAATAAATAAATAAATAAATAAATAAATAAATAAATAAATAAAATTTAAGAATGTATTATGCAATTTATTGTAGATTTTTACAACATTTTTACAATAGATGAGTAAAAACTTGTCTAAGCACAAAATCTATATAAAACTACTACTAGCTAAAACCGGTTTGGCTCAGTGGATAGAGTGTCGGCCTGTGGACTGAAAGGTACTGGGTTAGATTTTTGTCAAAGGCATGTATCTTGGTTTTGGGCACATCCCCAGTAGGGGATGTGTAAGAGGCAACTGATCAATGATTCTCTTTCATCGATGTTTCTAACTCTATCCCTCTCTCTTCCTTTCTGTAAAAAATCAATAAAATATATAAAAAATAAAAAAATAAAACTACTACTAATATTTTGGGGTATTTATTTAATATTCCTATTCTGTGTATGCATTTTAAGGTAATAGGAAATCTTTCATGTTCAAAACAAAAGGAGTTAAAGAATGTTTTAGAGTATTAGTTTATGTAACAACTTCTTAAAATGCTCTCTTCTTATGTAACTCAAGTCTATAGAAATGAAATTCTCAGAATTATTGATCCTGGATGGTCACTTTTATCTCTATAATCAATTTTTATACTACAATAATTAACCTTGAATGTAAGTAATATCCAGCATAACCTATGACTGACAATTAATTGTATTTAAATCTATAGCTCTCCAGGATTCTGCTCTCGTTTATCATAATAACCTTACTGAATCCTATTGTTACCTATTTTTTTTTATGTTGTTTTACTTCATCTGTATGTATTCCTAAGAGCAGTATTTTTCATATGTTTAGTTTTAACATCAAAAGAATGTAATTAAACTTTTATCACATAAATTAAATGCAGTAATTTTCTTGATATGTTTGCTAATTTAAATTTCATATAGTCATGTATATCCGTTAGGTAATTTAAACTGTAGTATTAATAAAGTTCATCATACAAAATAAAATTTTCTTGTATCCAAAGTAACATATACTTATAATAACCCCCTCAAATGGTAAATAAATCCATGAATTAGAAAGTAAAAGATGGCCATAGTCCTGGCCTGTATGACTCAGTTGGTTGGAGCGTTGTCCCATACAAGGAAAGGCAGTGAATTCCATTCCTGTCAGTACGCATACACAGGTTGTGGGTCTGATCCCTGTAAGGGTGCTTATGGGAGGCAAACTGATCAATGTTTCTCTCTCACATTTATGTTCTCTCTCTCTCTCTCTCTCTCTCTCTCTCTCTCTCTCTCTCTCTCTCTCTCTGTCTCTCGTTCTCTCCCTTTTCTCTTCCTCACTCTCTAAAATCAATAAAAGTATATCCTGAATGAGAATTTTAAAAAATGATGGCCATAGTTATTAGCTTCATAAAAATCTGCCCACACATCAATATCATGCCCAATTGAACATTTCTAGGTGTTATACATGGAACAACATCAATTTTTGTAGCTGTAACATAATGTATAAATCAGGTCCAATTTAGGGATATTTACACAAAATCTGATTTATAATATTTTAATCAATGTATAATATTTTAATCAATTTATTTGTATCATCGTTGCATATCTCTGTACATGTTCTAGAAGAGATCTACTTAGAAGTGAATCAAAGAATATTAAATGTTTTGAGCCATAAAAATTGCCCCACACCGAGTGGTGTTCTAATTTACACTCTCATAAGCATTATTTGATAATACCTGTTTAACTCTACTTGATAATACATTTTTACTGTTATGCCATAGTAAAAGGCAAAATCAGTAATCAAAGTGCAATCCAGAGAAAAATACATTTTTGAATTCTGTGCATCTATTTATTTTAAAATGCAATGCACTTTGGATACATTTTAAGATATGCACGGAAAAATAAAACAAGTTTTGCTTTTTTGAAAAGGTATAGTTCTGTCTCTGTGTGTTAGCAGGGGAATGCATCCAGACAAGAGGGGTTAATGATTGTTGGCTCAATTAGTGCAACCTGAATGAATAACTTTTTTTTTTTGAGAGCTTTAGGGTAAATTAAGACAACATTTAGCTTTGCTTTTTATTAGCTGTGCATAAATTCTCCCAAGAGTCTAATTAGTTCTGTCACAGTAAGTGTCTCAGCCATTTACACAAAAGAACATTTTCCTTCCCCTTACATTTTGTCATGTAATAAATTATTGCAATGCTGAATTTAAAGTTGTAATTTAAGCAGTGATATGAAGTTTGCTGAAGGTTACAACGTTTTGTACAATTAAATGGGCACTTTTGATTTTTTTTCTTGTAACCCCTGGGATATTAACCTAATGTTAAATAATAGGCAGCAAAGTGTTCTGCTCATTTTTTCCTTGCGGCCATTATATACCTCATTAAATATAGATTTATTTTGATACTTGAAATAGTTATATCACTAATTTTGGCTCCTTTTATAATCTTGCTGGCTTCATTATAAATCACCTCTATCTCCTATTCTAATACCATCTTTAGGATTTCCTATCTATTTTGTAAAAGAAGTAATTGTCACTTCCACCTTCCCCTCACCCCCAAATTATCCTCCTCATTTTGATTCATATTTACTTCATAAACAATCAGGTTTGATAGCATTTACATTCTATTGTGCTCCTGTAAATAAGTCTTGGCATATTATGTGGAGATTGCTGACTCTAAATATTAAAAATCAATCATTTTATTTAATTTATTGGGGTACCATTGGTTAATGAAATTATATAGGTTTCAAGTGAACAATTCTATAATAAATCATCTGTATATTGTGTCATGTGCTCACAATCCAAAGTCAAGTCTCCTTCCATCACTATTTGTCCTTTTCCCCTTATCTCTTCCACGTACCCTGCCCTTCCATCTGCTAAGTCACAATACTGTTTTCTGTGATTATGAGATGTGCTTTTCCCCCTTATTCCTTTCACCTTTTCACCCAGCCCTCCACTCGTTCCCCTCTGACAGCTGTCAATATGTTGTCTGTATGTATGATTTTGTTTCTATTCCGTTTGCTTATTTTTTTCATTAAATTCCATGTATAAATGAATTATGTGGTATTTGTCTTTCCCTGGTTGGCTTATACTTTTATGTCCTCGCATATATCTTTTACTTATATCCATTATGATTTTCTTGTTACTCACATTTTTTGGCTTTTATTTATTTAGTGATTTGCTTTTATTAGGCCACTGTTTAGGTTAGGAGGGGTTATTAGAGTCATACTTTTAAGAATCTAACTTGACCTTTTAAATTTATCATGTGACTTGCTATTTAATTTATATTTCTTCATTTCTACACATATGAAATGGATAATTAAATTGTCCACTGGATATGAGTGTTCAGAGGATTTATTGAGACTAATACTGAATTTATCAACACTATGATCTTCAAATATTATATAGGTTTCATGAGACTATGCTATTGACTATACTATTAGCTGGGATCTTACTTAGTTCATGACACATTCTTCATAGGAAAGTATTCCCAATAAAAGACAAGCTTCTCACCATATTCTATATAGCCACTCAGTCTTCAAATGGTGTCTCATTTTCTCTGTAGTCTCATAAATTTAAAATTTCATGTTGGTGATCACATGCAATTTAAGAGTGAAATTCTACTCATTGTCATATTTAGACTTTTTAATAAGTAGCAGAACAAATGGTTTTAGTTAAAAGCACACTAAACTTCAAGCCAAACAGCTTAAATTTAAATTCTACTTCTGCTACTATCTAACAAGCATCCTTGAAAAAAAATCACCTTATCTTTCAAAAACCCAGTTTCTTCTTTTAAAAAACAATAATTATACCTTCCTTAATTATCTGTAATAATAAACTATAATAATAAAAGCATAATATGCTAATTAGACTGAAATCCTTCCAGACATCCTTCCAGGGCTGCTGCTGTGAGGGCCAGGGCAGTGGCCGGGGCTGCTGTTTGAGGGCTGGGGCTGCAGCCGGGACTGCTGCCTCAGCCCTCAGAGCCCCTGAACAAATTTCGTGCATCAGGCCTCTAGTTTATTATAAAAGTAAATAAAAAACAAAAGTATCCAGGATTTTGACAAATGTTAAGCATTCAATTCATGTAATTTCCTCTCTTCTATATTATAGTCCAGGGACAGCACACACACAATCACTAAAATTAATTAATTGAGTGTTTTATTTAGAAAATACACTACCACATTTTCTTACTATTCATTCAAACATACTTTTGTTTTATTGTATATTTTTTTGTGTGAATATCAATGACATTTACCTTCATGTTCCTTTCTAGGAATCCATCAAAGTTTTAAATGTTACTTATATAAAGGCTATAAAAATATACTTCATTTTTTTTAAATTGATTAAATATCATCTATCCCTTGGGAATCATTTAATAATCAGATGGCACTATACATCTATGTCTTAAGTTTCTCCCTAGGTGCAATGGGAATAATTTTCAAAATGAAAACTGTAACATAAACAGGCAATTATTGACACAGCTATTTATTTGAAAGACCAAATAAGGAGAGAGGCTATTGGTTAAAACAGAGGAACAATGTATATAACCTTATTGTCCTTAAATTTTTAATTAAGGTTATATTATTCCTGGCATTTTTAAAATAAATGTCAGAATTATACTTCACACACATAAAACTCAGTGTGCCATGCCACTTTCTATAATACATATCTACAATTTTAAGATCACCATCTCTATAGCTTATCATACAAGTAGAGGTAAATGTGACTCCATATAATTACTTTGGATATGTGCTAAAAGGAAGATGTCATAGTGAAATTTTGTGACTATAGAATTAGAACCAATATTTTCTTTTTTTGCTACCCAGCTCTTTTTAATATGCACATTCAACAAAAAGTGATTTAATATGTTTTAACTAAAATGGCATTATGATTATCACAATGATTAATTATTAGAACCTCAATGTGCAATTATTCATAATACTAACATGCCTAAATAATTTCTAAAAGGCAGAAAACATAAGACCCAATTTGATTTCCTTGAGACAATTAATTTGACTTTGTTTTATGATTACCAATTGGATTGCACTCTTAAATGACCTCACTTACAGGTGATAAAAGAAAATATCTTTGCAGTTTGTGTTGTTTTAGATCAAAATCATACCTGCTATATATTATATACTCCCTCAAACATCTCTAAAATGTTTCTGAGCTGAAATAAATTCCAATAACAAAGTCAACAATTGTTGCATACAGGAAGGACTCACATTTTAGACCTTCAATATTTTCCATTAGCACCGATTAATTAGCCAGCTTGGCAAGATGGCAAGATAGGTAACACTAAAATCTACAAAAATTCAATTACCTGTATTAGCATTTATCTTCTATTTCTTTTTATAAATCTTTATTGTTGAAAGTATTACATATGTCCCTTTTTCTCCCCATTGACTTCTCCTCCCTTTCCCTCCCCCAAGCCTTCACCACCCTACTGTCTGTGTCTATGGGGTATGCATATATGCATATGAATTCATTGGTTGATCTCTTCCCCCCCATATTTTGCCTCCCCTGCCTTCCCTCTGAGGTTTGACCTGCTGTATGATGTTTCTGTGTCTCTGGATCTATTTTTGTTCATAAGTTTATATTGTTCATTAGATTCCACATATGAGTAAGATCATGTGATATTTATCATTCTCTGCCTGGCTTATTTCACTTAGCAAAATGCTCTGTAGGCCCATCCATTCTACTGCAAATGTTAAGAGTTCTTTTTTTATATAGCTGCATAGTATTCCATTGTATAGATGTACCACGGTTTTTTAATCCATTCATCTGCAGATGGGCATGTAGGTTGTTTCAAAAACTTAACTGCCGCAAATTGCACTGCTATGAACATAGAGGTGTGTACATTCTTTCTGATAGACCTTTCTGAGTTCTTTGGGCATTTTTTTTTTAATCTCCACAACATACTCTGAATTGGGAATAAATTTTCCCAATTAAAATTTATTCTTGGTAAAGGGTATTTCCAGGAAGTGGAAAATTTTTTATTCAAGCCTGAAAAATCAAGATGTCAGAAAATGTGCTATTTCAGTGTGTGTTATTACAAATGCATAATAGAGTCATACACTGCATTAAGAAATTAAAGTATACATGAGGAATTGATCCTGAAGAGAAGATAACTATCAGTAATTAGGAAACCAAAGGGTAATCCTTTCTTGTATTAATTTTTACCTAGGATTTTATGTCGTTAATGCAAACAGAAAATAATGAAACAAAACTGTAATTTTTTTTAAAAAGAAAGAATGAAATGGGAATGAATAAAGAATAAGAAGGAAAATTAGCTGAAACTGGTTTGGCTCAGTGGCTAAATCAGAGCGTCAGCCTGTGGACTGAGGGGTCCTGGGTTCGATTCCGGTCAAGGGCATTTACCTTGGTAGCAGGCACGTGCAAGAGGCAGCTGATTGATGACTCTCTCTCATTGATGTTTCTAACTCTCTATCTCTCTCTTCCTCTCTGTAAAAAATCAATATAAATATATATTTTTTAAAAAAGAAGGAAAATTATAAGAGGAGAAAACAGTGAATGATGAATGTATGATACATAATATGAATCTGATTGACAAGTATGTATTTAGCTCAAGATGAAATTCATCAAAAACTGTCAAAATCAGAGATGACTCTCACTGATATGTTTTGACTTGATTGTATTTTCTTGTTTTTGAAGATCCCATAAAAGTTTAAAAATATATAATAATTAAGTAAGTAGTAAAATGTTCATAAGCATAGTTAATTATAAACCATATTTTTATAGTGGCATATCTATATGTAGTCAAAAATATTGTAGAAAACTATAAATTAGATGTTCATCTTTTGTATGTATGAGTTACATTTATCACCTGATTTTTCAGCTATGAAAGAAAAATTATGAGATTAAACAAAATAAGCTTCTTACTGTGTTTTCAGATAATTGAAAATGGTCTAACTATTTTTAAATATTTTGCTGTTAAATAGACTTTTATCTTTAAAAATAAAACTCAATGCAAAATACATTTTAGTGATCTTTCTCTTAGTATGGCTGATTAAGGACTTTAAAATTTTCACCATTGCTCTGAAATGCAATGTGTACTTTGGGTTTCCTATGAGTAATATAATTGAGGAAAAGCATCCTCAAGAGAGGATGTCTTGCCCTACTCGAAAGAGCGTTGGCCTGAGGACTGAAGGATCCCAGGCTCCATTCCAATCAAGGGCACATGATGGGGTTGTGGGCTCAATACCCAGAAGGGAGCTTGAAGGAGGTAGCCAATCAGTGATTCTCTCTCATCATGATTCTTCTCTCTCTCTCCCTTCCTCTCTGTAATAAATAAATTTATAATTAAAAAAAAATAAAAATGTCTTATAATCTGCATACATTTTATGGTTATATGGGTTACAAATACAGTTAAATTCAGTTATTTACTTTTACATTTTACAAATGGTATTTTCTTTTCATGAGGAAGTATTTTATATTGGTTATGTAATATAAAATATATGTTCTAACCATTTGTCTGTTTAGATTCATTTATTCTTCCATACATGTTTATATAATCTTGGCATATTGTGGAAATTATAACTCTAAATGTATTTGAAAATATCTATTCAAATGCTTCAATAGTTACATTTTCTAAAAAATGTAAATGCCTCTTTATCATTTACTAAATCACCACATACCCCTATTATACAAATTGTGTATCTGTATTTTCTGTTAAACTTATTTTTAAAAATAATTTAAAAATATTTAGCCAATTTTAGGTGAATTAAGAAAATTAAAAAATGGTAAAAATAACTGGTGAATATCATTAATTTAATATATTAATAGATGTAAGTAAAATCTAGAAATGAAAATTTTAGCTGTAGAACAGGTATGCTAATGCTATAAGCTATACATTGTAAAGTTAGGACTAACAACAATTGTGACTGGGAGGCAGAGGAGTTAGAGTTAAGTATAAGAAAATTAACATTTTTATGTTACATAGTTAGGAGTCAGTCAATTTTACTGAAAATTAATTTATATAGCTAGGAAACTACATATTCAACATATATTTATTTTAATGATTAATTTCAATTCCTCTTTTTATCTTTCTTAAACATAAATAAGACTGTATTATTATTTTCTACAATTAATATGTATGAAGTTTATCTTAAGCGAATATTTTTCACCTGGCCAGTGTTGCTTGGTGGTTGATTCAACCCAAGAACCATGAGGTCACAGTTCAATTTCTGTCCAGGGAACATGCCTGGGTTGCAAGTTTAATCCCCAGTAGAGAGTATGCGAAGACAACCAATTAATGATTCTTTCTCATTGTTGTTATTTCTCTCTCCCTTCTTCTCTCTGAAATCAATAAAAACATATTTTTTAAAAAAGAGTAATTTTTAAGTGATAACCAGTTTGTGCAAGGGTGGCCAAACTTTTTATTCCTTTTCAGGCCAACTCCTTACATTGGAAATATACATGAATATCCACCCCTGATCTCTTCTATATTAGCCAGTTAGCTTAATAATGTAGCTTTTTAACATTAGTAAAAAATATATCTAAAATAAGAGTCATTTTACCCAAAAAATTAGTCAGAATGATGTTGAACTAAGAGAATAACTTAATTAAGTATATACTTAGGAAGTCAAGGTATTAATGAACACTTTATTTCAATTTTTAAAAAGTACTTTGTATTATTAACTAACCAGCTAACTAAATACCTATTTAATTAAATAAATAAATACACTTCTATCCCTGTTTAGTCAAGTAGTTGAATTGTCTCTAGAAAAGTGGTAAACCAGCTGAAACCAGTTTGGTTCAGTTGATAGAGCATCAACCTGCCGACTGCAGGTCCCAGGCTCGATGCTGGTCAAGGGCATATAGCTTGGTTGTGGGCACATCCCCAGTGGGGGGAGAGGGCAGAAGCCAGCTGATTGATGTTTCCCTCTCATCAATGTTTCTGACCCTCTATCAATAAAAAATATATTAAAAAGAAAAGAAAAGTGATAAACCTTACAATCATAGGAGAGATCTACTATGCATTTTTTTTTTTTTACTTGACAAAACAACTAGTGAAAGAAACCCAAGTGTTTAACAAAACATGGTATATACATTTCAGTCTTAAACAGGAAGGAAATTTTGACATATGCTACAAAGTAAAATAGGTCCATCATAAAAGGACAAATATTGCATGATTCATCTTATGTAAGGTATATACCAGTATATCTATCTAATAAAAATGAGATATACAAATTGACTGTCATACCATAACAAAATGGCTGCACCCACACTGGAGACAGGAATTCCATAACACAAGATGGCTGAGCCCACAGCAGAGACCAAGTTTCCATAATAAGTCTTAACAGCAATCAGCAGGGTCCTGACTCAGGTCATGCCCCTCACCCTGGATCCAGGCTCAGGGATTTGAGGCTGTGCCTCCCACCATGCAGGGCTTAATGGGGGACTTCAGACTGTGCCCCCTAACCTGTGGGGCTTCACAGAGGACTTCAGGCTGTGCTCCCTGCCCAGCACTGGGCCAGGGGACCTGAAATCATACCCCCCACCCTGCCCATAATGTTTGATGGGGGACCTCAAGGCATGCCCCCACCTTGGCCTGGGTGACCTGATGCCACACCCCTCACTATGAGAGACTTGACAGGGGACCTCAGGCCACAACCCCTGCCCCAGTACCAGGCCAGGGCACCTGCAGCTACGCCTCCCTCCTGGCAGGGCTTGGTGGGGATCTCAAGGCATGGCCCCTGCCCTGGCCCAGGCTGGGAAACCTCAGGCCATACATCCTGCCCTGGTGCTGGGCCAGGCTTGACGCAGGTGGGAACAGCTGGGTCTGGATATAGCCCAATGGGGATGGGGCTGGCCGTGTCTGGGTCTCGTGCGATTTCGAGGCACACGTGGGTGGGCAGAGACTTGACTCTGGTTTTGTGGCATTCCCCAGACTCTGACAAGGAGGAAGATTTTCAGATATATTTTATTAATTTTCTTTCATCTCTGACTTCTGTTGTAGAGAAGGGACAAATAGCAATATTAAATTATTTCCTCTAATTCCCTTTTAATGTGCATGTATTTCTTGCACTGGGTCACTAGTATATAAATGATTTCAGAGAGGAAGGTTGAGGGAGAGAGACACAGAAACATTAATGATGAGAGAGAATCATTGATTGGCTGCCTCCTTTGTGCCTCACACCAGTGATCGAGCTCACAACCCAGGGCATGTACCTTGACCATAGAATTGAACCATGACCTCCTGATTCATAGGTCAACACTCAACCGCTGAACCATGCCAGCCAGGCTATATAAGGTTTCTGGAGAAGTAAGTGCATAGGAATGAGAGTAAAATGTTGGTTTCCAGGGACTAGAGGAGGGGATGAAGGGAAGTTCCTGTTTAATGAGAAAAGAATTTTAACTGGAGAAGATGAAATAATTCTGAAGATGAATAGTGGTCATAGCTGCACAGCAATGTAAATTTATTTAATGCCACAAAACTGTACACATAAATTGCTAAAATGGTAAATTTTACATTATACATATTTTATCACAATAAATAAGAAAGGAATGTTAATGAAATGGCCAAGTCTTTCAGTGAGCAAAATGTATTTTTAAGATGTGAGAAAACCTCTGATGTTAATAGAGGTGAACATAGAAAGCCACTAGAATAATAAGTGAAGATTCTTTCGCAAATGTTCCCAACTCATTTTAATTGAAAGTCCTCTCATTTATAGAAATAGGCTGAATTTCTCTTTCTATTAATGTTGTGCTGTTTATAGTGTGGTTTTTTGTTTTTTGTTTTAATTCAAAAAAAATGTAGCCTATGAAGTTTCAGAATGGCTTCCCCAAAACTGAACTTTTTTTCTATTGCTGATGGTTTTTGGGTTTGGCTAACAGAGAGCTGTCAAACCATTGTCTTACATGATGAAGTCAAGTTGCCTAGTCCTTCTAAGAACTGCATTGATATGTAATAAAAATATTGTAATGATCATAGAACAAATACTATTATCTTATTATTATTTTTTGTCTTTTAGTAATATGTGTTCTGGACTATTTCCAGATATGTGTGTGTGTGTGTGTGTGTGTGTGTGTGTGTGTGTGTGTGTGCGCGCGCGCGCGCGTTCGCACAAGTCTGTGTTCTTAAACAAAATTATAATATATATTGTGAATCAATTGCAATATTAGAGTTTTAAGCCCAGGCTTTTCTCTTCTGTTGGGAAAGCTCAAGTTTTAACCTTTTAAAATTATGTGCGTGTGTGTGAACAAAGATCATAAGTATGGAATTCTAAGAGGGACTAACATACACAATTTCAAGACATACTCACAAAAATTTTATTGATACTTTAAATTTTCTCACAAAATCCCTGAACATGCTAGTTAATGGATGGGTGTCAGAATAAAGGTAATAAAAGCTCATGTATATTTGTTTCATTTTATAATTTTAAAAAATATTTTTTTATTGATATTTTAGAGAGAGGAAGGGAGAAGGAGAGAGAAATAGAAACACTGATGTGAGAAACACTAACTGTCTGCCTCCTGCACACTCCCTACTGGGGATCAAGCATGCAACCTGGGCGTGTGTGCTGACCAGGAATGGGCCTGGTCGTCTTCTGGTGCATGGGTCATGGTCATGTTCAACCAGTGAGCCACACCAGCCTGATTGATAGTTTCTACTTCTGATTATATTGCAACCAAAGCTAATATTCACACTTTAACCATAATAAACTGCCTTATATGACAATTTATATTCATAACTTAGCCATTTGATACTTGTGTAGCAAGTGTACACTTGAAAACTGTACAATGTAATTTTGCTTTTGTTAACAAATAGGATTGTTTTAAACAACAGGAAAAAAATGAAAAGAAATGACTTCCAGACCTAAGAAATTATTAGTTTGTATTTCAAATTAATTAATAATATATTTTTTAAAATTATCAATGAGAATATGACAATATTGGGAAACAAGTGTTTAGCTCTATGGTACATGGGGTTAGAAAATAAATTAAGAATGTGTGTACAAAGGCATATGATCAATAATATAGTTGTAATGCATACTAATTTTTAAGAATAGATTGCTACCTTCAATAATAAATATAAGCATTTAAATCAATAAAAAGATATATCTTCCTATTTTTGCATTCAATTTACATTAATCAGTCACATGTAAATTTGATTTTTATGAACATTTTACTGAGCTCTACTAATTTCTAAATGGACAGATGAAAAATAATTTTTAGCTGCATGACTGAAGACCAAAGTCTCAAGTGACAGTAAATTTACCATATTTATGCTTTTCAATAAAGTAATTTATCAACCTTTGCCAAGCATTTTCTCTAAAAGTAAAATGTCATGGTTTCCTATCTTTACACAGATGTCTGATGAACTTCCAAACAATTCTCTTAATAAAGCTACGAAGTCATTTTCTGGTTTAATCCCCTTGTTTAGTTTATACATTTTAATTTTAAATCAAGAAATCAGGTGGGTTTTGATGGGGGCTTCTATACCTAAGGTACAATATTTCAGTTTAAGAACACATCAAGGAACCATTTAAATCACTGCATATATATTTCAGGTTGCACAGCTACAAAAAACTCTTAACTTCCTAAAATATCTACTTAGCCCCATCATTTTTATGTTTTATTTTGATATTGAATAAAATCCTTTTCCATAAATAATCCATTTTTAGCAATAGAAATCAATCCAATTATACTAAAGTCATAGTAAAGTATAAGTTCCTATACATTGTTGGTAGAGTAAAACTAGCATAACACTGTTACTATTGCATACACACAGATTATATTCAGAGATTTTAAAAATCGTACATTTTTTTTAATCTAGTGAATTTACTTTGGATATGCTATCTAATAAAAGAATAATATGCAAATTTACCATCACTCTAACAAACATGATGGTGGCCCATGTGTTCAAAGATGGCTGCCCTCAGGTGGACACAAGATGGCCAGCAGAGGAGGGCAGTTGTGGGCAATCAGGCCAACAGGGAAAGACAGTTGGGAAGAACCAGGCCTGAAAGGGAGGGCAGTTGAGGGGGGGAGCAGACCTGCAGAAGAAGGCAGTTAGGGGTGACCGGGCTGGCAGGAGAGGACAGTTAAGGGTGACCGGGTTGGCAGGGGAGGGCAGTTAGGGGTAACCGGGCTGGCAGGGGAGGGCAGTTGCAGGGGACCAGACCTGCAGGGGAGAGGTAGTTGTGGGGAATCAGGCCTGCAAGGGAGGGCAAATGAGGGAAACCAGGCTGGCAGGGAAGGCCAGTTAGGGGTAACTGGGCTGGCAGGGGAGGGCAGTTGCAGGGGACCAGACCTGCAGGGGAGGGCAGTTGCAGGGGACCAGACCTGCAGGGGAGGGTAGTTGTGGGGAACCAGGCCTGCAAGGGAGGGCAGTTGAGGGAAACCAGGCTAGCAGGGAATGACAGTTAGGGGCAATCAGGCCAGCAGGGGAGCAGTTAGGCATCAATCAAGCTGGCAAGGGAGTGGTTAGGGGGTGATCAGGCTGGCAGGCAGAAGCGGTTAGGGGCATTCAGGAAGGCAGGTAGGTGAGCAGTTGGGAGCCAGCAGTCCTGGATTGTGAGAGGGATGTCCAACTGCCTTTTAAGCCCAATCCCATCAGGATCAGGCCTAAACGGGCTGTTGGACATCCCTCAAGGGGTACCAGATTGGAGAGCTTATAGGCTGGGCTGAGGGACACACCTCCCTCCCCCTCGAATTTCATGCACCAGGCTTCTAGTTCTATTATAAAGAAACAAAATCAGCCCAGCCAATGTTGCTCAGTGGTGGAGTATTCACCTATTAACAGGAGGTCACAATTCCATTCTGGATCAGGGCACATGCCGAATTGCAGGCTAGATCCCCAGTAGGGGGCATGCAGGAGGTAGTCTATCAGTGATTCTCTGTCATCATTGATGTTTCTATCTCTCTCTCCCTCTCCCTTCATCTCTCTGAAATGAAATTAAAAAACATTAAAAAGTAAATAAAAATTATATAGAAAGTATTAAAAGTATAATGAATAAAGTTAACCAAGTAATCTATAATAAAACCATAATATGCTACTTAGATTGGAAGTCCTCCCTAATGTCCTTCTGGAAAAAGCCAGGGCCGTGAGGGAAGCCTGGGTCTCAGGTGTCTACTGGTAGCATGAAGGAAGCCCTACTCTTGCACAAATTTCATGCATCAGGCATCTAGTCCTATCTAATAAAGAGGAAATATGATAATTAACCCTCATATCATCACAAAGTTGGCAGCTCCCATAACCAATAAGGAGGGGATATGCTAATTGACTGTCACATTGTCAAAGATGGTGGCACCCACAGCCACACAATGGCAAACCCCAGTCCCCTCAGCCCTCCAGCTTCCTGACGCACAGGCAAGCTTCAAATGGCAGCTGACCAGCTGCCCAGAGCTGGCCTAAGGTGCAGGCAAACCTCAGATGGCAGCTGCCCAGCCTCTCAGGGCTGCTCAGGTAAACAGGGCCGGCCAAGACTTGCACTGCTGGCGGTGGCAGCAGCAGAGGTGTAATGGGCTGAGGGACCCTCCCTCCTGTGCATGCATTTTTATACACTGGGCCTCTGCTATTATTATAGTAGTGACTAAATCTGAAGTGTCCCAAATGTCCAAATACATGGCATGGATAATTTACAAATAGAGTATTAATCAATAAACTGTTATTTAGCCATAGCAAATTTAGAAATTGGTAATGAACTGGAAATTATTTTGTGCCAAAAGGTACAGAATTAAGAAATAAAATATTGATTTTGGTTTCTTAGCAATATTATCATTGTTATTGTTCAGTCTCTACTGATAATACTAGGAATGCCAAAGAACATTAATTTTCTGTCTGAACTATTCACTGGAAAACATCAGATTTTGTTTTTCTCTAAGAGAAAAACATGTGTCCTCCTTTTTGCTTTTAATAAAATTCATATTTTATATTAAATTTTACAAATATATCTATTACTTTTACACTTGTAATTATTTGACTCTTGATACATTATCTTTTCATATTTATTCACTGAAATTGATATTTATTTAATGAGAAAATATCACAGTATGCATCATATCAGATGATTTTTCTTTCTGGTAACTACCTATATATTTGTAGTGGTAGCTCTCCACTGAGGTGGGGACAATTTTGTCTCACATGAACTATGGAACAACCTTGAGACAGTTTTAGTTGTCACAGATGGGACTATGCTACTAGCACTAGTGGGTAAAGGCTGATAAACATCCCACAAGGTGAAGGCAATCACTTCCAGTTTCAACAAATAATTATCTAGCCCAACCTATCAATAGTGGCAAGGTTAAGGAATACTGATTTATAGCATAGTTATTTAATACTTCTTAGCAAAAGCAATTAGAATAAAACTGACTAATGCATAAGGCAAGACAACTTATTGAAGGATGATTGAAACCACAAAAACAGCTGGAGAGCCAGCCATTTAAAGATGAAAGCCAGGCGCTGCCTTCGAATTGTGTTGTGAATAATCTGACACACATACCACTATCACAGCCAGTGGCCCAAGGTATTGAGGTTGGACAATAATCCTCTCCATAATTTTGCCTTGCAAGTATTATAGAATCACCTACTGCTATTACTACAATAGATACTGTTGGTATTATAATCACTCTGCCTTTAGAAACTGAGTGAAAAGATTTCCTTTTTTGCCATAAATGCCAGATGGATTCTTTCCCCTCAAAACTTCTGCTAAAGATCAAGGATCTGTACTGCAGACATAAAGGAGGAAAGGACAGCCTGACAATCTCATCTTCTATTTGGAAGTTGCTGACTTGACAAAAAAAAAAAAAAAAATAGCCATACTTGCTTTACTCAATATTACCAATCAATTTGAAATGTATTCTTAAAACTGAACTTTGCCTCTATTTAAATGATTTTAATTTAAAATATGGTATTTTATATAGTGATGTCAATTTGACTATAAATAAAGATAAATTTATCATATTTGGCCCCTCAGCATACTTTACCTTAACTTTAAAATCTCATTTAAAAATGGTTTTGAAGTGTATTCACTAATAAATTCCAATTCTATAAGCTACAGACTAATATAAAAATTAAATATATACAGTCTAAAATGAGTTTATCAGTAAGAATAACGTGCCAAACAAATCTATTATAAACTATTAGAAAAATTTCAAGACTGCATTATAAAATACAAAATAAATATTATAGTGTTGATAAATAATATAATGTATCTTGTTTCATATTGCTGAAAGTTTCAACGACCAAGATGTGTGGAAATCTATTAGTTCAGCTTTCCTGTGCCTTCTGGTAGTACTTGTGCTGTATTCCAGAAGTATCACTTCAGCTATGATGGTTGGTTCTTGGACACACTTGAACTTGTGCCTGGATGAGTATATCTCTTTTCCTTTATTCCCTAAGAAGTCTTGGCATTTATTATGCTATTTGAAAATTGTTCATTTTGGAAACCCAAGAAAATTGACTAAAATAAACTATCAAACTAACACAGTAGTTAACATAGATAAATATTTAAAAATAACCTCATTATATCCTCAGAAATAAACTACTTAAGAGACATAATAGGTGAAAAAAATGGACATTTACAATAACAATACTTAGGAACTAGCATAATACAAAATAAATAAATATTAAAATATGAAAAGTCTCCTATTATTGATTTTCCACTCCAAATGAGAAAAAGAATAAAAGAACTCTAGGTATTTGAGTAGAAAAACAATCTCATAAATATATAAATTCTACTTATGTTAAACTTTAAATTAAATATCACAACTTATAAAAAACTAATCCAGCTTATTGTAAAAATCCATGTGGCTGAAACCGGTTTGGCTCAGTGGATAGAGCGTTGACCTGCGGACTGAAAGGTCCCAGGTTCGATTCTGGTCAAGGGCATGTACCTTGGTTGTGCGCACATCCCCATTAAGGGTGTGCAAGAGTCAGTTGATTGATGATTCTCTCTCATCAATGTTGATGTTTCTAACTCTCTATCCCTCTCTCTTCCTCTCTGTAAAAAGTCAATAAAATGTATTTTTAAAAAATCCATGTGAATAAACAAAGTGCAATATTAGCTACTATTTTTTTTCAAAAACGATTAATAAGGTTGTGCAAGCCTACCTTTTCAAGATAATAAAATGTATTGTAAAACTTTATGCTGTACTAACAGACAGACTGAAAAAACAAAGGAAAAGACTAGAACGTCCAATAATATGCCCAAATAAATAAGAGGTTTATTATTCATTTTAGGTAGTACTTTAAATAAGATTGAAAGATTGTAAGTAAATACTTTGGGGGTTCATTTATAGTTATCTAAAAAATAAAAATAAGTTGGATTCACCCCTCCAAACTTACACAGAATTAATTCCATGTTTCAAAAATACAACTGTATAAAAAAAACTAAGTGTGCTAGAATTACTCAAGATGTTTTTTTTCTTGACATTTCCAATACTGAAGTAGAAAAAATTTTACAAAACATATTACAAGATGCAAAAATAATAAAATTAATAATTACAACTAACCAAACATTGAAGCAATTCTATTTGACAAGAAGATTATATTAACTGAATTCTATCCCATAGCCATGGCCATTGTTGCTCAGTTAGTTTGGCAACATCCTATGTGCTGAAAGTTTGCTGGTTCAATTCCAGGTGAGGGCACATGACTGGGTCTCATGCTTAATCCCCAGGAGGGGGCATGCAGGAAACAGTTGATCAATGTTTCTCTTCCTTTTCCTTCCTTTCTCTAAAAGCAATCAATATTATATAAATTTAAACATTTTTATTTAAAAGTTCTATTTTATAGAACAAATAACATAGTGATTTCTTAACATATATAAGTTTTTTTTAAAAAAACAATAAGCATAAAAGTGCTAACAAAATAGGCTATCTTAAAATTCTTAACATAAACAAATATTAATATAATGCTTTGAAATTTATTTTTTTGTATTTTAATTTTATTGATGATACTATTACAGTTGTCCCCATATTTCCTATCTTTGTCCACTTCCACCCAGCTTCTATCCCCCTACACCCTGTTCCTTGGGCCATGACCATACCATTGTCAGTATCTAGGGATTATCTATAATAATAATAATAATGTAATATGCTAATTAGACTGGATGTCCTTCTGAACGACATTCTAGACAAAGCCAGGGCTGTGAGGGAAGCCTGGGTAACAGGTGTCTCCAGCAGCCAAAGCAAAGCTTGGGTCCTGGGTGCCTGCCTGTAGCTGGAGGGAAACCCAGGTTCCAGATGCCAGAGGAAAGCCGGTGCCAGCATGTGGGGGAAGGAAGGCCTACTCTTGCATGAATTTTATGCATTGGGCTTCTAGTTCATATATGATTTTTGTCTAATACATTCACCTTCTTTCATTCAGTACCTCCCTCCTCCTTCCTCTCTGACCTCTATCATTCTGTTGTATGTATCCTCTAGGCTTGGTGCACAGATTTATGCACCGGTGGTATCCCTCAGTCTAGCCTGCAGTGATCAGTAGACCTCTGCATCACCACAGCCCAGCCTTACCCACTAGCTCATTGGGTTCCAGCCTGCTGTCTGGGTCAATCCTACTCAGCATGAAGCAGTGCTTGAAGCAGCAGGTGGCTAGGGAGGAGCCCAAACCCCAACTGAGCACCACATCTCTACTGCTCATCCTGGCCCTGCTGTGCCTGCCATTTCAGCTCGGTACAAAGGGGTAGTATCCACAGGATAGGGTCACGCTGCTGCAGCTGTGCTTGCAGCCATCATCCCAATGTCTGTCACCCATCTGTCAGCTGAGCAGCATTCCCACTGTGGGAGCACACTGATTACCAGGGGGGCAGCTGCTTCATTGAGCATCTGCCCCCTGGCGGTCAGGGCACATCATAGCTACCTGATGGCCATCCAGTCATCTGGTCATCCCATTGTCTGGTCACTTAGGCTTTTATATATATGCCTCTGTTTCTATTATGTTCATCAGTTTATTTTGTTTCCACATATTAATGATCTCATATGGCATTATTCTTTCTCTGACTAGTTTATTTTACTTTGCCTAATAATATCCAGGTTCATTTATGCTATCACAAAAAGTAAGATTTCCATCATTTTTATGGCCAACCAATATTCCATTTTGCAAATATTTTAAGCCTATAGAAGGTTGATAATTCTCACTAGCAATACTAGAAAGGCAAAGTACAACATATCTATACTAATAAAAGGGTAATATACAAATTGGTCAGGATGCCCTCATAGTAACAAACAAACAGCAGACTGCGAGGGGCAACAAGGCTGGCAGGGGGGTTAGTGAGAGATGACCAAATGACTGAACAGCAGGCTGCATGGGGCAACCAGGCCAGAAGGGGGGGGGGGGCAGTGAGGGGTGACTAGGCTGGCAGAGGGGTGCAGTGAGGAACAACCAGGCCAGCAGGGGAGCTGTGATGGCAACCAGACTGGCAGGGGACAGTAAGGGGCTACCAGACCAGCAGAATGAGGCAATTTGGGGCAACCAGGCCAGTAGGAGGGCAGTTGGGGATGGCCAGGCTGGTGGGGGGAGGGCAGTGAGGTACAACCAGGCTGGCAGAGGGGGGAAGTTAGGGATGACCAGGCCAGCAGAGGGGGGAAGTTAGGGGCAACTAGGCTGGAAGGGAGGGGCAATAAAGGGCTACCAGGACAGCGTAAGGACAGTTAAGGGTGACCAGGCTGGTAGGGGGAGAAGGGGGCAGTTAAAGATGACCAGACCAGCAGACAGAGGTGGTTAGGAATGATCAGGTTGGAAGGAGGAAAGTTAGTGCCAATCAGGCAGGCAGGCAGGTGAGCAGTTAGGATTCAGCAGTTTTTGATTGTGAGAGGGATGTCTGACAGACTGTTTAGGTCTGATACCCAGGATTGTGCTTAAATCAGCAGATGGACATCCTCCAAGGGGTCCCGGATTGGAGAGGGTGAAAGTTGGGCTTAGAGGACTCCCTTCCTTGCACGAATTTGTGCACTGGGCCTCTAGTTGAGATATAAAGTTTGACCTTTCAAATCCTATATAATAAAAGCCTAATATGCTAAGTGTCTGGCCGTCTGTTCAACCAATCAAAGTGTAATATGCTAATTATATGCATTACCATTCAACCGCTCCCTACGATATGCACTGACCTCCAGGTGGCAGATGATTGACCAGTCGACCAGTTGCTATGATGTACACTGACCACCAGAGGGCAGACGCTCCAACTGGTAGGTTAGCTTGCTGCTGGGATCTGGCCAATTGGGGCTGAGCAAGACATGCTGGACATACCCTGGAGCCCTCTTGTGTCCCTCCCCAGCCATGATCATGCACTGGTTGGGTCCCTCAGCTTGGTCTGCACCCTCTAGCAATTTGGGACCCCTCAGGGGATGTCAGAGAGCTAGTTTTGGCCCAATGACAGAACAACCAGTTGCTATGATGCACACGGACTACCAGAGGGTAGATGTTCAATGCAGGAGCTGCCCCAGGTGGACAGTGTGCTACCACAAGGGAGCGCTGCTCAGCCGGAAGCCGGCTCATGGCTGATGAGTGCAGCACTCACTAGCAGTGAGCCGGACAGCCATGAGTCGGCTTCTGGCTGGCAGTGCTCCCCCCGTGGTAGCACACTGTAGCAATGCTAAGGATGTCCAACTGCCATCTTAGGCCCACTCCCCATGGGTCAATCAGTCAAACATCTCCCAAGGGCTCCTGGACGGTGAGAGTGCACTGGGTCTTTAGTGGGAATATCATTGTAAATATTTTCTAATAACCTTGTACAGGTAAATGTTGAGAAATATGCACTTTTATATTTCTAGTCAGTAAATTAGCAAAATTTCTAGTGAAGATCAATTTAACAATTTATTCCCCAAATTATAAAAGCATTCTAATTCATATTTTGACCTATCAAATCTACTCCTGAGAATTTAACATACAGATAGATGTACTTATAAGTATATTGCTTATTGTCAAAGGTATTCATTAAAACATTATTTGTAATAGAAAAAAATGAAATTTCAACAATAGAAAATTTGTTGTTATAACACTCATTCTGTGAAATAATTTGCAATTAAAATTATATATTTTGTATTGAAATAGAATGATTTATAAGATCTGATATTAATTGTAAATCAAATTATAATATGCAGAACATGATGCATTTTTATATAAGAAAATGAAAACATAATATATTGTGCATATCTTTACAGAGGTGCAAGATATTTCTTAAAGCAGAAAACCTTGGATGGTTATCAGGTAGTGAAATTGAGTGGCTTGGGATCAGGGATAGAAGCTTAATTTTATACTCTTAGGATTTTAAAATTTTGTATCATGTGAACATATTTCTTACTAAAAGGATACACATACTTAAAAATAATTTCCTCTCTAAAGTTAGACCATAGTTCTTTATTTATTTACATGTTTGCCTCCCTTCTTCCCTCTCCACCTTACCACTCTTTTTTTATTTTTTTAAAATATATTTTATTGATTTTTCACAGAGAGGAAGGGAGAGGGATAGAGAGCTAGAAACATCGATGAGAGAGAAACATCGACCAATTGCCTCTTGCACACCCTCTACTGGGGATGTGCCCACAACCACGGTACATGCCCTTGACCGGAATCAAACCTGGGACCTTTCAGTCCACAGACTGACGCTCTATCCACTGAGTCAAACTGGTTTCGGCTCAATCTTTTAATCTCTACTGATTTTAGAATAAGATACATTATTGATTTAGACTGTCTCTCTACTCTTATAATCTCAAGAAAACTATATTCTTTTATATTTGATTACTTATTTATATTCCTGCTCAGCTTTTGTGTTGTTTATCATTATATATCTTTTAACAACAACAACAAAAAAAAGGAATAATAGATATGAATTTTAAGCTTGTCTTTGAATACACATATATCTTGGGAGTTAAAGGGAATTTTGACTTTATAAAAAATAAAGGAAGTTATGTAAAATATTGAAACAAATGTCTTTATAATTCAGGTTAAATGTTGTGGCTGTCAGGTTGCATTTCATGCAAGCTCTGCCTAGTACCTAAAAGGTAGAAAGCCCCGCAAGAATATTATGCTTTCTAAGCAGAAGCCCAAGAGGAACCAAAATGCCTCCTATTGTTACTACTGTTACTACTACCACTACTACAGCATCACTTTTTGGGTGATTATCATAACCCAATCAAAGGCCTAGAAATGAAAAGTAAGCCTTTAATAAACTCAGTGTTCCACCATAGTCAGGGTCTGAGGCATAGAACAGCTTTGTCTGTTATCCGGTGCTTGTAAACAACTTATCTGAGTTGATTGCTTAGTTTCACTTTGTTTCTATAAAACATTGCAATGTGTAAAAACTGCAAACTCAGTTAAGAATTTAGTATTTTGAAACATATTTATTAAAAATATAATAATTAAAAAATATAACTGAAGCTAATACTCAAGAATTCTGAGGAATAAAAAAGAACTCTAACCATTCACAACAGCATGGATGGATATGGAGACCATTATGCTAAGCAAAATAAGCCAGGGGGAAAAAGACAAATATCACATGATTTCTCTCATTTGTGGAATATAATGAACAACATAAACTGATGAACAAAAATATAGATCCAGAGACATAGAAGCATTGAAAGGACGTCAAATCTCAGAGGGAAGGTGGGGTGGGTTAACAAAAGGGGAGGGTTGGGAGTTTGAGGGGGGGTTGGGGGGAAGGGGAACAAGAGATCAACAAGTACTTGTATGCATGAATATAAGCATAACCATAGAACACAGACAGTAGGCAGGTGAGGGCATGTGCCGGGGTGGGAGTGCCAGGGAGAGGTCAGTGGGGGGAAAAAGGAGACATATGTAATACTATGTGTAATACTTTAAAGAAAAAAGAATTAAATTTTTAAAAAGTTCATGGTAAATCTTAAGACATTAGATTTATAAAATAAATGCTCAGAAATTTACATCAAAGCTAATTGTGAAACAAAATATATAATATTTTGTAATCATGTATTATACAGCAAACATAATGAAGTGACACAATCATAGATTTATTGCTTCTATGAATATAGTGGACTGTCATGCAGTTTTATAGCCTCTTCTGAGTTAAGTAGTTACAGTAGTCTTAATTCTGAAGAAGATGTATTCATGTGTATCCAGTGAAATGTGACTAAGAGGTCTTCACCTTTATTTTGGTAGTTAATTTCCACTCAGTGATTTTCTTTGAACAGCTTGCCTTAGGTTATAGCAGTTTAATGGAATAGTTGGCCATTTTTACCATCCACTTGAACTTACAAATGAGAGAATTTAAACATCCCACATGGGATTTTACTCTAGTTGCCCTCAGAATAAATTTATACTAATAATTATTATCATGATTACCATGTTAAAATGAAAGTAGGCTAATCTACTCGAGTAATTAATAGTCTAAACTTGTAGGATGAGTGGATAGTTGAAGAAAATCCCCTATCTGCAATATGACTACACCACACACATAGTAAACTTCATGAATGTTAAAATCAAGTATTTAATTTCTATATTCCTACATTTAGACAACCACAAATATTACTAGATGTCAACCACTTTTTCACTGAAATTTCTCAGTGGTAAGGAGTTCTGTCTGGAATGTCAGATATCTGCACTCAGCTGCACCTTTCGTTATGGGTAGCCTTCAAATTCTGTATTATCAGAAAGGCTTCTGTACACCCTACTCAGGGTTTCAACATTCTTCCACTCTTTTGACCAATTCATACTTTTTTTTTCCTCCAGCATTTACCACTATATATCACACCCTTCAATTTTCCTTGCTACTTTTTAATTGTCTTTCTCACCTGACTAAATAAGAAGCTCAATATAATCAGGGTAATTCTGTGTGTTTATTCACTGATAGACCCTTAGGCAGAAACATGGCCTGGAATAGAGTGTAGTTTTTACAGATATTTATTAAATAAATTGATGACCACATGAAATAGAGACTGCTAATTAAGGCTTTTGAGTCTTTTAACTGATTTAGTAGATAGTAATGTTTTGTGATAGATTTTCAATTGTGACAATCTTGTCTAAATGCGAACTACATCAGTGGTGCAAATTTTAGGTGAAATTTCAAAGGTGTCAGAAGCAGCTGACTAAGTAAAGTGACTATATTACATTTGAATTTACCAGTACTATCCATGGACTGATCAAACAAATATGGTATCACTTCATAAAGTTTACACTATTTTAAATTTAAATATTAATTGTCTATAAATATTTGCCTCTTAAATGATAATCACTTAAAAATTTTCTAAACAATTGATTATATATATATATATATATATATATATATATATATGAAAGAGAGAGAGAATGAGTAACTATCAATATTTTCCAAGCATGACTACACTTATACCAGAGATAGTTGTAATTTTATAAAATATCTCATGGAATGGATATTTTAAAATCCTTCTGTACTATTTTTTGTTGTTGTTGTTGTTTGTCTGACAACTTAAGCACCTAGATTTTGGAAATTGGTAACAGTAAAATATAGCTAGATTTATACCGTTCTTGACCTTTCAAAAATCATTGTTGATTCCTTTGTTTATCAAGAAGTTTCTTTATGCCTTATAGATTATATATCTAGCTTAGAAGTGATTTTGGTAAAGCTATATCTTACAGACAAGTCAAAATTCCAGGAGCAAGTAGCAATGATCTAAGGAAAATACTGGTTCTCAGTTTGGAGCAATTGGAAAGTTACTTATGCTTGCTAGAGTCAAAGCAGACAAACATCCTGTGGGCTCCTGCTTCAATTGAAGAAGAAAGAAGAGTATTAACATTTTAAGTGAAATAAGAAGGTGACTATGGATTAGGTAAACTATTGTATATTAAGCATCCTGTAAACAAACATTGCAGACATAAATAGGAATAATTATCTAAATAAGACCTATGTTAAAAATAAATTGTGCACTCTTCCAATTAACCTAAAAAACAAACAGAAGGAAATTTGTTTATATTAATCTATAAACTATTCAACAAAAGTTAAATGTCATTCTATCTAATAAAACATTAATATGCAAATTGACCATCACTCCAACACACAAGATGTATCAAAGATGGCTGCCACAAAATGGCCAGTAGGGTAGGGCAATTGGGAGGGACCTGAGAGGAGGTCAGTTAGAGGTGACCGGGCCATCAGGGGAGGGCAGTTAGGGGCAGTTGGGTTGGCAGGGGAGCAGTTAGCTGTTAATCAAGCTGGCAGGGCAGTGGTTAGGGGGTGATCAGGCTGGCAGTCAGAAGCAGTTAGGGGCAATCAGGAAGGCAGGCAGGCAAGTGGTTGGGAGCCAGCAGTCCTGGATTGTGAGAGGCATGTCTGTCTGCCTGTTTAGACCCTATTTCACAAGAATTGTGCCTAAAAGGGTAGTGAAACATCCCTCCAGTGGTCCCAGATTGGAGCGGGTACAGGCTGAGTTGATGGACACACAACCCACTCTGCATGAATTTAGTGCACCCACCAGGCCAATAGTTGGAAATAATTAGCAATTTGTTTATTGGTTGACATTTACTTTTAAAATAAGTAAGATTGTGTCCTAACCAGTTTGGCTCAGTGGATAGAGCATCAGCTTGTAGACTCAAGGATTCCATGTTCATTTCTGATCAAGGACATGTACCTTGGTTGCAGGTATATCCCCAGAAGGGAGTGTGCAGGAAGCAGCTGATCAATGTTTCTCTCTCATCGATGTTTCTAACTCTCTGTTTCCTTTCCTGTCTGTAAAAAATCAATAAAATATATTTTAAAAAATAAGTAAGAAAGCAGAACGTGGATAAATATATACTCATGTGTATCCACATGTACTTGTGTAGATCAAACCAAAAAATATATTTTATATATATATAATATATATATATCATATATTTTTATTACCTATATGTATAAATGTGAAAATAGAAAATAATTAGAAGGGTTATGAAGTTTAGCCGAACCGGGTTTGGCTCAGCAGTAGAATGTCAGTCTGTGGACTGAATGGTCCCAGGTTCGATTCTTGGTTGTGGGCACATCCCCGGTAGGGGGTGTGTAAGAGGCAGCTGGTCAATGTTTCTCTCTCATAGACGTTTCTAGCTCTCTATCTCTCTCCCTTCCTCTCTGTAAGAAAAATCAATAAAATATATTTAAAAAAAGAAAAAAGAAAGAAAAGAAAGAAGGGTTATGAAGTTTAAAATTTACCAAAGGATGTAAGCTTGTTAAGAAAAGTTTAACCAGCGTTGGCCACTGTTTCTAAGTGGTTCGAGTGTCAGCCTACTTACCAATGTATTTTCCCCACCCCTGGTCTGAGAAGGTGCAATATGTCACCAATGTATATGTCTCTCTTACAGCAACCTCTCTCTCTCTCTCTCTCTCTCTCTCTCTCTCTCTCTCTCTCTCTCTCCCTCTCTCTCTCTCTCTCCCCCTTCCTCCCTCCCTCATTTCTCCCTCCTTTCCACTCTCTCTGAAAAAGCATGGAAAAAATATTCTCAGGTGAGGATTAACCAAAAAGTAAATAAATAAGTTTAACCAAATATTGTAAGAACTATGGGAAACCATGTGATAGTAAAATACCAGAGTAGTGTCAACAGTAAGAAGTGATTTTTTTGCTTTATTAGTACTTTTTCACATATGATCACATGCAACAAAAATGTATTGCCATATAGATGTGCATTTAAAAATAAATAGAAATTACAGTTACATTGCATTAGTTACAAATCATTTCAATAACAAAACATTTTTCAAATATATTATTTTTACCAAAGAACTCAGAATATGTATCTACATATTTCAAGCATAAATGTGATAAATTTGCATTATGTTCTTCCAGAGCCACCCTGCCTTATCCTATCTTCTGCCAGGTTACCAGGCCTGTTTGGATCCCATTCAAGGGTTTGCATGCCCTTGGACTTCCTGTTGGGTTTAACCATTGAGGAATCATGGCAGAGGACTGCAGTTTGAGAAGAGGAAGGTCTAGGTATAGAGTTTGCTGCGTTTCACATTGTGAACCTGCTTTGTATTTGCTACATTCCTTCACAGAGATCAACCAAAGGACTTGTATGCAGGCATATAAGCACACCAATGGACCCAGACACTAGTGGGGTGAGGTGGTCAGGGAGAGGTGAATGGGGGGGGAAAAGAGACATATGTAATACTATATGTAATATTTAAATAATAAAGATTTTTTAAAACATTTTTTAAAAAGGTACTGCTACCCCAAACTGATGTATTCTAGACAATTTATTTTTCTTTTGGAATGCTAAGCCTCTTCCTTATATCAAACTTTGGACCTATTTACACATATATAAGATAATATATTAACTGAATATCATAAACAACAAGAACCAGTGATATAAAAAAAGCCTTAGATTGCCTATAAGCTTAAAAAGTTATAGCATTTTAGTTTTATAACTGCTTACAACTATCTTTTTCCTCAAAGAACTAATTACTATCCTTATCTCCATTAGGGAAGGAGGACCTAGTGCACATGTTTTTATAGATACTACCAGCTCTTCCTTTATCCTAATTGAATCAAACTCATCTTCCATAAACTTGCTTTCCTGACTCAGACACAGGCTGCTTGGACTTGGTACCAATATTTCCATGTCTCAAGTATAATATTTCATTACAAACTTCAGGAAATGTATTTATGTCACAAAAATCATCATTACATGTGATAAGATGTATTTCCGGTATAAAAAGAATGTTTAAGGTAAATAGAAATATACAAGTAAAATACATCTGATCCTTTGGAATGTTGCAAATTAAACTGAAATCAAATAGAGTCGACTCCTAAAAGCCCCAGTTGCTTGATACTGGACATTAGTTCCCTGCCAGCACTTGGACATTCTAATCTGGAGGTATCCACAGGCTGTGCTGTTTTTTCTTGCTGGCAGGAGGAATCTAGACCGATGAACAGGTATGAATGTGAATAGCACATCTTCAGAACTGGGGACTAAATGGAAATTTCTATCCAATTTTACACCTAATCACTTGAATTTTGAGGGGAAAATGTATTTGGCCAAACATATGAGATCTGCTACCCAACAAATATTTTCATTGCCAAAATATTTTTGAAATTCAGTATCAATTTAATCCCCATTTATATCTTTACATTAAATGTAAAATACAATGTGATAAATTATCAGATTGATATATTCAGCATGATAAACTTATTCTAGAACTGGAAGAGAAAAATGGCATATTACTGTTTAACAATAGCAACAATAATTCAGGCATCAGTCATGCTGAGCTTTTCACATGCATCTTTTATCTTATTAATACATATCATGAATAAAATGCATCAATTTTAATCACATGTATCTTCAATTCTAAAAATTGATTCTCTAGTCCAATTCTGCTTCTCCACATAAATATTATCTGGCCTTGATTTTTAGTTTCTTGTAGATATATTCTTGAATAACATAAATATTGGAGGATCAGAATTACGTACACAGGGGAAATTGGGACTTAAGACCATTAAATTGTCAAAGGCTACATATTAAGACACACTTTTTTTAAAATATCAAATCCAAGTAATTTTGACCAAATGATTTTTTAACCTTTTACAACTAATTATATAACTATTAAGTTAGTTTTAACTATTTTATCCCCTAAACTAATAAGAAAATTGATTTCTCATTTTCAGGAAAGTGGAAGAGATGAAGTATTTTAAATGTATGCTAACTATATTCAGAGGACAAGATTGATGCCCACTAGTTATTTTCTTTTAAATAACTAATTCTAAAACTAACTTAGATGCTGATTCTCTACCTTAAGGTTGACTGAAAACATTTTAAGAAAAATAAAAAGGATAACTTTTGTATAACATTTTTGGAAGATGAGGGCAGACTCACCAGGGAAGCTAGCTAACTATGGAGATTGGCATGAAGGTCCCTGGAAGTGGAATTATTGTAGATTGAACTGGAGTGTTAAGTGACAAAATATATTGTCAGAAGGATTAATGTTTACTATAGGAGGAATTCCCTAGTCAATGTGATTGGCATGGACTAAAGTATAAAGATCAAAGGTTGCAACAAAATTAAGAGTTAACAAACAGGTCAAGAAACAAGAATTCAATGGAATAAAATTAACAATATGAGAATGTATGGCATCAATGATATCATTGATCTATTATGGGTTTATTTTAATTCTCACCTGAGGAAATGTTTTTCATTGATTTTTAGACAGACTGTAAGGAAAGGCGGAGTGAGGAAGGGGATGGGGCGGGAAAGAGAGAGAGAGAGAGAGAGAGAGAGAGAGAGAGAGAGAGAGAGAGAGAGAGGTGAGAGAGACACATCAATTGGTTGCCTCCTGCCCCAATGGGACTGGGGATCCAACCTGCAACCAAAGTACATGTTCTTGAACTGAACTCTTTACCCTTCATTCAAGAGCCAACATTCTAACCACTGAGCAACCAGCCAGGGCTGATGTATTACGTATTGAAAGCATGTTATAGTTGTGTTGTGTATTGATAACTGTGAAGTCACAGAAGAATAGTCTGTACACTCCTAAATGACAATAAGAAAATTAACATATTTTGGTAAAGACAATGTTCCTGGATCCTGAGATAGGAAGAAAACATGATACTGTCCTCAAAGTAGACACAGCTTCTCTTCCTGGGAGATAAATGTCCAGAAGCAGCAGGTCACAGCCAGAGTTTTGGAGCCACAAACCAGAGTTTGATGTTGGTTCTGAATTTATTCTTTTAGTATTTCTAACCAAGTAGCTTAAACTATTCAAGAATAGTATGGAAAAGGAAAATAAAAGGATGCCTATCCTGTTATCATGTTGGGTATTAGAAAACAATACCTGTATCCATATCTATCTCTGCAGAGCTATATATGTAAATACATCTATTTAAATACAATGTTGGACAAAATTAAATTTGTAATTGTTCATATGGAAATAAGAGAATAATTAATAAATAATAATACATGAATACATTTTCATGTATTCAAAACTGTAACCTTCTTTTGCCTCACCCTGTACATATCTGTATCTATTTTTATAGATATCACTCTTAATATTACCAGCATCTGGTTTGTGCTCAAACCAGATGCTGGTAATATTAACACTGCCTTTAGTATTAAAATATTTAAATTATTTTGGCATTCCCAGAACTGTCATTTTACTAAAAGTAAAATTATTGATAAATGATGGCCAAGTTTGATTAGAGATAGTTCTTTTACAAAGTTTAGACAAAGGCCAAAAAGAATAGATATGCATAACTCACAAATAAGATAATTAGAAAGAAATTTAAAAAGGCAAACAAATAAAAAAAAGAGTAATACATGTTAATTGTATAATATGTAAATATATTGTAACCTCTATTTTTCAAAATAAACTTTACATTTGAAAAAATATCAGAGAAACAAAATTGTTAACTACAGCTGTCAATGGGGAACAGAGAGAAGACTGGATGGAGGAGTAGAGAGGCTGAACAAAAAAAGAAAGAAAAAGAATGAAAAAGTCATGGACATGGACCACAGTGATGTGGGGAAAGGGGTACAGGGAACTGGAGGAGGCTGTAGGGGGTGTAAATAATGACAGAGACTTAACTGGGAGTGATGAACACACAATACAGTGTACGGATGATGTTGTAGAATTGTTCGCCTGAAATTTGTATAATTTTGTTAATGTCACCTCAATAAATTCAATAAAAAGATATATAAAATTAATAAAGAAATAATTACCACTAATAACTTGACTCTGATGTCTCTTCTAGCTACCATCCCATTAATTTTATTCATGGTACTGTCATTTCTAGAAAAGTGGCATAAACCTTGTTTCCTCACCCCAACATCACCCCTTAACTCTCCAAATCTGGTTTCCTTCCTACATTATTTTTGTACCTAGAAGAATACAAACTTCATAAGCAAGACCTTTAAGGGTCTATTCTCTACCTTTATCACCTTTGACTTCCCTGGATGTCCCTGTTGCACATCTTCTTTTTATTTTTTTTAAATAACATTAAAAAATTCCACTCTGACAACATTCAAGAAAATTTTGAAAGAAAACAATCACCTATTCTTTCAAACCCTAGACAATTGTTTTCATTTTTTGATGTCCTATGTGTTTTCAGTTTGTATAATACATACATATACATTTTATGTAAGTGTAATCACAGTGTACATATTTTTTAAATTCTGAAAAAAATATTTTATTATAATAACTCTCTTTGTACTATAGTATTTCATATCAAATCTCGAAAGCATGGAACGTAAATTATTTTCTCCAACATATATAGGTATGTTTCTTCATAATATGGGAATTGTCATAATAGGCACAGTAAGGGTATGAAAGTATAAATTAGCGATCTACTTTGCAGTGGAATTCGTGTGCACTAAGAAGTAAATGATGAATAGTTGCTAAATAGTGTTCAAAAAGTAGACATAAAATGTTTCAGATGGCCAAATGTAGAAGAAATAACTTTAGTCCTGGAGGCCCTGTAAAGTGTCACTCAGTAAGTTGCATTTGAGCCTTGAAAATTTAGGATGGTTTGGACTTACAACGATGTAGGGGGCTGATATCACATTTGGAGTAAACAGTGAAAGGGAAGTAATGGGTACTATAGAGGAAAAGGGGGATTAATCTTTTTCTTATATTTGCTGTTTGAAGACCTTTTACAGTAAAATCTCCTTTCTTTTGCAGGTTATGTCCTCTTGTCCTAGTGGGACCCAAGAAAGGTAGATGGAGGAGGAACCATGGAGGAGGAAGTGAAACCTGGACCCCAGTGGGGGCTGAATTACTGAGGCACGCGCCTGGCCCGGGAAGGAAGGGTGCCCCCAAGATGTGTGAACTTTAAAATGTATAAATGTTGCTGGGACAGACCAATCACAAGGTAGTAAGTCCTATAAACCAACCCAAAGAATGTTATTTAAGCAAAATCCTTTGAAAGGACAATCAAGGACTAAGAAGCATATAAACAAACAAGTGCCTATGCTTCCTCTTTCTCCCTCCCCTGGGCAGGCACAGGGGTCCATGGAGGTCAGCTGCAAGGAGCCTGCCCCTGTCCCAGGAGGCCCCCCCGGGAGGGGAAGGGGCCTGTGGGCTCCGCCAGGCCAGGCACTACGGGCTCTCATCAGCTTGGGTGCAGCTCCTCCCCGCTGTCACATGGAAAGGAAGCTCTGGGCCCTGGCTGTGCCTGGAGCCCAGCTGCACCCTTCCTTGCACTGGCTTTTCGCAGGCAGCTTCGGTTTTTATCAGTGACTTCATTCTTCGTTTTGGGGAGACTGCAAACTCAGACTCAGAACACCCACATGGTGGTTCCACCAGCACTTTCTCGGAGTCTTCCACATCATCAGTACCTGCTTCCTGACTTACTCGCATAGAACTTATAGTCTCAGACTAGATAGGAGAAAATGTACAAACATGAAAAGGCATTCACCAAAGGCAACAGCTGTTGCCTCTGATCTTCAAAATTAACAATGGATTGTGTCTTATTTGTTTTTGCCATAGGCATACCGAATCTTTTATTAATAAAAGCAGTATTAACCTATTTTTCTTGCTGTCTATTGTTACATCGTCATGTATTCTAAAATAATAAATGTGATCATTTTATTAATTATAAAACATTGCATAAAAAGAATTATAGTAATTTCAGAAAAAAATGGATGGTTGTTAAAGTGTATATGGCTAAAATGTAACTCTTCAGGTTGGATGGAAGTAAGATAAATTAAAATAAAATGTTAGAGTAACAGGAATCACAGTGCAATAACAGGGAACTGTTTCAGAAATGAATATGGTAAATAACCTTTGAATAAATGTGCTGTCCTTAGATTGATGCATAATACAAATGTTATTCATGTTCTGTGAAAAGTAAAAAATAGTACTTAGATGTAAAAAAAAAATCAGTGGATTTTTCTGCAGTGGGGAAAATACTGGGCTAAAGTATTCATACCCTTAGCATTTATCTGACCAGTTAAAACCACAAGCTATAAAGCAAAACCAAAACAAAGGTAAGCCTACCAATTTACAAATATTCTATAAATTGAGTTTTCTGGAATTCTAAACACTTCTAAGTCATTAGCACTGAAACAAACATGAATATATGCTTTGAAATAGGAAATTATAGTGCCTTTTATCATTTAGAACTCTAATTTTAATTGAATCGTATCATTTAACTAAATTTTAGTACAGTTTAAAATTAAAATATCATAATTTCTGTTAAGACATTGCTCAGGTTGGTGGGAAAAGTTTGACAGTTCGTGAAAATATATAATGGACCCAGCTGTCATGGCACAGTGGTTGAGTGTGGATCTATGAACCAGGAAGTCACAGTTCCATTCCTGGTCAGAGTACGTGCCAAATTGTGGGCTCAATCCCCAGTTTGGGGCATGCAGGAGTTGGCCGATGAATGATTCTTTCTCATCATTGATATTTTTATATCTCTCTCCCTCCCCCTTCCTCTCTGAAATCAATAAAAATATATTTTTTAAAAGAAAAAAATGTATAACGAACAAACATGTCAGTTCAAACTTGACTATTCACAACATATTTATTTTATTGCCATTTTACACAGGATGTAATTCTCTGTTCAGACTCCAAAGAAAGTCTGCCACTGTGCAGTTGAAAATTACCTCATTTCTGTGGCAAGCACTGTTGGGATGGTGGTACTTTATAGGTCAAATATTGCTTCCATACAGTGGATATTTATAGTGTTCCACTTTACTGGAGAAATACTTACATTGCCATACTGTGTGTAACTTGTGAATTTGGATAAGAGGTTGGGTTGGTAACATTAGTTCCAGCTTTTACATTTCCCCTTTCTTCCTTCTGAGTCCACTTTTGTGAATCATTTTATGTACCTACTTGCACAAATGTCATGTCCATCAGTTCAGGAAAACATCTGCTTTCCTGTTTCCTTTCTCACCCCTGGAGCATGTATTTTAGCTTGAGAGACATAAAATGAAAATAAGTTGTGTAAGACTATTTCTCTAAGCAAACTGATAAAAGTGCACAGTGTCTTGTTTGTGATGACTTTTTTTTTTATCCTTCTAAAAGTCTCAGAAAAAGAAATGCATTCAGGAATATGCCTATATTAGTTCAAAAGCACCAAACACTAGCATAAATAAGTTCAAATGCAGGATCTGTCAGCTATCTGTGGAGCTCACATAATCTTAAAAAATATGTTATCAGATCAAGTAGCAGTAGCTTAGTTAAGTATATTTTGAGTGTATGCAGATTTTGCATTTATAGTACCCCTAGTTAATTTTCCAAAATAAATATGCTATAATGGAGTATTATGACTAATTGAAACATACTAAATAATAAAGATGGCATTATTATACTTTGGATTTCAGTATCATATTAGGAATTTCATACCTAACCATTCTGACAACCCCTGAGCCAAAGCCTTCCTTGGGTGTACATGGGGCAAATAAAAACAGTTTGCAGGATAAATAAAGGCAGTTCTATGCACAAAGCTCAGTTAAATGGTACCATGTAAACTGTCACCCTCCTCACAGAGAATATGCGAGAATCCTAAAGTAAAAAAATTCACAGCTGACAGGTTCACCATCAACCTTAAATCAGTTTAGTCCATTTTACGAAAAAGGTTATGAAATAGTCACAATAAAAAGCCATTAGGATAGACACAATCATACTTGAACTTTCAAAATTCTTTTTCACAAATTTAGTAGGGTTGGCAGCTATTTTGTTTATCATATAAAAATGAAAATTAAGTGGTACTGTGCATCAATGTTTGGAATAATATTATACACTAGTATATGAACAAGTATGTTCCAATATTTAGCTTCTGACATTTAAATATCAACATATATCTGATAAAAATAGTTTTCACTACTAATGTAAAGTGATATGTTGTCAAGTAATATGTTGTTAATGCAATATATAGATGATGTATCATAGAAGTGTATACTTGAAAACTATACAATCTTATTGACCAATGTCACCCCGATAAATTTAATTTAAAATATTAATTGTAATTTTGTTTGCAAAAAGGAATACATTTATAAATTATAATTAAAACTAACATTTGACCTTCATACTATATTAGCAAGAAAGTGCATTTGACTTTTGATAAAATGAATCTAAAAAATAAAGTGGTTTCAAAAATTAGGAATTTTAATTTTATTATATGAAATAAAATATAAGCCGAAACGGGTTTGGCTCAGTGGATAGAGTGTCAGCCTGCGGACTCAAGGGACCCAGGTTCAATTCCAGTCAAGGGCATGTACCTTGGTTTCGGTAGGGGATGTGTAGGAAGCAGCTGATGGATGTTTCTCTCTCATCGATGTTTCTAACTCTCTATCCCTCTCTCTTCCTCTCTGTAAAAAATCAATTATATATATATATATATATATATATATATATATATATATATATATATATACAATATATATATATATATATGTAAAGGTAGTGGTCCAGGGCTAAAACTAAAGAATTTTAGTGTCATTAAGAATCTAGACCACATGTGTCAAACACAAGGCCTGCGGGCCAAATCCGTCCCGCCAGGCCTTGCAATGTGGCCCGCACCACGCTGTCATCACTGCACTCCGCTGCGTTTCCATCACAATGACAGTTTATGACTGTTCAGTAAACCATTTGGCCCGCGATTTAGGCTGGATTTTAAATGTTGGCCCCTTCTCTGATTGAGTTCGACACCCCTAATCTAGACTCTTTCTTCTGAGTCATCCTTATTCTATACTTATTTGTACACAGTCCCAAGATGTCAACTGGAGTTCCACTCATAATAATCTAAGGAATAAGAGAATAAGATAGGAAAAAACAGTGAACATAAAGGCACATGCAGACTCCGAACCCTCCTCCTGCATCACCTTCACGTATATCCTTCAGACAGAAGGTAACCATAAAACAGCCATTGCAAGGGAGACTAGAGTTCTGTTCTCCACTACAGTTATGATATATTAACAAGGATGAGAAGTGGTACTGGGTTGGCCATAAGCAGTTTGTGCCTACACTATAGATTGAAAGAGGTAAATCTAATTTAATACCATCTATATTTTAAAATATGTTTTTATTATTTTTAGAGAGAAAGGGAGAGGGAGAGAGAGATAGAAACACCAATAATGAGAGAGAATCATTGATTAGGTGCCTTGTGCATGCCTCCCACTGAGTATCGAGCCCCCAACCAGGGCATGTGCCCTTGACCAGGCTCAAACTCCGCTTCAGTCTACAGGCCAGCACTCTGTCCACTCAGCCAAAGCAGCTAGGGCAATACCATGTATATTTTGATGACTATATTTTGTTCATTTTTATCAAAGAACAGTAAATTCTCTCTTATGAGTTTGACACACTTTTACCTGCATCTGGAATTATTTTTATTTCTTTCTCCCATATAGCCATATCTCACATACCAAGCATAGCCATCCTTGTATGTCATCTCTTCTATATGTTTGAATATATTGTATATAAAGTGATCTTTCCCTCTAAATTTTATAAATACACATAAACTTCTTTGAACATAAATAATATTCTATTTTTATCAATATATTTAATTAAATTATTTAATTACAACCATCTACATAATAGACTGGTAAAATATTGAATTCTCATAAACAGTATTAACCTAGGAACCCAGTACCAGTCAATAAGTTCTACTTAATAATATGGCAAATTAAATTTATTTCAACCATTAGTATATAATTATTTGCTGAAAATAAAGGTGTAAGTCAAAAGAAAACAGCATAATTGAGACTAGAAAAAGTACTACCCAGGGAAGAAGAGAAAGAGGAATTTGTTTAAAAACCTGGAATATATTACATACACCAGTTCTGTTTCTTGGTCTTATCTTAAACTTTCTAATCATTATCCTTCTTAAGGGACAGGAGGAAAGTATGCTTTTTAGCATAGTGACAAAGTAAGAGATAGATGAGGTATAACATCTATCTAATCTGATAGCATTCTCCCCAAATATTGCACTGTCAAAGCTAACTCTAAGCCTGTATACACTCCTCTCTTTCTAATCTCTGTTACACAAAAGGTCCACAGGGAGAGTCCCTGAGGCAAAACTCAACTAAAAAAAGGAGAACTTGTATATTAATCTAGGAAAAAAACTTGAATTAAAGTTATTTAAAGCAATAGTATATATACAGTGAAAATGTTTCAATGACCAAAAGTAAATAGCAATTCTAAATTTTTGTTTTAAAAGAAAGCTAAAAAATGCAGACAGATGAAAAGAACAATTGTGACTACAAAGATGCTGGATAAAATGATTGATTGTTAGCTAAAGTTTTAAGAATGCTGGAATAATCACAATGTTAATAACTCCCCAAAATTTTCTGAAGACTTATTATAAAAGTATATGACAAGAGTTATAAAAAAAATCATATTTTTGCTTTTCATTGTGGCATAGTTAGATGGAATAACCAACAACAACTATAATTGTAATTTCATTATATATTTTAATAATTATGAATACTTTAAGATAAATCATGAAATGGCAGTTAACCATCCACCTCTACCTGAAGCCTTATCTAGAAAGAATACTTTTGGGGGAGGGGACACTCTTATTTATTAAGAAGGACACACATTGACTCCATTTGCCCCTACAAGTGCTTTTACAGACTATGAAAATTAGTGCCTACTCTGAAGGTAATTGCCCAGTAATGAGTGGTTCTATGACATACAATAGACTCAGTATATGGCAATCTCTTTGGTATTTACACTTTTTCTAAGAGAAATGATCCATACAATGAAAACACTTTAAAAAATTATTGTTGACACTATTAGTGAAAAGACTTTAATGGCTACTTTTGCCTCATCAATTTAGATGCCACACTTTCCTGGAAGCCTTTTGTCATCTGCAGAGACTACATAAGCTTTACCTTTAATGAAAAATCCTCTTTTTATTCTAATGTCTTATATTATGGAAAATTACCCTGGCTGAAATGGTGTGAACTAGAAGACAGGCTAACAGAATGTAGTGGATTGGAGAAACAGACTTAAGGTTGATATAGCATCCTTTTGCCAAAATAGTAATTCACTTTCCTTTTCTTCTGTAAATAGAAATATGGATTAAAATGTTTATCAAGTCAAAGCAATACATATGTTATATATTTAGAGGGCATTAATCAAATGCTGTGTATCCACATTTGACTTGTACTTGTATATGTGCTCCATGAATATTCAAAAACTTTAAAAAATATGTGAATACTTTCAGTGAAATTGAATATTAAGTACACTTAGGTAATATCTAACTTTTAATATATAATTAAATTTATGGAGAGGAGATTTGGAATTTGACATATTAAAAAGATTAATTTATGTAAAATATGATTGAGCACTTGGATATTAAATGTGCGATATATTTTTACCACCATTTTTCCACATTCTTGCCAGAACACAACAGAATGTACATATATACATTAAATGCAATACTGAATCTTGATGAAATTTAAATATTTCATATCACCCTCACCACAGCTGTATATATTTTTAATATTATTAGAAATGTTTATAATTTTTTAAGTAAGGTTTACCTTTTAAAATGACATTGAAAATTCAATGGTAATTTTTCATGGTAAAAATTTTATACCACCTTTTATATATAATATATTGAAATTTAACAATTAATAAGCAGGTACCTATAAGGAAGCTGTGGCAAACATTCCATAAAAGTCAGGACAAAAGACATGGTATTTTATCTTTGTTTTCTTAACCTATAAGAACAGCTGGTGCCGAAACCGGTTTTGCTCAGTGGATAGAAAGTTGAACCTGCGGACTGAAAGTTCCTGGGTTCAATTCTTGTCAAGGGCATGTACCTTGGTTGCTGGGCACATCTCCAGTAGGGGGGTTGCAAGAGGCAGCTGAATGATGCTTCTCTCTCTTTGATGTTTCTAACTCTCTATCCCTCTCCCTTCCTCTCTGTAAAAAAAATCAATAAAATATATTTTTTAAAAAAGAACTGCTGGTGTGGGGGGAACATCTGTTATAGTACTGTTGGAAAGTATTCAATAAGTGACTTACACTCAAATGATTACAGTCAAAAGAAGGAAGGAGGGAAAAAGTGAACTAAAGAAAGGAAGGGAGAAGGGAAATGAGAGAGCATGAGAACATAAGGATTGACAACAAATACAAATTTGATTTTTAAGGTGATAAAAAATTAGAGATTTTTAATATCTCCAACAACAAATAATTACATTTCTGTTTTTGGAACACATTTATCCTCACTAGAAATATTTAAAGTGGTCTTGAAGCTCTATTAGCTTTTGATTAAATTCTAAAAAATGAAGGGCACCTACCTGTCAGATATCAGTGTTCAATAAGGGCACCATTCTTCAGCCTTGTGAGAAAGAGGGTAAAAACAGGGCAATAGAAAAAGGGCAATTTAGTTATAGATACTAGCTGCATCAAATATTCTAATACTGTCCATGTTTCTGGATTATTAAAAAGTACTCAATCAGAGAAAATATCTGTGAAACTTTGAGAATATATATACTTCGTTAATTGCCAAGCAAGATTTATTGAATTGATCTTTCTCATGGATGGAACTAGAGAACATTATGCTAAGTGAAATAAGCCAGTCAGTGAAAGATAAATACCACATGATCTCACTCATTTATGAAATATAAAGAACACTATAAACTGATGAACAAAAATAGATAAGGAGGCAAAGAAACATTGAACAGATTGTCAAACTACAGTGGGAAGGCAGGGAAGGATTGTGGGAGGGGGGTATGAGATCAACTGAAGGACTTACATGCATGCCTATAGGGATAAGCAGTGGATATAGACACAAGGGGCTTGACGGGGAGGGATGAGGGCATGTGCTGTGGGTGTGGATAGGAGAGACCAGGGGAGGTCAAGGGGGAAAAATTCCTTTCTGATTCTGATAAAACAATACAAGTTCTCTTTTTATTTTTATGCATGGCATATTTAATGCAATTTCTGATATATTGTGTTTAGACCTATCACATATTTATTAGCTTACATAAGTAATAATAATTACTTTTTATAAATATTTTATGTTCTTTTTTCTCTCTGTTTTTTACCTTTCCCTGATTAATTAATAATTATGTTATTACTATTTCTTCTTTGTTATCATTTGGTTAGGCATTCCTTTACTTTTAATGGTATCTTGAAAGATTGAAATATTATTCTTAATATTATAAAAATTGTTATAATACCTTCCTTTTTAATTGTTTCAAAATGTATCATCCATTCCTGTAAATCTAGATTAGGCTCTGCTTAATTTACAGACATTTTAGTCATCATTGCAAATTGAGCAATAAGTTGCAGACAAAGACAGTACTAACCAGCATTCACAAATCTTAATTATTTTGTCCCTCTCTTACCTATTGTGCAATTATCATGTGTTTTAATTACCCATCAATTTAAGCTCAATAGGGCAAATATTTCAAATTTATTTAGTCAATATTTATTTATATTTACACATGTGCTTCCTGTTACCTTTAAATGTTTTTTTCTTTCCTGTTTCTCTGAGCTGTCATCTGGGCTTATTTTCTCCTGCATGAATAATGTACGTTTTCATGCCCATTTGTATAGACTTGTTAGTCTTTTTCCTTAGATCTTAGGCTTTAATCTTTATGTGCTTAGTGTGTCTATATTGTTCAGAAGTGTCTTCAGTTCACTAATTCTCTCTTAGGTTCCCTCTAATCATTTCTTACACTCATTCATTAAATTTTTTTTAAATATTTTTATTGATTTTGTACAGAGAGGAAGGGAGAGAGATAGAGAGTTAAAAACATCGATGAGAGAGAGTCATCGATCAGCTGCCTCTTGCACACCCCCTACTGGGGATATGCCCACAACCAAGGTACATGCCCCTGACCGGAATCGAACCCAGGACTCTTCAGTCCCCAAGCCGACGCTCTATCCATTGAGCCAAACCAGTTTCGGCTCATTCATTGAATTTTTTAGTTCAGTCATAATACTAATCAATTTGGGGACATTTGTTTGCTTTATTTTTATAGTTCCTGGTTCTCTACTCACTTTCTTCATCTTGTATTTTATTTTCCTAAACATATTGTGCATGTTAAACTCTGTGTTTAATAATTTAATTACATTTTTTTCTTTGTTCTTTCCCTGTTATTTAACTCTGTTCACCTTGCAGAAAGGTCTGTGTTTTTATAGGCCTGGTAATTTAAATGGAGAGATGGATGCTGTTTATGAAAAATCATATAGATAATTCAAAGCCCTGGCTTATGTTTCCCCATTGAGGCTTTTATTTTATTTCAGGCTGTCAGCTAGGCTGGAGGCAAATAGATCAACTTAATTTAAAATAATTTAATGGGTTTTTGATTGGTGTAATGAATGGTCTGTGATATAAGCTTGCTCTTAGTGTTTGCCCATCACGGATTCTTCCAAAAATTGGCAGTTCTATCTTCTTTTCCACTATCTCTAGATGAAGCTTTTATTTCTCCATTTTCTCCTCCGTTGGATTTAAAATGTTTACATTCATTCACTGGAAGAGAAAAGTGAAAACAATTTGCATTCACTTTTCTTGTTCTCCCTACTCTTTAGGACCTTAGGTGCACAAGTCCTTCCTAGATTGTTAGCAATACAATGGCTTAAGCACACATTAAACATTTGTCAGCAGCATGACACCAGGATTTCTTCTTACGATTCAGAGGTAGAGACACTTTACTTCCATAATTACAATATTGAACCTGGACAAACTTCACATTAATGACTTTTGTCGAATCGATTAGAGAACCTGGGTCACAGAATTGTGAATACAGGGTGAACCATGAGTTTTTGCTCACTTAAAACAAATGTCACCTGATACTACATAAGCCGTAAACTTAATTTTCCTATTGGAAACTTTCAGAAATTGCTAAAATTTAAGTGTAACCTCCTGTGAGATTGTGAAGCTTCCGGTGTCCACAATCATACAGAAATTTCCACTCATTTGCAGGCTTTTCTTTAAAAATATCCATCTGGCTCTCAAAGGAGAATTAAGGAGAATACAGAGAGTCTCCCCCACTCTATGTGGTGCTGGCTGGTAGAGGAAAACAGCCACCACTGAAATCTGTGTAAACCCATGTGCTCCATCTTACTTACAGAGCAAAACATTTATTCTGCTGGTGAACATTTCTATTGCCCCTGTTGGAAGATCAGGCAAGTCACTACAGACACAGCCTGGGTCCATTTTCCTATGTCCTTTAGTTAACTAAGGCTTTAATCTGCAGGGGAACCGCTCGGGAACTATAGTCTGAAGACACTGGTGGACATGCACTGCTGCTAGAGAAAGAAAAGAGTCAAAAAAAAATCTTGGAGGAGAGGAAGGAAAACCTGTGAAGGCTATTACCCTCATCTCAGGTCCATAGCCATGGCTTGAGATAACTCAAGATCTGAACATCACAGACTGCTCCTCCATGTCTCACTCCCTCTATCATCACACTAACAATCCCCAAAGAAAAAAATAATAATAATTGAAAAGAGACATAGAAGCATCTAACAGAATGTCAAACCTCAGAGGGGAGTTAAGGGAGCAAAGAGGAGGGAGGAAGAAATCAACCAAAGAACTTGTAACCATGCATATGAGTGGGACCAATAGACACAGACAATAGGGGAGGTAGGGCAAGTGCTGGGGGGCAGGACCAGGTAGGAAGAGGTCAATGGGGGAAAAGGAGACATGTGTAAAACTTCCAACAATAAAGAATTAAGAGAGAGACAGAGGGGGGGAGGGGCGGGAGGGGGGGAGAAAGAAGCAAAATAAAAAAAGAAAAAAGGAAAGAAAAGAGTTAGGATTGCTGAAAGACAGAGGCACTTTCAGGGAAACAGTACAAAAGAGAGACCAAAACCCAATTAGAAGACTAAAACAAAATATAAATATTCCTTGATTTATGATAGCATTAGATTATAATTAATTCATTGTAAGTTGAAAATATCTTAAATCAAAAATGTATTTACCCTAACCAGTTTGGCTCAGTGGATAGAGCATTGGCCCAAGCTCTGAAGGGTCCCAGGTTTGATTCTGATCAAGGTCATGTAACTTGGTTGTGGGCTTGATTCCCAGTAGGGGACGTGCAGGAGGTAGGTGTTCAATGTTTCTCTTTCACTGATGTTTCTAAATCACTATCCCTCTTTCTTCCTCTATAAAAATCAATTATATATATGCTAGAAACCCAGTGCACAAATTCATGCACAGGTAGGGTCCCTTTAGTGTCCTACAGGGATTGGGCTGAAACCCACAGTCCAATGTTGCCTGCTACTCCTGCCTGCCACTCCTGCTCATCCCAGCCCCGCTGCGCCTGCCAGAGGCTTGCACCCAGTCAGTCCCCATTGGGAGAGGCTCACACTGCTTCAGTGACATTTGCCACCCATGAGCCCTGCGGTCTGGTGTCCGTCCTGCAGAGGGTTGGAGGGTGGGGGTTGGGACACAACCAGCCCTCTGGGTGGGCAGTGAGACACCCTTGCTGCCCCAGGTTCTGGATCCATCTGCTGACATTCACGCTAGTTGTTGGGAGCCACCTGATAGCGCTTTTATATCGTTTCTTCATTGCGGAGCATCAAAGGAGGGGAAGTAGCCATGGTGTCTGAGGCTGACTTCCAGGAGACCAGCAGCGCTGTCAGGATCATGCTGGAAGCGCCTGTCTCTAGGTACCTGGCCCATTCTTCAGAGACTGGAACTGCAGAACTACTGAGGAAGTGAGTGGCTGCTGCCAGGCTGGTTGGTCAGCTGAGTGGTGCTCCGGCTGTGGGAGTACACTGACCACCAGGAGGCAGTTCCTGCATTGAGCGTCTGCCCCCTGGTGGACAGTGCACTTCAGAGTCGACTGGTCATTCAGTCGTTTGGTCACTTAAGCTTATATATATCTTAAATGCATTTAAAACACCTAAATACAGAACATCACACCTTTGCTTAGCTTCCCTTAAATGTGCTCAAAACACATTAGCATACAGATGGACAAGATCATCTAACATAAAGCCTATTTTATAATAAAGTGTTGACCACTTCGTGTAATTATGTCTTGATGCCTTCATGCTGGGCTAATGTCTTGAGTTTCATCTCAAATGTAATTGCTTTTCTCCTTTTTTCTCACCAGAAGCAGGAGACACAGATGGGCATTTGTAGGCATGATCAGATGTGAAAACACAAAATATAATATTGGAGAAATGCTGGTAATACAGTACACTATAGAGTACTGGTGGTTTATCCTCGTGATCACATGGCAGATGGGGAGCTGGGGCTCAATGCAGCTGCCCAGCATCACCAGAGACGATTGTACATACACTTATCACTAGCCCAGGAAAATATCAAAACTGAAAATTTGAAATACAATTTCCACTGAATGCATATTGCTTTTGCACCATGGCAAGTCAAAATATAATATGTAGAACCATTGTAAATTGGGTGCTGTCTATATTCAAATTACTACAGAAATTTGAATCTCTGGTGGCCATAGCAACAACAAATTTGAACTCTGGTAACCATAGAAACAACTTTATACACACTTGGACTCCTGAATAGATTCACACAAACCCTCCTTCATGCTAAATGCTTAGGAGAAGAAAATGGTGCTCTTCTCCAAACATGAAACAAATTAAGCTTAGTTTCTACTGTCTGATACTATGTTCAACTCACAACAAGCAATTACTAAGTATGTCAAAGTCAAGAAAAAAGCACTGCTTAGAGACAAATCAATTATGAGAAACAGAGGTAAATGTATCAGAATTAACAGCTAGAGAATTTTAAATAACTATGATTAATACTTTAATAATCCTAATGGAACATGCAGGAACAGATAGTTAACTGTAGAAAACATGGAAACTATAAGAAAGAACTAATAGAATTAAGATAAATTAAAAACAAAATAACAGTAATAAAGAATACCATTTTTAGACTTATAACTAGGGTTGACAAAAATTATGAAATCTATAGTAAATTTGAAGATATTTTAAAAAAATATCCCAAACTGAGAAATAATTGGAAAACATATATCCCATTATTACTCATACCATTGTTTTAATGTTGTAAAATATGCTGTGTTTGGAGACAACATTAAGACCACTACATTATAGTAATTTTGAAACAATGATTTATTTCTTTACAAAACTGTTACTTATATATAGGACATATACTTGGTATATCTGGACAAAATGAGCTACATATTCATTGATAATAAGTTTGTTAGGGCTTTCAAGTTTCTATTTTCTGAAGATATTTTCAAAAAGCTGTTCAGAAAACAAAACATGTTATCTATTATGATAGAATAAAAATACTTTATTTTCTGAAAACTGAAGAGTGCAAAGTGGAAGTTTTGGTTTTAAAATTATTCGTAGCCTTCCTGAAATACATGGGCACATGTTCTCTAATAGATTATTAATTACTAGGCTATCTTGAAAACTGGAATCCCTGCCATAAAAAAAAGGTATTATGAAAAAAAATATTTTATTCATCTTTTTAAGAAATAAATGCTCAAATATGGACATTTCAGAAATACTTCTCCAAAAATGAATTAATTAAATGTATTTCCAGCTATAGCTCTGAGAAACAACAGTAAATGCTCTTTTGTTATGTGTTTGCAACAAGGTTCCTCTTAGGACAAATAAAATATCTATCCCTATAGGTCTTCAAACATAGCTCTTTCAATAGAAGACAGAATATCTGGTGGCCAATAGATACATGTGCATATGTGTGCATATGTGTGTGTGTGTGTGTGTGTAAAACATCACCTACAAAAAGGAACATCCATACACTTTCTAAATTATGTTTTAAAAATAATTTGAAGAATGGAAACAATTAAGGTTTTATTCATTGCTATAGATATATATAAAAGTCTAAGTGACCGTCACAACCAAATAGACCACCAAACAGGCCGTGTGGGGTGACCAGGCCGGCAGGGGGTTTAGTAAGGGGAGGCCAAATGACTGAACAGCAGTCTGTGTGGGGCAACCAGGCCCTCAGGGGGGACAATTGGGGGTGACCAGGCTGACAGGGGAGGTGCAATGAGGAAAGACCATGCCAGCAGAGGAGGGCAGTGAGGCTGACCAGGCCAGCAGGGTGGGGCAATTGGGGACAACCAGGCCAGCATGGAGGTGCAGTGAGGGGTGACCAGGCTGGTGGCGAGGGCTGTTGGGGGCGACCAGGCCAACAGGGGGAGCAGTAAGGTTCGACTAGGCCAGGAGAGGGGGAGTAGTTGGGGTTGACCAGGCCAGTGGAGGGGGTGGGCAGTTAGGGCAATCAGCAGGCAGGCAGGTGAGCAGTTAGGAGCCATTGGTCCCAGATTGGAGAGGGTGCAGGCTGGACTGAGGCGAACCCCCATGCACAAATTTAGTGCACCAGGCCTCTAGTAATATATAAGAAATATAGAAAACAAGAAAAACTTTCAAAAATGTTCTACAATTTTATCTTACTTTGATTCTTCATCTGGAAATAAATCTCATAAAGTAAAATGTAAAGTAAAATACAAAACTTTTGTAAGATATTTTGGCTTCTATAAAAAAGTACCATAGACTGAGTGACTTATAAACAATAGAAATTTATTTCTCACAGTTCGAGTGGCTGTAAGTAAGTGCAATATGGATTTTAGTGAAAATTCTCTTCCTGGTTGCAGACTGCCAACTTCTCATTGTGTCCTCATATGATACACACACAAAAAGGAAGCAAATCTCATCATTTGTATAAGGCATTAATCCTATTCATGAGAGTCTACCTTCAAAACCTCATTTAATCCTAAGCACTTCTCAAAGGCTTTCCCTTCTAATACCATAGCACTGGGGAGTAGAGTTTTAACAGATAAATTTTGGGGAGACCTAAACGTTCACTCCATAAAAATTATTAAATTTTACCAAATATAATATATCATTTTACACATGATTAAAATTTTCACTGATGATGGTGACATGGTAAACATAATAAGATAGTGTTCTGTTTATAATTACATGTGAATTTCAAGTCACAATATAAGACCTACGTAAAGAAATCTGACCATTGGTGTCCATATGCTGCACTTCTGATTCCCTTTACCTCTCATTTTGCTTGAGCCAGAACTAATAATGGAACTGATCATTGTAGCTACATAGATTATCTCATTCTCAAGTTATAATTTGCATATATGTATTTTGAAAGATATGAAAATGTTTTAAGAGGTACATAACAAATTTAACACACATTGTAGTAAAAAATATTCAAAAAGGTTCTTCAATTTTGCACATGAAGAGAAAAGAGCAAAAATATCACTTAAGTAACGAATAGTCTATAATATGTATCACATGAACTGGAAGAGAACTAACATTTTTCATAAATAAACTTTTGCATAAATCATAATATATGTTTTCAAGATAACCTAAAGAATTGTCTTCTGTAGTAAAAGGATTGATTGAAGCAATATTTTAATTGGAAAAATAATTTTTTTTTAGAAAAAGTAAATGTTAATTACTTATATAAATGTCCAAAAATATAGAGACTATACTTATTATGTCATGTTGGAAGGGCATGTGTGGTATTTGGGATTACATATATATTCATTCAAATAACTGCTCTACTTTACTTACGACCTTGGGATGCTATATACTTTAAGAAGTGACTGTTTCATAGGCTTTTCAATATTTATTCTAAAACATAAATAATTAGTGGTAAGTTTGTTGGAAGGAATAAATGAGGAAATTATCTGCATACGCTAGAGAAAACTGCTTTTCCAAGGCTAGGTTTCCTATATGTGGTTGTTATCATGTAAAGAGCGTAAATGTAATGAATGTCAGTTATTATTATTAACATATTTGAATGTCTAAAACCATGCTTGGCATAATAGATACTTAATGCATGCTCTTAACCAATAAGATATATTTTGTCAGGCTTTTAAAATGTGGAAGATAAGAATCATTAAATATATAGTAATTCCATGTGGTTTGGTAATATAATATTCAAACATTTGTAACTGAGATTGTTTCACTCAAATATGATCATTTATATATAAAAACTCCAGATGCTGAATAATTAAGGCTGAAACTGGTTTGGCGCAGTGAATAGAGTGTTGGCTTGTGGACTGAAAGGTCCCAGGTTCAATTCTAGTCAGGAGCATCTACCTTGGTTGTGGGCACATCCCCAATAGGGGTGTGCAGGAGGCAGCTGATTTATGTTTCTCTCTCATTGATGTTTCTAACTCTCTATTCCTCTTCCTTCCTCTCTGTAAAAAAAAGTAATAAAATATATTAAAATAAATAAATAGATATTAATTAAGAAGGAAAACAAGAAATGGAGCAAAAATGAAAAAAATGAGAGGGTAGGAAGGGTGGAAGGAAAGAAGAAAGGAAAGGAGCAAGAAAGGATGGATAGCTTTGAAGTATCAGTTTTTTTCCTTCAAACACAATCAGCATCTGAATGGTCAAAATGATTTGAATCTTTTTAAAATTAAATTTTTTGGGGTGACAGTGGTTAATAAAATTATATAAGTTTAAGGGGTACAATTCTATATTACATCATCCATATATTGTATTGTGTTCACCAGCCCAAGTCTTGTCTCTTTTCATCATTATTTATTCTACCTTTACCCTCTTCTACCTACTCCCTATCCCCATCTTCCTCCAGTAATGTCCATACTGTTGTGTGTCTATGAGGTTCTGTTTTGTTAGCTTTACCCCTTCACCTTTTTTAACCAGCAGTTCTACCCCCTCCTTTCTGACAGCTGTTAGTCTGTTCTCACTGTCTATGGGTTTGTTGAATCTTTAAATGTGTTGTCAAACTAGAAGGAAACCACAAAAGATTTAAAAAATAAGATGATATGCTGAAGGCAATGGGAATTGGTGGAAAAGATTTATTGAAGGGAATTGGTGGAAAAGATTTATTGAAGGCCTCAAATTAATCTGAGACTTTAGCCTCCCAAAGCTTTAACATCAGCTAGTCCTCCTTAAAATAATTATATTATACTCATAGTCTTTGGAAGCCTTAGTGTTAAAAGTAAGCATTAGTTAAGATTCTTGTTTCTGGTAAATATTTTTTCATAAATAACATAGCATATAGAAATATTGACATTTCTATTTTGTGTAATAAACTTCTAATAAGTTATTTTTAAATGTTCACTTTGAGTTAGAAATAACTGATTATTAACTTTCTACTCAATTTAATTGATATTGTGTTATTAAATATTATAACAAATAGAATTATTCAGTTTCCCTGCTTTTAGGGCATATGATTTAAATGATCATTTGTGCTTTCCTTCTATTGTCTCAGTAATTCTCACACTCAGCAATTCTTACATCGAGCATCCTTTTAAGGTCTTAAATTTGTTCAAAGATTTAAATTACTGTTTATATTGGTAACAATTAAAAAAATAAATATCAATCCTGAAACTAAAACATTTGCCATCACTTTATTTGTATACAAAAACCTTCCTCTCCCTCTCCCTCTCCCTCTCTCTCCCTCTCTCTCTCTCTCTCTCTCTCTCTCTCTCTCTCTCTCTCTCTCTCTCTCTGTGTGTGTGTGTGTGTGTGTGTGTGTGTGTGTGTGTGTGTGTGAATAATTCAACTTGGTTATAGGGGAATTGAAGGATCTTTGTTTTAAGTGCCTCTGATGTCTTGTTATTGCTATCCATCCCTTGAAGAGAAGATGTAGGCTTTCTTTCCTCTTTGGAAGGGAATTGATGACTTCCAGGAAAATTATGTGAACTAGTATGTGATCTTAAATGTTTATTTAAGTTCTTTCTATCATTCTTTAATATAAAATTTTGAGATTCTATGCATTATAACTTAAAATGAAGCAATTTGGGTGAACCCTAAATTAAATCTGGCAAGTATTATTAAAATAAAACTTTTGGACATCAACAAGGAAACAAGTTGCAATGGAATTAAAGTTTGTACTCTCCATAATTTGTAAGATGAAGTCCTACCTAAAACCCAATGTGAAGTATACATATGGTGCTTTGAGATATTATTAGGGTTAGTTGAGGCCATGAGGGTGAAGTCCTTGTCCAATGGGATTAGTACCTTATAAGAAGAAATAACAGTGTTCCCTTCAATAATACTAAAATTGAAAAAAAATACAGAAATAGTTAGAATGGTCCCTGTGCAAAGATAACGTGAAAATTCATGAAGTATTCAAAAGAAGAGGAAGAAAGAGGAGATGGAGGATGAAGAGCAGGCAAAGATATACAAGATAATTTATTCTTTCTTTTTCCCCAATATGTGAGAAGTTAAAGAGGATAAAATGGTCTCAAGCCAAGAAGAGAGCTCTCACCAGGAATCAAATCAGCTGGCATCTTGGTCTTGAAATTTTGGCCACCAGAACTGTGAGAAAATAAATTTTTGTTGTTTAAGCCACTCATTCTGTACTATTTTTTTATGGCTGCCCTAGCAAACAAATGCAACCTGTATTTGTATGATATTATGATAATAATGGCTAATTCAAAAAAGAGATGGAGAAAATGAATAATGCATAAAGAAAAATGGTACAGAATGGGAAGTAAACAAGTGAAAAACAATTTCAAGTTATGTATTGGGATTGACTTCATCAACAAGTCAAAAGCTGATTTTTCTAGAAAGGAAAAGTAAGGATGGAAAATTGAAACAATTACATAAAAATGTGAGAGATAGATCTGATACTAGTTATTAATATGACCAAATTATAGGAAAAATTATTTTCACTTTAGAAAATTACTCTCTGGTCCTGTCTAGTGTGTCTCAGTTGGTTGAAGCATCTTCCTGTGCACAAAAAGTTTGTGGGTTCAATTCCCAGTCAAGGAATATACCTAAGTTCTGGGTTTGTTCCACAGTCAGGGTATATACATGAGGCAACTAATTTCTCTCCCTTTCTCTCTCTCTCTCTCTCTCTCCCTTTCTTAGAAACAATTCCACCCTTTCTTAGACAGAGAGGCATAGATGAGAGAGAGAGAGAGAGAAAGAGAGAAAGAATTACTGCCTAATACTTCTTGGGGATAAAATTCACCTGTTTAAAAATTTAGTAAAATGGGTGTTATTTTAAATTAGTCATAGAAAGTATAAAATGATACTGTGTCATATCTATGCATTTTGATAAAAGAAAAATAGTCACAGGTCAATGGTATAAATACTATATTCCCATTTTGAAAACTATCTCTTAAATTAGAATAGGTAGAAAAATCTAAGTTATATCATCAATGACAAGAAAATATAGAATTTGTATCAATTAAAAAGAGAAAGCATAGCAGAAATAAGTATAGGTAGTTACGGTACAAAAATTTAAAACTTAAGTTAACAACAATGTTAATTATAGAACACACTGTTAGTTACAGATAATGACAGTGCACGAATTCATGCACCTTTAAAAGAACTGTGGGCCACAAGGCTGTGGTGGGCACAGGGGCAGGTCTATGCTCCTCCTGAGCACCCTCACACAGCCCCTCCCTCCACAGACCCTGATCCCGTTTCTGCCAGCAGCCCCACTCCTGTCACTGCTGCTCCCACATATTGATGGTGCTGGCCCCACTCACATTTGCTGATGATGCAGAACCATTGGGGCTGTGGCCAGCAGCTGATGCGAGCAGAGCTGGCACCATCAGTGGGTGTGTGTGGTGGCTGCTGCCCTGATTGCTTCTCAGGACAGAGGAAAAGTCCTGAGGGGCAATTGGGGCAGGCAGCTACTGCTCGCACCTGCTGACAGTGCTGAGCCATAGGGTCCAGCGCTGGGTACCAGCCGCGGGTGCAAGTGGGGCCGGTGCGGGCAGCATGTGTAAACACCAGGTGGCACTGCAGCATGTAGGAACTAAGAATTTTCAGTAATCACCAGAGGCTCACCCAAATGATAGTGATTGGTGTCCCACCTTGGTCTGATGCTCCCCTTCACCTGCTCTACCATCTCACCATGGCTGATGCCTGCCATGTTCCATGCACGCCCCCTGGTGGTCAGTGTACATCATAGTGATTGGTTGTTTGCTTGTTCCTCTGTTTGGTCTATTTGCATAGCCTTTTATTTTATAGGATAAGGATTAGGTACATGAAATATAAATTTCTTATATATTTACAGATATATTTTAAATGTACTTTACATTATATTTTTCTTCTTTTTATATGTAATTTGGGGTCTGTAATTTTATGTTAATAATAAAATTGAGTTTGCAAACATGCTCTAAATTAGCCACATGTTGAATTGTCTTTATTAAAAGAATTTAAATTTTCTACAGAAATATGAACAAGAGGGAATTTTAGAAATCGTATTTTGTGGGAGACCTAATAAATGAAGTATATTCGCATAATAAGATGATTAATAAATAAATAAATGTGTAGAGAAAATACTTAATAAATAAAATTGTATCTTAAATTTAAAAAATCTAAGCATGGTGTATTGGGTACATGATCTATCTTTAAAAATTGCATATAATAGCACCTTTTGTCTATTAAATGTTTTATGTATTAAACTATTTATACACAGCAATATCCATCTTTACAAAACTCAAAATGAAGGACTCACAATATGCCAAAGGAAAATTAATAAATAAAGTTAGTTGACCATTTAGTATCTTTCAATATAAATGGGTTTAAGGGGCTTTATATTTAATATGCCAAACCTGTACTCAGAAAACTATAGGACATTGGAAAATGAAAGAGAGAAAGATACAAACAACTGGAAGCATATACTATGTTCATGAGTTAGAAGAATTTACATCATTACAAATGTCCATACTACACAAAGAAATCTACAGATCCAATGCAATACCTATTAAAATACAACAGCATAGACAGTTAGATGCCACAGGAGTTTCAGGGACTGGCAGATTGAGCTTCCTTGATGGGGAGCCCCTACTACTACCTCAGGGACTCCCACGCCTACATGGTTTTGTTTCACAGCTCACACAATTTTGTAGAGAGGAGCAGCCAAGACTAGGAGCACAGTCACACCAATACCCTGACTGCCTTGGGACACCATACCCAGACCTGTTAAAGGAGCCACTTGCCAGCCATAACCCAAATGGAACCACCACCATGTCCCGGCAGTGTGTGATATAGTACCTCACCCAGGCTCCCAGACATCCTTAGTGAATGCATGCCAGAGAGACCACTTGAGTCGCACCTCAATGTCTGTAGACTCAAAATGTCAGAAATCCATGCCTTAGGACCCAGCGTTTTTAGTCAAAGCCAGGGGTACCCCACGCCCTAACCCAGGCCCAAGGCACAGCTGTTGGTCTGCATGCTTCATCCCTGTCCCCAGGATAGAGCAACAGGTATGACCCAATGGGCCCAAACACAGGCCACAGGACCATGCTGCAAGTGAGCTTCCAGAGGGACGTAGGGTGCCATCCTACATTGGGTACTGGGGCCACACAGGGAATTGCATGCCAGAGAGCTCTGGGCCTTCACAAGGAGTCTCACACCAGAGGAACTGTGAATGATCCCATTGACCTTAAGTATCAAAAGATGACAACTGAGGGGCCAGAGCCATGAGAAAAGGGAGTATAACTCAGGCCAGAGACAATAAAGGTGTAAAATTCAAAGTAAACCCAGCCTCCAGGCTAACCAATCCCAGACCAGTGGGCCAGTATTGTCTTCAACCTCTGAGATCCCAAACAGGGTGCCCAGGGCCAGAAAGAGACAGAAAATGGGGAGAAAAATAAAAATACTCCAAAAAATAAAAGGAGGGAATCGCCAGAAAAGGAACTAAAAGAAATAGAGGCAAACAATATGTCAGAGAAAGAATTGACTACTGATGATAAGATACTCAACCATTTGATAGAAATTCACCAACTTATGCAAGAATTAAGAGGAAATGAAGAATTATATAGCTCTAATAAAGAACACAATGGGAAGTTTCAACAGTATAGAAGACACAGAGAACCAAATCAGCAAGTTAGAAGACAGAATATAAAAACACCTAATCTGAACAGCAATTGGAGGAAAAAAAAAATTAAAAAGCAGGAGAGTTTAATGGAGCTTTGGGACAACATAAAACAAAGCAACATCTGCATAATAGGGGTGCCAGAAAGGCAAGAAGAGGAGCAAGGTTAAAAAACCTATTTGAATAAATAATGACAGAAATTTCCCTGACTTGGGGAAGAAAAACATCACATAAGCAGAGCGAGTACCAAACAAGATGAACCCCAAAATCCCACATCAAGGCATGTCGTAATTACAATGGCAAATGTTCCTGGCAAAGAAAGAACCTTAAGGGCTGCAAGAGAGAGACAGAAAGTTACCTACAAAAGATAGCCCATTAGACCAGCGTTTTTCAACCGCTGTTCCGTGGTTGTGTGTGTGTGCCGTGAGATGTTGCCTGGTGTGCCGTAGGTGCAGACAAGACAAGAATTTTATAATTTTTCACTATTTTGTTTACTTAATATTTCATAATAAAGTAATTATAAAATACTTTCTTTGTGTTTATTTGATTCCTATTCAAGAGAATTACTTTATATATAGTCAATATAGGCACAGAGTTAAATTTTTTAACATTTTCTAATGGTGGTGTGCCTCGTGATTTTTTTCATGAAACAAGTGTGCCTTTGCCCAAAAAAGGTTGAAAAACACTGCATTAGACTATAAAATGATTTCTCAACAGAAACACATCAGGCTGGAAGGGAATGAAATGAAGTATACAAAGTGATGCAAAGCAAAGGACTGAATCCAAGAATACTCTATTCAGCAAGGCTATCATTCAAAATTGAAGGGAAATCAGGAGTTTTGCAGACAAACAAACAAACAAACAAAAAACCCACAAATAAACAAAAATGAATGAAGTTTATTACCACCAAACCAACAATTCAAGAAATGCTAAAGGGACTGTTGTAAAAAAAGGAATAGAAGGGGATGAAGGAACACAAGCTACTAGAATAAAAATGACAGCAAACAAAATACTTAGCAATAATAACCTTAAACATAAAAGGATTAAATGTTGCAATAAAAAGGCATATATAGATAAGAAAACATAACCCATAAATATGCTGTTTACAAGACACCCACCATATCACAAATTATTCACACAGACAAAAACTACGGTACATGTATACAATGGAATACTAAGCTTTTGAAAAAAGAAAGAACACTTAACATTTGCAACAGCATGTATGGACCTGGAGAGCATTATGCTAAATAAAACAAGCCACTCAGAGACAGATAAGTATCACATGATCTCACTCATTTGTGTATATAATGAACAACAAAAAGTGATGAACAAAAATAGATCCTGAAACACAGAATCATCAAATAGACCATAAAATCTTAGAGGGAAGGCAGGGGAGAGCATGTATGTTGGGGGCAGTGGGCGGTGATAAGAGATCAGATAATGGGTGAGGTGATGAAGGCTTGATCTGGGGGTTGAGGGCAGTCTGGAAAAAGACAATGGGGGGCTTATGGGACATATATAATACTTCCAACAATAAAGAATCGAAATATACATATAGAGAAAGACCTATTGAATGGTCTCTAGCAAATATAATTAGTATACTTATGGCTACTGCCATAAAAGTGAAATCTTTAATTTTCACATGCCAGGAATTCAATTTTGATAAATATGTCAAAAACTTATATCTAGAAAATCAGTATATACTTTTAAATTACTCTTGTTATTTTAGTTAATAAAAGCCATTGCAAAAATATAAAAATAATAAAACAGCATATTACACAGATCTAGAATAAATATTCCAAAAATTTGCCTGAAATTAAAAATAAACCATGAATAGACTCAGCAATCATGAGAAAGAACAATGAAGTTGGAAGGATCACAATACCAAATATCAGATTATACTTCAAAGTTATTGTAATCAAAACAGCTTAGTATGGGCACAAGAACAGGCATATAGACAAATGGAACAAAACAGAGACCCCAGAAATTGACCAACACCATTATGATCAATTAATATTTGACAAAAGAGGCAAGAGCATACAATGGAATAAAGATAGTCTCTTCAATAAATGGTGTTGGGAAAACTGAACAGGTACATACAAAAAAAAATGAAACTAGACTGCCAACTTACACCATATAAAAGAATAAACTAAAAATGGATAAAACACTTAAATATAAGAAATGAAAACATAAACATCCTAGAAGAAAACATAGGCAGTAAAATTTCTCATATTTCATGCAGCAGTATTTTCACTGATACATCTCCTAGGGCAAGAGGAAGTAAAGAAAAAATAAATGGGGCTACATCAAACTAAAATGCTTCTTCACAGCAAAAGAATCCAGCATCAAAATAAAAAGGGGAGCCACTATATGCGAGAACATATTTTCCAATGATACATCTGATAAGGGAGGGGTTAATTTCAAAAATATAAAACACACACACACACACACACACACACACATATAACTCAACAAAAGAAGACATACAATCCGATTTTAAAAATGGGCAAAGGGCCTGAATAGACACTTCTCCAAAAAGGAAATGTACTAGAAGATGTGCAACAGACATATAAAACAGTGTTCAAGGCCACTAATCATCAGTGAGATACAAATTAGAGCTGCCAGGAGGTATGACCTATACCTGTCAGAATGGTTACCATCAATAAATCTACAAAAAAAAGTGCTGGCAAGGATGTGGAGAAAAGAAAACCCTAGAACACTGCTGGTGGGAATGCAGATTACTGCAGACACTGTGAAAAACAATATGGAGTTGCAGAAAATTAAAAAATGGAACTGCTGTTTGACCCAGCCATCCCAGTGCTGGGGATATATTCAAAGAATTCAGAAACACCAATAAGAAAGAATATATACACTCCTATGTTCATAGCAGTTCAATTTAAAGTAGCTAAAATCTGGAAACAGCCCAGTGCCCATCAGTAGATGATTGACGAAATAGCTGTGGTACATTTATACCAAGGAATACTATGCAACAATATAAAAAGAAGGATCTCTTACCCTTGGAGACAGCATAGGTGGACCTGGAGAGTATTATGCTAAGCGAAATAAGCCAGACAGAGAAAGACAAATATCACATGATCTCACTTATATATGTAATCCAATGAACAAACTAAAATGATGAACAAAATACGTTCAGAGGCATGCACTTATGGAACAGACTGACAGATCTCAGAGGGAATGGATGGTAGGGAATGGAAAGAGATTAGCCAAAGTACATGTATGTGTATATGCATAGCTCATGGACACAGACAATAGTGTTGTGAAGGCCTCCGGTAGGGTAGGGTGTTGTAAAGTGGAAGGGGGGATAATGGGGTGAAAATGGAGGATATATGAAATACTGTCAACAAAAAAAATTAAATATACAGTGTCTCAAAAACATATACACACTTTAATTAGAAAGGCAGTTTTTATTAAAATACATTTCAGTTTCAAAGTGTAATAGAAATCAGAAACCGGTTTGGCTCAGTGGATAGAGCGTCGGCCTGTGGATTCAAGGGTCCCAGGTTCGATTCCGGGCAGGGGCATGTGCCTTGGTTGCAGGCATGTCCCTGGTGGCGGGTGTGCATGGAGCAGCTGGTCGATGTTTCTCTCTCATCCATGTTTCTAGCTCTCTATCCCTCTCCCTTCCTCTTTGAAAAAAATCAATAAAAAAAATATTTTTTAAAAAAGTGTAATAGAAATCAACTGTTAAAGCATGTATAACATTTTTTGGAATTCCCTATATACATGTTAGGATAAAAATATAATGTTCTTTTGAAAAAATGTGGACAGCCCACATTGCTCATTTGAAAACAGCAATTTCTCATTATAAGATTCATATTTAAATAAATCAAAATAGCAAGAATAAAGATTTTTTCCCAATCTATTGATTTGTTTTCATGTCAATATCTATATAGGTTATGAAATAAATTATAAAATTAAAATAGTGTGAAACTCTACATACTATAAGAAAAAAATTGCAAATTTGTCCAAATCAAAAAATCAATACTGGTAAAATACAATTAACTAAACAATTGGCTTTACTTGAATTTCACCAATTTTTCTACAATTTTTTTTTCTGTTGCAGGATGCAAATCAGGTCATTCCACTGCATTTAGTTTTCATGTATCCAAGTCTCCTACAAACTGTGGAAGTATCTCTGACTTTCTTTATTTTTCAAGCTCTTGACACTTTTGGTGATTGCTTGGGTTCTATCTGTTCTCCCAAAAAATCATGGGAAAACTCATCATATAACTTAATTAAGTCATATGTTTGTTCTACTATTAAATGCTATATATTTTGAGATTTTTTTTCTCATAATAACTAAAAACAATATTTGAAGTAATTTCACTAGGTTAAATATACTTTGCCAAACATATTATCTCAAGTCTTTGTGAGATGTTTTTTATCCCTTGCCAGGAAGTTATCACTTTTGCATCTCAAGCCAAAGTACAGAATATTAAATCCTTTTCATCCTCACCATCTAATTAACCAACTGTTCAGTTGTGCATTGCCATTTTCCTTCCAAGATTTTCAATTTCTACTAGAATAAGATTAAAAAATACAACCTATGTCTTTAAATATTTGAATTTTCACAATATCTTTTACTTGTTTTTCATTTTCAAAGTGTTTTTTTATTCAGATATCAAAATTGAATAGATAATTGCCACCTCTTTAATTTGTATACAGCCATTATTGAATTTTTTCTCTTTCATGATAGTCATCATTATTCTATTGCTGTGTATTTTGAAGGATTTAGACAAATTTCTCATGGTTATATAAGATGTTAATATTACGGAAAGCTGGGTAAAGTGTACTTCAGAAATGTTAGTGCTCTATTTTCATCTCTTCTTGACATTTGTATGTGGGTCTATCTGTACCCAATATTCTGTCCCATTAATATATGTTTATTTTTTAATAATGTACTCTCTTGAATACTGTAGATAAGTCAGACATAAATCCCTTTGGTTATTTTATATCCTTTGTATTTCCATAGACTTTTAGAATTACTTGTCAATGTTTTCAAAACAAAACAAACAAATAACCTTAACTGGGATTTTGAGATTCCTCTGAATTTATAGATTAATTTGGGACCATTAATATTTTTAAAATGTTGATTCTTCCAAGATTTTTTGAATCCTTGAACATAACTGGACTCTTCTTTAATTTATCTTGTTTGTAGTTTGCAGTGTAAAAGTCTTACATATATGGTCAGGAGCTCAACTGACCTAAAGAGAGAGCTGAATTATACCAGGTGTTATAATAACCAATTAAAATAATAACCCAAAAAAAAGGAAAGTGACAGTCAAGCCTTTAATCAATTACTGCCACACTATAAGCAAGACTTTAAAAGTGGCAAAGGTGACCCAGCACTGTGTCTTTTTGGTATATACCCCAAAATTTTGAAACTTATTTGTGTCCCTATGTTCATTGAAGCATTATACATAGTGGCCAAGTTTTAGAAACAACCTACATGTCCTTCACTAGATATTTGGTTGGATAAGGAATATGTGCACATATGTACAATGGAATACTTCTCAGCCTTAAGAAAAGATGAAATATTGCCATTTGTAAAAACATGGATGGACCTTGAAAATATTATTCTAAGTTAAATAAGTCAGTCCAAAAAAAATCTAAAAGCAATATGCTTTCACTCATACCTGTGTTATAAAACTGAAGCTCATAGACACAAATGAGAGAAGGGGTTGGGGAATCTAAAAGGTAAAGAGGGCCTAATATATGGAGATGGAAGATTATTTTATTTGGGTGACACACAATGCAGTATATAGAACATGTATCACTTGAAATCTATATAATCTTATTAACCAATGTCACCCCGATAACTTTTTTTTCCCCCTAATGAAAGCAGCAACAAGATCCAAGGTAAACACCTAGCCGCAGCCGCACACAACAATTTCAATAAAATACAACTAAAATATAAAATGGACATTACCCAGAACTACAGGAAAGTCGACTGACTGGAAATTCTACATTGAGAAGCAAGGAGAAAACCAGAAGGAAGCGCAGAGGAGCTGTAAAAGCCCAAGGTACGGAGACACGCGGCCCGCGGAGAGGACAGAGCCAGAGAGGAGGGAGGCAGAGTGCCTGGCTGGCATTCCCTAGCGGGAAGGAGATAAAACTCCGACTGTGTTGGGCCCCAGTTCTGACTGCTCTGAACCCCAGTTCTAGGCCAGACCCCAGGGACTCAGGCTCAGCCATAGGGAGCCAGGCTGTAAGGCGGAACCCCGGGGAGAGGCGAAAGGAGGTACTGGAGGCGCGCACATTGCGCACAGAGAAGGGACCGTCAGTTGTGCCGCGGGATTGCCCTGGCCGGAAGGAGACTGGGGCTCCAGTCTGCTCTGAATGCCACCTCCAACTCCACTTCCAACTGAACTGAACCCCAATACCGGGCTCATTGGGGGAGAGCATAGACTGTTTGGCAGCAGCCAAAAATTGAGGGCACCTTTCTCTCAGAGGCGCTTGCAGCAAGTACTGAAGGACCCTAAGATGCAGGAGCTGCATAGGGTGGGTCTGAAGTAAACCAAGGCTGTAGGCTCCACCCTGAAATCCCGTCCCATCTGTAACTGCGAAATGCGACAACGAAATAGATCACAAACGAATGAAATGGAGGACAAAAAGCGACTGGATATAGAGTTCAAATCTACGCTTATAAGGTTTTTCAAGAATTTCCTAGAAAAGATGGATAAGACCTATGAGGATATGAAAAGAAATCAACTAGAAATAATAAGAAGTCATCAAGAAATGATAAGGGATCAACAAGAAATAAAGAATAGATTGTCTGAAATAAATAATATTATACAGAGTCCTAAAAACAGAATAGAAGATCACAAGAATCAAGTCAAAGATTTGGAACATAAAGAACCAGAAGACACTCCTCCACAGAAGCTAGAAGGCAAGAGAATCCAGAAAATTGAAGATAATGTAAGAAACCTCTGGGACAACTTCAAGTGAACCAACATCAGAATTATGGGGGTCCCAGAAGATGAGAGAGAGCAAGATATCGAAAACATACTGAAAGAAATAGTGACAGAAAACTTCCCCCACCTGGTGAAAGAATTAGACTTACAAGTCCAGGAAGCGCACAGAACTTCAAACAAAAGGAATCCAAAGAGAACTACACCAAGACACATCATACTTAAAATTCCTAGAGCAAAAGACAAAGAGAGAATATTAAAAGCAGCAAGAGCAAAGAAGGTAGTTACCTATAAAGGAGCACCTATACGATTGTCAGCTGACTTCTCAACAGAAACCATGCTGGCCAGAAGGGAATGGCAAGAAATATTCAAGGTGATGAACAGTAAGAACCTACAGCCAAAGATAATCTATCCAGCAAAGCTATCACTCAGAATCGAAGATCAGATAAAGAGCTTCGCTAATAAAAAAAAAGCTAAAGGAGTTCATCACTGCCAAACCAGAATTATATGAATTGCTGAAGGGGGTTCTTTCAGAAGAGAAAGTAAATAAAGATAAAAATTATGAACAACAAATACGTAACTATCAGCAAGTGAATCTAAAAACCAAGGAAATTTAAAAAAATCTGATGAACAATATTAACTGTTGAATATAATAGAATTAGAGGTATGGAAGGGGAGTGGACTGAGGATTCTTGGGGAAAAGGGGAGAGGGGGATGTGGGAAGAGACTGAACATAAACTGTGCACCTATGGATGAGGACAATGGGTGGTGGGGAAAGGGCAGAGGGTGGGGTGGGAACCTGGTGGAGGAAAGCAATGGTGGGGGGGGGAGGGGAAAGGAACATTTGTAATAATATGTACAATAAAAACTTATTTAAAAAATAATTTAAAAAATAAATTAATTAATTAAAAAAAAAAAAAGAAAGCAGCAACAACTATCTCCTTTCCATTTTTTTTTTTTTATGGAACAACACTCAGGAGGATCCGCATGTAAGGGGAGGGTAAAAGTCTTTACAACAATAAGAGAGTTCTAAAAAAACAAACAAACAAACAAACAAACAAAAAAAAACAAAAAAAATAGAGGGGGGCAGGTGGAAGAGAGAGGGGGCGGGGGGACTCTTACAGTTTTATGGACCTGGCGACTGGGACCAGCTGTGATGTGGACATGGCAGCTCTTTCCCATGAGGCCTGCCAGGTAAAAGCTTTATAATTACCTTTGGTTGCTTCTGAAAAACCACACATTATTTTTGGCCAGGGACCCAACTGTGCACATATATTGTTAATTTTATTTCCAAGTATTTCACGTGTTGGGATGTAATGTTAAATAGTACAATAGTTTTAATTCTTTTTATTAATTGCTGGCATGGTAAGATATACTTTTTGTATATTGTCTTTCTTGTGTGCAGTTGAAAAGAATATGCATACTTTAGTTGATCTGTGTTGTATTTTTAAATTTCACTACTCTGGTTGTAACATTTTTTTAAGTATTTTTTTTTTAATGTGAAACAATAACTAGAAGATGTCTCATCTATCATTATTTCTTTAAATAATTTTCCACCTATTTACTACATTTATTTCCTTTAATTTTAGATTTTTACTATATGGATATTTTAAATATTTTTGTTTGAACATCTTTTATTTATGTTTTTATCTGTTTAATTTTTTTCAAATAGATTAATGGAACATCAAATAAAAATATTAAATAACCATAAACATTTCCCAAAAGGGGTATGAAAATATAGCATAAATATGGGACACTTAAAAATAGTGAGTATAAAATTAATATTGTTAATATGAAAAAAAATAATGAATGAAGTAAATAGCAAGATGAATACAAGAGAAGTATCTATTGTTGAGTTTTAAAATTAAAGAAAGCTGCTCTAATAACCAAAACCTAGTAATTGTCAACTAAAAAATTAACTTTATATTACTTGATTATTTACAACTAGAGGCCTGGTCCCCTCAGCCCAGCCTGCACTCTCTCCAATCTGGGACCCTCCAAGGGATATCTGCCTGCTGGTTTGGGCCTAAACTGGCAGTTGGACATCCCTCTCATAATCCTGGGCCATTGGCTCCTAATCACTCACCTGCCTGCCTGCCCGGTTACCTCTAACTGCACCCCCTGATGGCCTGGTCACTCCTAACTTTCCCCCTCTGCCTGCCTAGTCACCCCTCACGACTCCCATGCCAGCCTAATTGCCTCAACTTCCCCCACTGCTGGCCTAGTCACTCCCAAATGTACCCCCTCCACCAGCCTGGTCACCCCTAAATAGGTCCCTCTTCACTGGCCTGATCACCTCTTACTGCCCCCACTACCAGCCTGTTCACCCCATTCAGCCTGCTTGTTCAGTTGTCCGGTCACCCCTCACTAACCCCCTGCCAGCCTGGTCATAAGCAGCCATCTTATGAGGGCATGAGTGTTAACTTGCATATCACCTATTTATTATATAGAATAACTGACATTCTTAACCATTTCTTCCTTCTTGAAAATTTATTTTGTTTTAAACTTCAACATTATTAGCTTCCTAGTGCCTCTGGTCTAACCATTTTATTCTCTTTAGAAACTTCCAAGTTTCACAGAACTTAAATATTGGTCCTCCCTAATATTACATTCTCGTCGTTTGCTCTTTCATTAAAAATACAGCCCAGCCATCTTGGCTTAGTGTTTGAGCATTGGCCTATGAATCAGGAGGTCAGGATTTGATTCTCAGTCAGGGCATGGTCCCCAGCAGGGAGCGTGCAGGAGGCAGCCAATCAATGATTCTCTCATCTTCAATACTTCTATCATTCTCTCGTTCTCTCTCCCTCTCCTTTCCTCTCTGAAACCAATAAAAAAAATATTTAAAAGCACACACATTTCTAGATCAACATCTTTTACACACAGTTTTCTATTAATATTCAATTTGAGTTCAAATGACCAAAACAAAAAAAATTAAAAAGTATATAGATCACAAAGAAGCTAAAATTGCAATATCCAGTATATTGGAGTAGTCTAGGGACACAGGATCAACTATATACAAAACACATAATTCAGAAATGTTCCTGAAATAAGCTACATTTCTTGTTACAGTAACTTTTTCCAAAATTTAAATGTTCAGCCTTCTCCAGTACCAATTGCTAACTTGTGCTTACCCTTGGCTTATGTTTTAGAAATTCTGGGTTGATTTATCACATACTTATTTTTTGAAGAAGTTTAAACCTCTACTTGCTTTACCCTTTGTAGACCATGATTGATGTAATTGCCCATTCATCATCATTACCGAGCATGAAACAATAAAGTGACACTCCAATGAGTCCTATGGGCTTCAAATTTACATTTTTCTGCATGCATAGTGTCGTAGCAAACATAACTACTCATGGCAATTAAAGCTATGGATACCTTGCAAGTAAAGTAACTCTTTGCCTGCTGTTTCATATATAAACCCCAATTTCCTGGTTCATAGATGACTATCTTCTTCCTATGTCCTTACATAACAAAAGGAGTGAGGGGGTCCTCTGGGACCTCTTTTACAAGGAAACTACATAAAGCTTCACCTCCTAATGCCCTTATATTGGGTTTTAGAATCTCAACATATGAATTTAAGGAAACATAAACATTTAACCTATAGTACCCTGTTTCCCTGAAAATAAGACAGAGTCTTATATTAATTTTTGCTCCCAAAGATGCACTAGGTCTTATTTTCAGGAGATGTTTTATTTTTCCATGAAGAAGAATACGGTACACATTTATTGTTAAATGAAAATAAAGGAAATTTATTACCTGTATACGGTACGGTAGTACAGTAGTTGTCAACACAAACCAGACAAACTGTGAATCCTACAGTATCAAGAATTTACTCATTTATTCAATGACAATCATGTCACCATCTTCTGGAACATCATCATAACAATCCAATTCTGAATTTCCTGGTGAATTTCTTGTGACTCCATTTCTTTCAGAATCAGTGGACCAAATCTCTCATGTTTAGTCTAGGGGAGGCCTTATTTTCAGGGGGATGCCTTATATTTCACTCAGAAGGAAACCTGTAAGTAGGTCTTATTTTCGGAGGATGTCTTATTTTCGGGAAAACACGGTAGGAGTGTAGCTACCTGACCTTTAACTTAAAGCATAAAACCTAGCAGGACCAAGATCACCAGAGACATAATAGTTTTATTGATGTGTCATGTCTTTGTGTCTGCATGGGGTGGATCTCCAATACTTTGGTCTGCATGTGTCTTTGTGGGGCATTCAGAGTACTTACCACTTGCTGCTTATCAGAACCTGTTGCATAATAGCATAGTATTTTCCAATGTAATTGATCAGTGTGGTGTTCTCTGGAATGTTTGAAACTATCAAATTCCCTAAAGACTATATGTTTAGAGATAAGAAATGTTAACATAATCCTGAATAAGACAAGTACTGCTATCTGTCCCATATAAAAGGTAAGTGGTTTTTATCTCTTTACTTATGAGCATAGTGCAAAACATATTTTCTGTCCTGGTCAGTTTGATTGTTTTTGATTTGCATCTCTTAAATAATTAGTGATTTTGAGCATGTTTTCATGTGCCTCTTGGCTTTCCTTCTGTCTTCTTTTGAAAATATTCTATTTAGGTCCATTGCTCAGTTTGGCTCAGTGGATAGAGCGTCCGCCTGCAGAATGAAGGGCCCTGGGTTTGATTCCAGTGAAGGGCATGTACCTTGGTTGTGGGCACTTCCCCAGTAGGAGGTATGCAGGAGACAGGTGATCAATGTTTCTCTCTCAGCGATATTTCTAACTCTCTATCCCTCTCCCTTCCTCTCTGTAAAAAATCAATAAAATATATTTTTAAAAAAGAAAAGCAAAACATATTTTGCTGTTTATAATGTAGCAGTGGCACTTAACCAGCACAGTATCTGATCCTGGAGCTATCTTGTTTCTGGTAGTTTACCATCATTCTCCATGTTTTATGTAGTTTTTCAAAATCTGGATGAGTTGTGTAAATCCTATATAATAAAAGGGTGATATGGAAATTGACTGTCACTCCAACACAGAAGATGGCCTCCCACATGTGGTCAAAGATGATTGGTGTTTCTAGTTTCTAGAATATATTCCTAGGCATGGGATTACTGGGTCAAATGGCAGTTCCATTTTCAGTTTTTTGAGGAAACACCATACTGTTCTCCACAGTGGTTGCACCAGTCTGCATTCCCACCAGCAGTGCATGAGGGTTCCTTTTTCTCCGCAACCTCACCAACACTTGTTGTTTGTTGATTTGTTGATGTTGGCTATTCTGACAGGTGTGAGATGGTACCACATTGTTGTTTTGATTTGCATCTCTTGAATAATTAGTGATTTTGAGCATGTTTTTATGTGCCTCTTGGCTTTCCTTCTGTCTTCTTTTGAAAATATTCTATTTAGGTTCATTGCTCATTTTTTAATTGGATCATTCATTTTCCTTATATTTAGTTGTATAAGCTATATATAGATGTTGGAGATTAAGTCTTTATCAGTGATAACATTTGCAAATATGTTCTTCCATACAGTGGGCTTTCTTGTTGTTTTGTTGATGGTTTCTTTTGCTGTAAAAAAGCTTTTTATTTTGATGTAGTCCCATTTGTTTATTTTCTCTTTAGCTTCCATTGCCCTAGGAATGGAAGAAGTTCTTTTGGCATATGTCTGAGATTTTGCTGCCTGTGGATGCCTCTAGAATTTTTATGGTTTCCCGTCTTATGTTTAAGTCCTGTATCCATTTTGAGTTTATTTTTGTGTATGGTGTAAGTTGGTGATCTAGTTTCATTCTTTTGCATGTATCTGTCCAATTTTCCCAACATCATTTATTGAAGAGACTGTCTTGACTCCATTGTACCATATTTTTCGGACCATAAGATGCACTTTTTTCCCCCCAGAAGTGGGGGGAAAAAGTCCCTGCGTCTTATGGTCCAAATATAGCCTACACATATACTTTAAAAAAAAAAGTTTTTTTACTTGCCATGCTCTGTGTGGTCTCTGTGTGCTCTAAAATGGTTCTAAATGCTGCTGTTTACTTTACAGGGTTGATTACATGTGTTTATGACTGTGATGTTGGATTTAATGCACATAAAATATTTTAGGACACTATTTGTTTCAGAATCTTTTTTTCTTCATTTCCATTCTCTAAAAACTGGTGCGTCTTATGGTCCGGAGCGTCTTATGGTCCGAAAAATATGGTATATTTGTGCCTCCTTTGTCAAATATTAATTGAGCATAGTGATTTGGGTTGATATCTGGGTTCTCGATTCTAGTCTGTTCTTGTGCCAGTACCAGGCTGTTTTGAGAACAGTGGCTTTGTAAAACAGCTTGAAGTCTGGTATTGAGATCCCTTCTACTTTACTCTTCTTTCTCAGGATTGCTGTAGCTATTCTGGGTCTTTTATTGTTCCAAATGAACTTTTGGAGAGTTCTTTCTAGGTTAGTGAAATATGCCATTGGTATTTTAATGTGGAGTGCATTAAACCTATAGATTGCTTTAGGAAGTATGGACATTTTGATGATGTTGATTCTAACAATTCATGAACATGGTATGTTCTTCCATCTGTTTACATCTTCCTCTATCTCTTTTTTCAGTGTTGTGTAGTTTTCCACATATAGATCCTTTACTTCCTTAGTTAAGTTTATTCCTAGGTATCTTAATTTTTTTGGTGCGATGGTAAATGGAATTGCTTTTTTAGTCTCTGTTTCTATAAGTTCACTGTTGGTGTATAGAAATGCCATAGATTTCTTGGTGTTAATTTTGTATCCTGCTAAATTGCCAAATTCATTTATTAAGTCAATTAGTTTTTTAATGGAGTCTTTTGGTTTTTTTTATGTACAATATCATGTCATCTGCAAATAAGGATAACTTTACATTTTCTTTTCCAATTTGGATGTCTTTTATTTCCTCTTCTTGTCTAATTGCAATGGCTAGTACTTCCAGTACTATGTCAAAGAGGAGTGGCGATAGTGGGCATCCCTGCCTTGTTCCTGTTCTTAGAGGGAATGGTTTTAGATTTTACACATTGAGTATGATGTTGGCTGTGGGTTTATCATATGTAGCTTTTATTATGTTGAGGTATGATCCTTGTACTCCCACCTTGTTGAGAGTTTTTATCAGGAAAGGGTGTTGGATTTTATCAAATGCTTTTTCTGCATCAATTGATGTGTCTATATGATTTTTATCTTTCAGATTGTTTATGTGATGTATCACATTTATTGATTTGCAGATATTGTACCATCCTTGCATTCCTGGAATAAATCCTACTTGGTCATGGTGTATGATCTTTCTGATGTTCTGCTGGAGCCGATTTGGTAGAATTTTGTTGAGGATTTTGGCATCTAAGTTCATGAGGGATATTGGCCTGTAATTCTCTTTCATTGAGTTGTCTTTATCTGGTTTTGGTATTAGGGTGATGCTGGCTTCATAGAAGGAGTTTGGAAGTGTTCCTTCCTCTTGAATTTTTTGGAATAGTCTGAGGAGGATAGGTTTTAGTTCTTCACCATGTTGTAAATTTTTTATACAGTCCCGTGGCAAGAAACTATGGATGGCCTATAGGAAGTGAAAGAAATCCTGGCACATAAGTAACAGCAAAGCAGGAACCTCAGTTGCAAGGAAATGAATTCTGTTAACAACTAACAAGGTTATAAGAGGACCCTGAGTGTCAGATAAGAACCACAGCTTCATTCAAAACTTTAATTTCAGCCCAGTGAAAGTCTGAACAGAGGATTGAACCATGGTGTGCCCAACTTTCTGGCCTATGGAACTACATTTCTATTGTTTTAAGCCACTGTTTGTTGTCATTTATTATGCACCAATGGAACTAATATACCTCCTCCACAACTACTGTAATGATGGAAAGGGGCTACAGTAGATGCTGAATTCACAGTGGGGTTTGCCTCACTGCTGAAGAACTCTAACATTAGTAAATTCATAATCATTATACTAAGATGGAGGCAAATAAATCTTTGCTTTATTCCAGAGCGGCAAACTCTAAATGCCAAGACACTGAAAGCAGCACCTACTTGGAAAGGCAGTCTGGAAGAAAAGCAGACACCACTGCAAACACATGAAAGACATGTTCCCCAACAGAAGGAACCCTGGTCACTCCCAGGGAACAGTCATGAAGTGGAGTCTCTGGTCTCACAACAATTTACTTTTATGATAAATCTCTACTTACTGTGTAACTGCAACCTGACTTTTATTCCTACTTTATCTTCTTTGGTGTTCAAGTAATACAAAGTTACCCATTTAAAAACATAGGTATATAGCATGATTTGGAATGAAATTACAAAGAACAGTAAAATGTAAATTTCAGTTTTTTTCTTTAGGATTAAAATGAACTTTAAGCAGTATTCATATGTGAAAAGATGTTACTTAGGCTACATTTATAAATATATACACTGAGTGGCCAATTATTATGATCTCTGAATGCATGATAATCTGGCCACTCAGTGTATATCCTATATAATAAAAGGCTAATATACAAATTGTCCCCTAGACCAGGATTTGACCAGGAAGCAGGCCAGCCAACTGCCCATGTCCCCTCCCCCTGGCCAGCCTTGCTGGACCCCACCCATGCACAGATTCATGCACCAAGCCTCTAAAATATGTATGTATGTATATATATATATATATATATATATATATATATATATATATATGTATGTATATGTATGTATGTATGTATATATATATATATATATGCTTTAAGAGATCATAATAATCTGGCTACTCAGTGTATGTGTCTTTATGTACATTCATAAAACATTAAAATTTAATATACAGCAGGCTATCTGTGATTATTTCTGAGTGTAAGTGAATTTTATTACTTTTATTGAGATTTGTCTATATATTTATGATTATAATGAATATTTTTGGTAATAGAAAATGTACATGTTACTTTTCAGTTAGTGATAAAAGAGGAAAAAGATAGAAAGGAATGAATGAATTAAAACAGAATAAAGGAAAGAAGGAAGAAAGGAGGAGTAAAGGAAGGAAGGAAGAAAAAAAGTTGATTTTCTTTTTGTTCCATATGCTTAAAGATTTGCTAGCAGATACACTAATAAGTCAACATTTTTAATTATCTAAAAATTGAGTTAATTTAAGAATATTAGCATGTATTTTAGAGAATAAAAATGAAATAAAGAGAATATAGAAAGTAAGCCAGGAGAAAGTAATATAGCAAAAGATCAGTTACATTAGTAATATATGGGGGGTGGGGGGAATGAAACACAGCAATAAATACATAAGTACGAAGGTCATTTCATTATTGAAAGGAAAATAAAAATACCCTTCTTTGAATCTGATCAAAACATTTACTGTGCCGGGACCGGTTTAGCTCAATGGATAGAGCGTCGGCTTGGGGACTGAAGGGACCCGGGTTCGATTCCAGTCAAGGGCATGTACCTTGGTTGCGGGCATATCCCCAGTAGAGGGTGTGCAAGAGGCAACTGATCGATGACTCTCTCTCATCGATGTTTGTAACTCTCTATCTCTATCCCTTCCTCTCTGTACAAAATCAATAAAATATATTTAAAAAAAAAAAAAAACAAAAAACATTTACTGTAGGGTTATTTGTTGAACAAAAATAATGAAATCAATCTAGCTGCCCAAAGTTAAGAAACTGGGAAACTGACAAGAAAATATAAATAACTACAAAAAAGAATCTTCTTCCATTGCTTCCAGGTCAATTTTAGGAGGTAGCTACACAATATCAAATATATAAGTGTGAGTTTTCTAACTAATATACTTACCTATCAATAAAATAAATGATTTGTATAAAAATAATCTCTAAAATGAGGTTTACTAGTCCATTTTCTTGCTCATTCAGTCACATAAAACCAGATTGTCACAATATTGCATTTTCTCATTACAATAAAAGAAATTTCATATCAATCATGCACATAACACTTTCCTTTATGGACTCAGAATCTCTCCACAAATGGAACTTCTACTGGTCTCTAGAAGCCAAAGCATTCACACAAAAAGTATTTTCATAGTAATAACACAAAATTCCTTTCCCTTGAGTAGATAATATTATTCTAGAGATTCATTTCTTACTGTTACAAGAAGGGGGAAATTAAAATGATATTCACATTGACCTTTATCACAGGCTGTGGCAATCAGTACATTAACTAAGAACTTATGCAGGGACATAATTGCATTGGATTTAAGACCTTAGCTGAAAATTCATTACTACAGGTAATAATGTGAATAAAATAACGAAGTTCTTATCAATTTAATAGGTTGCTTGTTTATATTACCATTAAATTAGCAGCTGAATTTCTAAATTAAGTATATAATATTTGAAGTATTTGAGTGATAATCTTTGCCTTTGCTTTAGATTAAATTTTAGATTATTTAATATTTCCATTGTTATTATAAAACACATATTTTAACTAATTTAATATTTAAGTTATTTTTATATTTTATAACTTAAAAATCTTATCAACTTATTAATATAGTTGAATACAAGGGAAACATCAAAATATATACTTCATACATTCAAGGAATTATAAACTTGTAAAAACAAGGGGTGCATAAAAACAAAGTAAGGGATGTCCAAAAATAATTTTATTGTAGTTACCAATCTTTTTCATTTGAATTATCTGCATAGTTATTTGGATAGTTGGGGAAATTTTCATGTTTTTCTTATACTCCCCCAAAAAACAATTAATACTTAGAAGTATTGTTACAGTGACTATACATTTACCTTTTTGTTAAAATAATGATTTTTAGTGACTGTCAACACATTAAATCTGATTTTCAATAAAATTAGTGAATTTATTATTACAATTAAATTTTCATGTAGAATCTTTTAATAGATTTTAATTTTGTAATTCTCAGACAAATAAACTGTGGCCATGTAAGTGGTAAGATACTTCATTCAGTAACAATTAGGAAGAATTAGTTTGTACTTTGTAATTGGATGGTTTCACTCCTAAGAACATAGAGAATTTTCTATGATTGTTTTATGGCTTGAGAGGGTATATAAAGGAATATTTTTCGGTGTCAAATGCCAGAGTTGAATATTACAACAGAGCTCTAATAATATTTTAAATGAACATCAAATACATCAGTTAATATATCAGTTTCATTCAGTTAAGAAAAGACATGCCTTAGAGTTTTGAGCTGAGATTCTTGCTTTCTAGGCTGTGACACATCTGCAATCCTGGAACTGTATTCCCCAATGATTTACAGAAGTCACTTCCTTTTTTCTTTCTTTTTTGAATCAATCATTCTAGGATCCCTGGTTTCCCATTTACTGTTCCACTCTTTCATTTTGGAGAAGAATATTTCCATTGCCCTGGCTGATGTGGCTCAATTGGTTGGACATTGTCCAAGGCATGAAAGAGTGGCTGGTTCAATTCCCACTCAGAACATATGCCCAGACTGTGGGCTGGATCCCCAGTGTGGAGCATGAAGGAGGCTAATCAATGTTCCACTCTTACATCAATGTTTCCTCTCTCTCTCTCTCTCTCTCTCTCTCTCTCTCCCTTTCCCTCTCTCTAAAAATTAATTTTAAAATATTTTTTTAAAAGTTTCTTTTATTTAGCCTATACTATATTCCAGGAAATATTCTAAGACTTTATATACATGAAATTAGTTTTTTCTCAAAGCAATCTTATTACATAGGCAGGTTTAATTATAATTGACAATAATCCTTATTTTAAAGATAAGGAAAGTGAGATTTATATGGTTGAAATTACTTGTCCAGGTTACCATAATAAAGAAAAGACAAGGCTATTTTAACCCAGGCAGAAAGAGTCTGGAGTATGCATTTACAACCCATATGAAACGCTGCCCTTAATGTTGTTGAATGGCTATTTCATGTAGAAAAATGAGCTCACTCTTCTTTACTGGATTTCTCCTTTCTTCGGAATTATTCAGAACTCTGTCCTCTGATCTCTTGTAAGAGAGTAATTTTATCTTAGTTTAGACCCTTCATACTACCACTGGGTGATGAGCTTTAAGAAAGAGATAATCACTCAGCTCCTTTTTCTGCTCCCAAGTATCAACTCACTTTCTTTTTTTCTCATTTTTTTTCTTCAGAAGGTTATTAATATTTTTATCTCAAGTTTATGTTATTTACAGATTTTTGGTCCTGTATAAGGTACTTTACTAGAAATATAAATCATCTACAATTTTTTTATTTTTTAAAGAAAAGAACAAGTTAAATAAATGCATTATACTTTCTTATGTGTAAACACTTAATATTGGATATTATGAAGGAACAAGACTACCACAGTAACTTAGAGACTTTGCTTATAGGCAAAGGTTTGAATTTCAGCATATCTTAGCCTTTCTAGAGTGCCTTTTGGCCCTGTTACCTATATTAAACGTGAAGAGAAAAGGAAGCTCAGCTAGAATAGAGTTTCCCACAACTTGTGATGCAATTGCACAGCCCATTTCATTTCAGCATCATCTTTTGCACTTTATGAGAATCTTATAAGCATGGCAGATGGCACAATTGGCATGCTAATTTTTCCTCTGTAAGTAGTAAACTGTGGACATCTAAAATTGCTTCATTTTACCTTTATGGGTCAAATCAGTCAGACCTTGGCATGGACCTTGCTTTTGTTACATGTCTTAACAAAGATGGTATATTAAAATGAACAAAAGTTTAAAAAATAAATATAACTAAAGTTATAATACTTTATCCATCTTGCATACCTTCATGTTAAATACCAACAATTTAATTAGTATCCTATGAGATTTGTCTCTAGAACACAACCTTGCCAACATATGTCATTGGCTGATTTGTTGATGTTAGACGTTCTGACAAGTGTGAGGTAATTTATCATTGTCATTATGATTTGCACCTCTCAAATGATTAGTAACTTTGAGCATTTTCTTTTTTTGTATATCCACTTTGGAGAAGTGTCTATTTACGTCCTTTGCCATTTTTTTAATTGGATTGTCTTTCTTTTGTCAAGTTATATGAGTTTTCTATATATTTTGGAGATCAACCCCTTATTGGGTGTATCATTGGCAAATATGTTCTCCCATGTAGTGAGATCTCTCATTTTGTTGATGGTTTATTTTCCTGTGCAGAAACTTTTTATTGTAATGTAGCTCCATTTATTTATTTTTCTCCTTAGTTTCCATTGTCCTTAGAAATGTATCAGTAAACATACTGCTATAAGAGATATCAGAGATTTTGCTGCCTATGGTTCCTTTTAGGATTTTTATAGTTTCATATCATACATTTAAGTTTTTTATACATTTTGAGTTTATTCATATATATTGTTAAGTTGGTGGTCTAGTTTCATTTTTTATTTTATTTTTTTGCATGTACTGCACCAATTTTCCCAACACTATTTATTGAAGAAACTGTCTCTGTTCCAAAGTATGCTCTTGTCTCTTTGACAAATAATAATTGAGCACAGTGGGACTGGGTTGATTTCTGGGTTCTCTGTTCTGTTCCATTTGTCTATACACCTGTTCTTGTGCCAGTACCAGGCTGTTTAGAGTACAGTGGCTTTGTAGTATAATTTGATTTATACTATTCTGATTCCTCCAACTTTGTTCTTTCTCAAGATTGTTGCATAGGTGTTTGGGGTCTTCTTTGGTTCCATATAAATTTTTGGAGTGTTTCTTCAAGTTCTGTGAAATATGCCATTAGTATTTTAATAGGGATTGCATTGAATTGATCGATTATTTTGGTTAGTATGGCCATTTTAATTATGTTGATTCTACAAATCCATGAACATGGATTATTCTTCCACTTGTATATATCTTCCTCTATCTCTTTTTGAAATGTCCATAGTTTTCATGCACAGGTCTTTTACCTCCTTGGTTAAGTTTATGCCTAAGTATCTTAATTTTTTGTTATTGCAATAGTAAATAGGATTGTTTTTTGTTTGTTTGTTTTTATTTCTCTTTCTGAGATTTCACTATTGGGGTATAAATAGCTAGGTATTTGGGGAAATTAATATATATATATATATATATATATATATATGATTGATGTTTTTTACAGAGAGGAAGAGAAAGAGATAGAGAGTTAGAAACATTGATGAGAGAGAATCATCAATCAGCTGCATCCTGCACACCCCCTACTGGGGATGTGCCCACAACCAAGGTACATACCCTTGACTGGAATCGAACCCAGGACCCTTCAATCTGCAGGCCAATGCTCCATCCACTGAGTCATACCGGTTTCGGCTGGGGGAGTTAATTTTGTATCCAGCTATGTTTCCAAATTCATTTATTAAATATTGTAGGAAGCAATCATAAGGCTAAGCCTGGGACTGACCTGCTGGTAAAGTCACAAACAAGTCCCAGCTTGGAGGGCACAGTCCTCTAAGCATAATTAAGCTTGTTCTTGTAACTGCTACCTAGATCTTTCCTGGGTAGCTAGTGGGCTGTGGGAGGGGCAGCAAGTGCTGCCAAAACAAGTGAAACTTACAACAACATTGTAGATTACCTTGCTTGTCCCTGTCTATACATAAAGCCACAGCTTTGCAGTCTGGATCTATTCTGTGGCCTTAGCCAGGCACAGAAGATCCAACTAGACCCAGCTTTTTCTCTTTGTCTATCATTTCTCCATCCTTCATCGCCCCTGCTCAGGCTCACCTAACCCTTGGCTGTGCTGGCAAGGCCCAAAATATAATAGTTTTGATGGAATTTAAGGTTTTTTTTTTTAGTATAATATCATGCTGTCTGAGAATAATGGGAGTTTTATTTCCTCCTTTCCCATTTGGATTCAGTTTATTTCTTCTCCTCGTCCGATTGCTATGGCAAGGACATCCAGTACTATGTTCAACAAGAGTAGTGAAAGGGCAGGACAGAGTTAACTCCTGACTCCATCTTGTGCTACGTCCTCCATTTTGTATAACTATGTCACTATGTAACTGGACCCTAGCCCTCACCCAACCAATCGGGGTCAGCCAAAGCAGTGACCTCACCACCCCTATAAATCCTTTGTTCTAGAGAAACCCTCTCTCTTTCTCCACCTTGCTGCTGCGTCAGTATGTGCGGGGTGAGCTCGGACTAGCCTGGACTCTTTTGCTTTTGCATCAAACTCGGCTCGCTGGTGGTCTTTGGGGATCACGAAATCTGGGCATAACAGTAGTGAAAGTGGACATCCTGTCTTGTTTCTGTTCTTAGGGGAAATGGTTTTAGTTTTTTCCCATTGAGTATGATGTTGACTATAGGTTTATCATATATGGCTTTTATTATGTCAAGGTGTTCCCACTTTGTTGAGAGTTTTTAATCAAAAAAGGTTATTGGATTTTGTCTAAACTTTTTATGCATAAATTTATATGATCTTGTGGTTTTTGTCTTGCAATTTGTTTTTGTGCTGATCACATTTACTGATTTGCAAATATTGTACCAACCTTACATCCTCAGAATAAATTCAACTTTTTTTTTTCTTCTTCCTCTTAAAGAATACCCTTCAACATTTCATGTAATATGGTTTGGTGGTGATGAACTCCTTTAGCTTTTACTTGCCTGTGAAGCTCTGTATCTGACTTTCAATTCTAAATGATAAGCTTTGCTAGGTACAGTAATCTTGGTTGTAAGTCCTCACTTTGAATATTCCTTGCCATTCCCATGGTCAGCAAAGTTCCCGTTGAGAAACCAGCTGATAATTATATAGGTACTCCCTTGAAGATAGCTAACTGCTTTTCTCTTGCTACTTTAAAGATTATCTCTTTGTCTTTAACCCTTAGCATTTTAATTATGATATGTTGCTTTGAGTCCCTCTTGTTTTGAACTCTCTGTCTTCCTGGACTTGTAAGTATATTTCTTTAACAGGTAGGGGAAGTTTCCTGTCATCATTTCTTCAAATGGGGTTTCAATATACCTTGGTCTCTCTCTTTTCCATCTGGCATACCCATAATATGAATGTTGGAACCCTTGAAGTTGTCCTGGTGGCTCCTTCCACTATCTTCATATTTTCTGATTATTTTTTCTTTTTGTTCTTCTGGTTGAGTACTTTTTGTTTCCTCATATTCCAAATTGTTGATTTTATTCTCATAAACTTCCCCTCTATTCCTAAATCCTTGAAAGTTATTTTTTATTTCAGGTAATATATGCTTAATTTCTGACTGGTCCTTTTTTATGTATTTGAAATTCTCATTACGATCCTTGAAAGTCTCACTAAATCCATTAAAGCTCTTCTTAAGACATTAAGCAACCTTATAACCATTGTTTTTAATTTTCTATCTAGCAGTTTGCTTGCTTACATTTCATATACTTTTTTTCTGGGGATTTCTTTTGTTCTTTAATTTGTGACATATTTCTTTGTCTCTGAATTTTGGCTGCTTCCTTGTGTTTGTTTCTATGTATTAGGTAGAGATGCTATGTCTCCTAGAATTGGTAAAGTGGCCTTGTGTAGTAGGTATCCTGTATGTCCTAGTGGCTCAGCCTCCACAGTCACCTGACCTGTGCTCTCTAGGTGCATGTTAGTGTGGTCTGTGTGCATAGTGTTTTTGTAGTTGAGATTTGATTGCTGTTGGCATCACTAGAAGGAATTGATCTCCAGGTTAGTTGGCTGTGAGGGACAGCTACAAATACAGTGAGAAGAGCTCCTGTGCAGGAGACACCCCTATGAGGCTGGACTTGCTTCAATGGGGATTCAGTATTCACTAAATCTGCCTCTTGAGTATGTTGCTTGTGGATGTGTAGAATTGTAATCTGGTATGGTCTAAAGCTGTCCCCTCAGTGCATTGACTCTCATGCCTCCCAGGACTATTGTCTGGGAATCCCTACAAGAGCTACAGAGTGATCTGCAGATGGTTGTTACTTGTGTTAGGCTTGGTAGTGCCTAGGTGAGGCCAAGCTGTGATGCAAGGCAGTCTGATGTTAATGCTGGGTCTTGTTGACATCAGCAGCTACTTGTTTGCAAAATGTTAGGAAGTATGAAGCCTGAGCCAGAATAGGCATTCATATGGAACAACATCTGCAAACAGCTTTAGTGTAATTGCAAACTGGAGGAATGTGGTCTAATGGAATCACTAAGGTAGAGAAAACAGTGTGAGTCAGGCTGATGGAAACTCATATATGGATGCCAGTCAGCTCTGTGATTGAGGCTGTCTCAGCATAGGAAGAATGACCCCTGTGAGCATACCTGTCTAGGAGAAAGCCACCCCTGAGTTCTTGCTCTGATGCCAGAGAATTAAGTTCCTCACTGTATGTCTCTGAACCTTTCAAGCTGCTTCCCCAGTAGTAGGGCTCAGAGGGAGCAGGACCATATAAGTTCATGTGTCAACTCTTTAAGAGGAACTGCTGGGTCTCCAGCAGCTCTGTTTCACTCAGCCATAACCCCTCCTGGGATTTATAGGGATTGTCTTCACAGTTCTGGAACACTGGGCTGGGTGTCTGGTGTGGAGATGGGACCCTCTGCTCCTCATGGGTGGCCTCTGCAGCCAAGATATTATTCCTGATTGAAAACATGGCACATATGGGTATTGGACCAGCCAATCTCATGCCTATCTCCCTCCCACCGATCTCAATGTGCTTTCTGCTTTATTTCTCTAATTGCAGATCTTTCATTCAGCCAGCTTTCAGGCACTTCTAAGTGATGGTTGTTCCCTATTTTAGTTGTAATTTATATGTGACTGTGAGAGCTGGTGAATAATAGCATTTACCTATGCTGCCTTTTGGGTTCGCAAAAGACAGATATTTTTATAGTCATGTATCTGAAGCAATTACTTGAAATCACTATTTGTTGGAGCAAAATCTTTCTAAAGTAAATTTATGGTATATTCATACATATTTGAATACTACAATATTTAAACTCTTACCCCTTATGAATTTATTTAGTAATTATATTTTATAATATATATACACTTTGTTTTTCTGATAATTTAAAGATATAAAAATATAATTTTTAAGCTAGTTCAAGTCATTTTAAAATTATGAAAATTATTTTATTATTTACCTGCTGGCACAAAAGAAAACAAAATATTTGAGATGGGAAATAAATTAATGAATTTATATAAATATAAAATATGAATTATATACTAGTACATTAAATCAATTGAGAATATATATTAAAATACAATAAATTATTTTTAAGGATTATGTACTGCTTAGTGGAAAATAATTTTAACAGCACAAAATTGAGCAGGTATATTTAAGGCATGTTAGAATTTGAAAATGAGGAAACAACAACATTTTTTTAATTTCAAAAAGGTAGAATAGGTGGGGTATAAAAATCATAATCTAAAATGTTGACTTCTAATAAGAGAATTACAACTTCTTATAAGCCTGGAATCAAGAACAGTATGGGTGGATTTAAATATAGACAACAGCCTTGAGGGGAAGGAAATTGAGCACATCTATCAATAGATAAATATGTGGATATGAGTGACTATGAACAAATCATCCAAACTTTGACAAATGTAATCAGTATGTGTAGAATTGTAATCTGGTATGGTCTGAAGCTGTCCACTGCACCTTTTATCAACTTGCAGACAATAAGAAAAGTAAAATTCATAATTAGATTTCTTCTATTGTCAGGGAGAAACAAACAAACCAACTAACAGGAAAAGTCATATGAGAAGAAATGATATCAATAGCAAAACCAAATACAGTAGCAATTTAGAGAAAGTAATTTTCCCTCAGGAAATGTAAACAGAATAATTATACTTAAATTTTCATTTAAGATTTATAACAGTCCTTCTATCAAACCTAAAGTTAGACTAATTTTCTTTCATTTAAAATTTGTAAAATATTAACATTACATTTTTACTTCAGAAAAAAAAATTCTTTTGGAGGACTTAAGAATTCATTTACTTAAAATATAAATGTTTATATGTTTACATATATATATGTATATACACACTTTGAATAATTATAAAAGTAGTGTTTATTAAAATACATTTTATTTTTGAAATTAAGCTATAAGCTTTTAAAGTGTGTATACATTTTTTGGGATATCCTGTATGGTGATGTAATTTAGCAACAATTATTTTGTTAATATATTGCTTTTATTACCTACATATTTGCTTATATCACTTATAATTATCAAAAACACGTTGCTTCTTTTAATCCATACCACTTTCAATTTCCTAGCTTGATAAAAGAATGTTTTATTGTAAATAAAATATGTATTTATTTATTTATTTCAGTTCTTCACACCTTTGTCCCAACAGTAAAATGTCTAAGATAATGTTGCTAAAAGATGTCCTTGTAGTTTGTATTTCTATCAAGTTTGTTTATAAAACTGTTTAATTATTTATCATGTAGCCTGATGAAACATCTGTTATATTTAGAAATTTAAAGACAAAATAATATTAGTGTTATATTTTTTTTTCTAAATTAGAGACCCACTAGCCATTTTTATTCATAATAGAAAACAAATGTTAATTTTTTAGTGCAGCAGCAATCACATGTGTTAATATAAAGTTTTATTTAAAACAAATAAGAAAAATAAAAAAGATTATAAAATTTTTAATTTTCTTACATTTATCACTTTACTAACATATGAACACAATCTGACAGAAATCCTTTTAATTATGAATCCCTTATTCTAAATTAAATGACATATCAACTTTCTTGTAATTTATCACAATGAGACTTTCACATTTTAATTTCATAGATTTGAAGAAGAAAATGAATGACTTCATTGAATAGATGGAAAAATATAGCTATATTATGTTTGAAAATAAAATGTAGTTAAACATTACATCATTTTCTTGAAAGATCCATAGCTCAGTTGTAGAAATAACAGGTATAGAGATGTATTTAGTACTGCTCAAAACATCATTAAGTTGGAATTATGTTTAACATTAGGAGAAATCAATGTTAGGGTTCAAAATATTTGGTACCTACCATCTGGGTCTCAGTACACATATCTTTTGACAGATAGGGAAATACTTAAACATATCACCACTTATTTCCCCCAAATAACCTTTGCTTATTTGAAAACAAGCAAACAAACAAAAAACAAAAACAAAACAAAACAGGAGAATCAGAGAGCTTAATTATGCTAAGAAAAAAGCTTTCTATAAAATGGACAGACTTCAATATTTTTGCCTAAAATGAAATCCTTTAAAATGTTTGCTCAAATAATAAATTTTTATTGTTAAAAAAATATGCCTGATTTGACAGGTTTTTAATAATCCTTTTTAAAAAATTTACTTTACATCCTATATAATAAAAACCTAATATGCTAAGTGTCTGGTCATTCAATTGGACATTCAAACAATCAAAGTATAATATGCTAATGATATGCTAAGACAGCTCAACCACTCGCTATAATGTGCACTGACCAACAGCAGGCAGATGGTCAGCCAGTTGCTATGATGTTCACTGACCACCAGGGGAATATAATTGACTGGCTGACCAGTTGCTGTGACATGCAATGACCACCTGGGGGCAGATGCTCCAACCTGTAGGTTAGTTTGCTGCTGGGGTCCAGCCAATCGGGGCTGAGGGAGATGGGCTGTTATGCCCTGGACCCTCCTGCTGTCCTTCCCTTGCTTGCCAACCTCTGTGTCCCTCCCTGGCCCCGATTGTGCACCAGTGGGGGCCCTTTGACTATCCTGAGCCCTCTCACAATCCAGGCCTCTAGTTATAGATACACAGCGAGCTCATCTAAAAGCATATAATAATTCATTCCAGGACTTACAATTTCAATGTATTATATTTTTACAGTGTGCAATACAAAACTTCAAAACAGAAATAAGTTTTTAAATGAAAATGATTATGTCATATCTAACATCACTATATCTATGGGTACTATATTTTAAAGACTTTAAGAGATTCTATTAAGTTTCTGAGCAGCAAAATCCCTGAACCTTATACAGGAGGTCAAAATGAAGATAAATGGCTTGAAGACATTTCTAATTTAAACTAAGAAAAGTGCACAATTCTATTGTCAAGAAATTAAAGAAATAAATGGCCAGAACATAGAAAGGTTAAGTTATATAGCAGAGTTGCAGCTGTTCTGTGACATTTATACTACAAGCAATAGTAATATCAACATTCCTTTATTTTCCATCTAGCTCACCTCTGCATTCCCAGAGATGAATTTTCAAGGTTTTCTTTATTTTTTTAACCTAGAAATAGAGATGAAAGGTGTTTTTGGGGGGATGGTAACCAAATTTATTGTTGCTAGACAAAAATATCTTAACTATCAAACATATGTCAGATGATACTTCATGATTACAAAACCTAAAAAATTATTTCTCCAGTTTCCTTTTATTCTTAGTAATACTTATAATGTTTTGAGCTTTTATTAACCCTTACAGACTAACCAAATATTGAATCACTATTCACAATATTAACCAATCAATCAGCCAAGAATCTTATAATGAATGTGGCAAGCACAGTGCTACTCATTATAACAAATTGTGTCCCTATGTCCTAATTTAGTTAAAAATTATTAAAAATCTCTAGCCAAGTCCAGTTGGTGTGTCTCAGAAGGTCACATTGATAGTTCGATTCCTGATCAGGGCACATGCCAGGATTGTAGGCTCGATCTCGGGTGCGTGGGGAAGGAGCAGCATGCAGGAGGCAGCTGATCAATGATTCTCTCTCATCATTATGTTTCCCTTTCTCTCCCCATCTCCTTCCTTTCTCTGAAATTAATAAAAACATATATTTTTTTAAAATCTCCAAACAAAAATTCTTACAGAACTTACCTTTAAATAAAGATACATTTATATCAAGTACATAAATGAATATATAATAAACAATTACACGGGTAAACTATATGAAAGAATGTATACCTTTAAAAAGTATTTTAGATTAATCTCTCTATAATCCAGAATTAATAAATGGAGAAAGGCAACATTTTCAAAGATCCATAAGAAAAAGACTATAAAAAAGAATTCTGTAACATTTCATAACAAAAAAAGAGATTTTTGCTGCACCAGAATCCCATACTTTGAAATCAGATCTTTGATTAGATACTTGGTTTATAGCCTATATTCTATTAATTTTTATGTTTATAATTAAAACAATGTCTGGCACAGTTACAGATTGAACAGCATTTTGGTTACAGTGTCTATCTTAATCTGAATAACATCTTTGTGGGTGTAACTAGAGAAAGAAGCAAATATTGATGCATTATTGATAATCAGACTGAAATATTAGGCATAATTCAGAATAGAAATAATGCTACATATTATTTTTACAGTCTTGAAAATCTGCTAAAAAATTTCAAGCAGAAACTGAATAAGTCCAAAGACAGCAATTATGAAAATGTGAACAATGAAACTGATGTGATAAAGAGGTAAGTAGTTACTCATGAATTCTGAAAAACAAAATTAATACATACACAGAGAAGGTGTAGAAATAATGATCAATTGCAGAAATATATAGAAATTTAATTTTCAAGACTTAGTGAAAAAACTTGTAGTTGTAAAAAGAAATGGAGAACCAAGAATGAATCTCAGGATGTGATCAAGATTTTGACATGGTAGACTCCTGAATTTCTGTCTTCCAGGAGTGCACCAAACAAAGAGCTACATATGGAACAATTCCCTCTAAGAAATCCAGAAACTAGTTGAGTGTCTCCTCCACAATTACTATTCCCTTCTCCTTTCTCCTCAATGCTGAGTTGTAAACAAAAACATCAATCTCCTAGATTTTTACTGGAAGGAGTTTGATTGCATACTTTGCCAGCTGCTACCTGAGGTTCGGGCTTCTACTTAGCCTACATCTTTGACTTGGGGGGTTGGGGGGGGGGGCGGGGAGAGAAAAAGAGAGAAGATTCAAAGAAAGAAAGAAAAAATAAAAAAAAATAAAAGATAAAACATTACAACAGATAAAACATAAATTCTAAGGATTGTATAAAGAAATATAAATAATGATACACGAACACATTAGAAAACTAGAAGAAATAATAAATTCCTTAAAACATACAGCTTACCAAGACTGGATCATGAAGAAGTAGAAATCTCAGCAGGCCAGTTACTAGTAAGGAGATTGAGTCAGTAATCAAAAATTCCCAAACAAAGAAGAGCCAGAGTTAGATGATTTCACTGGTGAGTTCTACCAAACATGCATGGAAGAAGTAATGCCAATATTTCTCTAACTCTTCCAAAATGTGAAGAGAAGGGAACATGTCCAAACTCAATTAATAAGACCAACATTATCCTGACACCAAAACCAGACAAGGGCACCACAAGGAAAGAAAATTACAGGGCAATATCTCTGATACACATAGATACAAAAATCCACAACAAAACATTGGCCAACCAAATCCTATAATATATTAAAGAAGCATGCACCGTAATAAAATAAGATTTATTGCTGTGATGTAAGGATGCTTCAATGTAAGCAAATAAAAAATGTGATACACTACATTAAAATGATAATAAAAATATTAATCTCTCAATAGATAAAGAAAAACCAGTTGACAAAATTCACTCTCAAAAATTAAATATAAATGAAATGTACTACAGTATAAAAAAGGCCATATGACATGCCGAAGCCGGTTTGGCTCAGTGGTAGAGCGTCGGTCTGTGGACTGAAGGGTCCCAGGTTCGATTCCAGTCAAGGGCATGTACGTAGGTTGTGGGCACATCACCAGTGGGAGGTGTGCAAGAGGCAGCTGGTCGATATTTCTCTCTCATCGACGTTTCTAGCTCCCTATCTCTCTCCCTTCCTTTCTGTAAAAAATCAATAAAATATATATATATTTTAAAAATGGCCATATGACAATCCCAGCAAATATTAGGCTCAATAGTAAAAAGTTGAAAGCTCTTGCTCAATGATCATGAAAAAGACAAGATCTTGCCTCTTAGATAAAGCAGTTATGAAATAAATAAATAAATAAATATAAAAGCAGTAAATTTGTCTCTATTTGACAATCACCTATTATATATAGAAAATCATAAAAATTCAATACAAAATTATTACTATACGACATATACTAACGATTCATTAAAGTTGCAGGATGCAAAATTAATATACAAAATCTATTGTATTTCTATATTGCAACATGAACTATTGAACAGATCAAAAATTAAACAATTTAAGTAAACAATTCCACTTAAAATAACATCAAAACAATAAAATACTTTTAAAAAATTAACTAAGAATGTGATAGATCTGAACACTGAAAACACAAATAATGTAAAACATTAATGAAAGAAATATAAACTGCATATTTTATGCTCATGAATTAGTAGATTAATATTATTAATATGTGCACACTGCCCAAAGAAATCAAAAGATTCAACACAATCCTTGTCAAAAGTCCTATTTCTCACAGAAATAGAAAAAAAAAATTCCTAAAATTTATATGGAACCACAAAAGATCCCAAATAACCAAAGCAATCTCGAGAATGAAGAACAAAGCTGCAGGCATCTCACTTCTTGGTTTCAAACAATATTTTGAAGCTATAGTAATCAAAACAGTATGATACTTTCCTCAAAATAGATGCATAGATCAATGGAACAGTATAGAGAGCCCAGAAATCATTCCACACTTATGTAGTCAATTACTATTTGACAAAGAAGCTGAGAATGTAAAACAAAGTAGGTGGAATCTTAATATCAGATTTCAAGCTGTATTACAAGTCTACTGTTCTCAAAACAGCCTGGTACTGGCACAAGAACAGACAGACAGACCAATGGAATAGAATAGAGAACTCAGATATTGACCCAAACCACTATGCTCAATTAATATTTGACAAAGAAGGCATGAACATACAATGGAGCCAATACAGTCTCTTCATTAAATGGTGTTGGGAAAATTAGACAGATACAGGCAAAAAAATGAAACTAGACCACCAACTTACATCATACACAAAAATAAACTCAAAACAGATAAAGGACTTAAACATAAGATGAGAAGCCATAAAAATATTAGAGGAGTCCACAAGCAGAGAAATCTCAGACATATGCCAAAAGAACTTCTTCACAGATACCGCTCCTAGGGCAATGGAAGCCAAAGAGAAAATAAACAAATGGGACTACATCAAAATAAAAAGCTTTTGCACAGCAAAAGAAACTATCAACACAACAACAAGAAAGCCCACTGCATGGGAGAACATATTTTCCAATGTTATCACCTATAAGGGCTTAATCTCCAAAATTTACAGGAAACTCATACAACTTACCAAAAGAAAGATAAATGATCCAATAAAAAAAAAAAAAAAATGGGCAATGGACCTAAATAGAATCTTTTTGAAAGAAGACAGAAGGAAGGCCAAGAGACATATGAAAACATGCTCAAAGTCACTAATTATTCAAGAGATGTAAATCAAAACTACAATGAGGTACTATCTTACACATGTCAAAATGGCAACCATCAACAAATCAACAAAGGACAATTACTGGTGAGGATGCGGAGAAAAAGAAACCCTCATGCACTGCTGGTGGGAATGCAGACTGGCGCAGCCACTGTGGAGAACAGTATGGAGATTCCTTAAAAAACTGAAAATGGAACTCCATTTGACCCAGTAATCTCACTTCTAGGAATATATCCCAAGAAGCTAGAAAACAACAATCTAGGATATATGCACCCTTATTTTCATAGCAACACAATTCACCATAGTTAAGATTTGGAAACAGCCTAAATGCCCATCAGCAGATGAGTGGATTAGAAAATTATGGTACATCTACACAATGGAATACTATGCTGCTATAAAGAAGAAGGAATTCTTACCATTTGCAGCAGCATGGATGAACCTGGAGAACATTATGTTAAGTGAAATAAGCCAGACAATGAAAAAAAATACACATGATCTCACTCATTTATGAATAATAAAGAACATTATAACCTGATGAACAAAAAGAGAGATACAGAGACAGAGAAGCATCAATAACAGACTGTCAAATTACAGTGGGAAGGCTGGGGAGTGTTGGGGAAGGGAGAAAGAGATCAACCAAAGAACTTATGTGCGTGCATATAAGCACAACCAATGGACAGAAGACACTGGGTGGTGGGGGTGGGGGTTGGGGGGTGGGAAGAAGGGGATGAGGCCATGCAGCAGGAGTTGGGAGAGGTTTGGTAAGATCAATGGGGGGGGGGGAAGAAGATATATTACTGGGTCAATGGGGGGGAGTACTATATGTAATACATTAAACAATAAGAAAAGGGGAGGGGGGAGAAGAATAGACTTTTCAAGCCACATGCAAAAGAATGAAATTGGACTCTTACACCATACCCCAAAACAATAAAAGTGGATTAAAGACTTTAATTTATGACCTAAAACCATAAAAATACTAAAAAAACATAGTTGTAAGGTACTTCATATTGATTGTGGCAATCATTTTTCATATTTTATACCAAAAGTAAAGTCAACAGAAGCAAAAATCAACAAGTGGAACTACATCAGGTTAAAAAGCAAAGGAAACCATCAACAAATTAAACAGCAATCTATGGAATAGGAGAAAATATTTCAAATCACATAACAATAAAACTTAAACAATCAAAACATATAAGATACTCTTAGAACTCAAGAGTAACAAACAAATAAACCAATTGAAAAAAAATGGGCACAGGAAAAGACAGACATTTTCAAAGAAGAAATTAATTTCTTGAACAACTTTTATATAGTTTTCCTTATTGGCTGGATCAATTTTATTTTCTCACCAACATTGCCCAAATGATCCTTCTTTTTCCACTGCATTACCACCATTTATTATATTTTCTCTTCTTGATAATTGGCATCTTACAGATGTGAGATAATATATCCTTGTAGTTTTGATTTGCATTTAAATGATGATTAGTGATGGTAAGCACTTTTTCAATATCTGTTGGCTTTTCTGTCTTCTTTGGGGGAAAAATGTCTATTAAGGTCCTTTAACCATTTTTCTTTTCCATACTTGAGATATTCTTAGTTCATTTATTTAGTTTAGGAGTTACACATTTTTTCCTGTAAAACTCCAGATAGTAAATATGGTGATATGCTGGCCATATCACCTCTGTTGCATTTACTCAAATAAGTCCCATTTAGTGTGAAAACACATCATAGCCAATATGTAAAATAATGTGAGGCTGTGGTCCAATGAAACAATCCAGGCACTGAAATTTAAAGCTCTTAAATTTTTTTACCTGTTATAGAATATTACTCTTATTTTGATTTATTATATTTTAGCCTTTAAAATATTTATTTTTGGCCATCTGTATGTCCTTTTTGGAGAAGTGTCTATCCAGGTTTTTTGCTCATTATTTAAATTGTTTGTCTTTCTGTTCTTTTTTAAAAATATTTTTTTATTGATTTATGAGAGGAATGGAGAAGAGAGAGAAACATCAATGATGAGGGAGTCATTGATCAGCTGCCTCCTGCACTCTCCTCACTGAGGATTGAGCCTGCAACCATATATATATATATATATTTGAATCTAAACATTATATATATGAAGGCAATGGCTGTGACAACCAAAATGGCCATTCAGGGTTAGGTCAGGGATGAGAATTCAAAATTGCCACCAGCACAGACCTGAGGTGCCTCTTCTCAGAATGCCAGATATATACTCAGTAGTGGACTTGAGGTATGACTGAAGGACTGGCACCAACATGAAGGCAGGGTCATTCTGTATTTCCAAGAGGAGCCAACGGCTGCCTAGGAGATGGAGCTTTGGAAGCTGACTGGCAGAGAAACCAACCAATCAGAACAAAATCTGGGTGAACTGTGAGGAGCCAATGGCTGCTTAGAAGGCAGAGCTTTTGACACTGACTGGCATACCAACCAACTAATCAGAACCTAATCTGGGTGAACTGTAAAGGCAGAATCTAAGGTGGAGGATGAGGAGGGATTTTCAGGGCAACAAAGGTGTAAGAAAATGGTTCATTTTTTTTTAATAACCAATTTGACAACATAGTGCATATGGCTTGCTATCAGTCCAGATATTGGGGTTAGGCATTTTTGTCTGCCAAGAGCATCTTCTCCTGTATAAAAAGCTTTTCTCCCTATTTAAGCAACCCTATCCTATATAATCAATCTATAATAATAAAAGGGTAATATGCTAATTAGACCAGGTCAACTGGCCATTTTCTGGATGTCTGACTTCCTTCCAGACAAAGTCATGGTTGTGGGGGCCAACAAAGAGGCAGTTAGGGGTAATCAAGCTGGCAAGAGAGAGAGCAGTTAGGGGCAATCAGGCTGGCAGGACAGGGCAGTTGAGAGAGCAGTTAAGGGCAATCAGGCTGGCAGGGGAGGGTAGGTAGGGGTGACCAGGCCAGCAGGGGAGGGCAGTTGAGGGCATTAGGCAGGCAGTAAGGTGAATGGTTAGGAGCCAGTGGTCCTGGATTGCAAGACAGATATCTGACTGCCGGCATTCGGATATCCCTAGAGGGGTTCTGGATTGGAGAGGGTGCAGGCTGTACTAAAGAATAGGCCTCCCCCCCATATGAATTTCATTCTACAGAAAGCAAAATAACATGTATATGTTTAAAATATAGTAAAACATATAATCATATACATGTACATTGTCATAGTTTTTGTTTTGAAAACTGAAATATGTTACCACTTAAGTCCATTATATTTCAGATATGCATAGCCTGAAAAATTACACAAAGCATAAAAACCAAACACATAAAGAATAAAAATGAAACTAATAGCATTGATTAATTGTCAGTTCTTTTTTTTAAAAATATTTTATTGATTTTTTACAGAGAGGAAGGGAGAGAGATAGAGAGCTAGAAACATCGATGAGAAAGAAACATTGGCCAGCTGCCTCTTGCACACCCCCTACTGGGGATGTGCCCTCAACCAATGCACATGCCCCTGACCGGAATCGAACCTGGGACCTTTCAGTCCACAGACCGACGCTCTACCACTGAGCCAAACCGGCTTCGGCTAATTGTCAGTTCTTAAACTTAAAAAAATCATATTAATAATTTTAAAACAGTATGACTTTGTTTCATTTTTATAAATGCTTTAGATTATTGTAAAGCTTGTTAGAAATAGAACTCCTTAATTCAGTAAAATAATATAATTAACATTGCATTTTTATCTTTATATACTTCTGGATAAACTACAGAATTGAAGACAGTAGGTTTCCTTTTTAAAAAATATATATATTTTATTGATTTTTTATGGAGATTAAGGGAGAGAATTAGAGTTAGAAACATTGATGAAAGAGAAACATTGATCAGCTGCCTCCTGCACACTCCCTACTGGGGATGTGCCTGCAACCAAGGTATGTGCCCTTGATCAGAATCAAACCTGAGACCCTTCATTCCACAGGCCAAACCAGTTAAGGGCTGCAGTAGGTTTTCTTTAGTGTTAATTAGCTGAGATGAGACCTGAATTGGTTCTTGCCCACATTTGGTATTGGAGATGGGAGGGAGTAATTTCAAAAAGGATACAAATGATCCTGAGCCTCCTTTGCCGGTGTCTGCCATTATGACAAAAGCAAGACTGCTGCTGTTGAAAAAAAATAGCATCTCCTATAAGCCTCCCACTAAAAGGAAAACCTGGAACCAGAGCCTCTGCCCTTCTCTCAATAAACTAAAAAAATAGCAATTATTGCAATTTCTTTGTGGCACAGGCCACAGGCAGAGCAGAACACAAGCTAATGTTCCCAAGCACAGTAATGGGATGGGGCTGTGTTTAGAGGACCAGGCCAAATCCTTCCAAATAGGGGAACTATTTTTTCCTCAGTATGCCATTAGGCTGTTACCACAGAGAGAAAATCATGTTTTGGACAGAATAGACTGCCTACCATGAAGGAAGACAGCTGATGTGTGGCTCTCAATTAAGGAAACTTGGGAAAAGAATTTAGTTCATCTTCGTTGATTAGCATTCATAAGACACCTTATGCCTTTATATCTTTGCAAATGTAAATACCCATATGCTCCTGACTAAAATATCTGATGTTAGGGCAGAATGAGAATATTGGAAGGAATCACAAAGCAACATTTTCTGCTGTGAATAGAGTGTGATTTGCCAAAAGGTAATAAAGTTGTATGATTTCAAATGGGAAGGCTTCCAGGTGAGGGTAGAGAGATAGAAAGTAAAAGAGAGACACACAGAGAGAAAGAAAGTAAATGTGAACAGTTACAGAAAAGAATGATGTAATGAATAGAAAAGATATTTATGGATTCACAGATCTCTGAGTGGCATTAAATTCTAATTATTTTCCCTTATGCTGAACAATAAAAAAGTTTAATTGGGTGAGACTTCAAACTTTGTTCTTTCTAACTTTCATTTTTCTTCAGTCCTCTATTTTCAGTATATAATTTTTATATATACATGTTCCTTTAAAAAATAACATGGTATTTGTATTTGTTGAAAGATGATCCTTCTGTTTATTTCCTTCAGAGGTAGGGGCCATTATTCCTGAGTTAATTAGGATTGAGAATGCCCAATGACTCTGAGTGGCAGCAGAGATGTCTCATCTCACCTATGACAGGTACTAGAAGGAAATATACTAAGAGGTAAAAAGTTTAACCTTCATTATGTTCTTGAAAGGAGCAAAGAGAAAAACAATGGGCCCATCGATACTTGGGTTACAGAAAATAATATGTAAAATTCTCCTTAAATCCCAAGGTCATGTTACATAAAAATTTATGTTTGAGGTAGTAGTCAGCTGTGCCATGCCTAATCCTCCTTTTCTTTTTCTCACAATTCCAGGCATTTTGGGATATAATTACTCTGACCCCTGAGCATCTCTCTATTTTTTCTGCTTTTTATTTCCTTTTACATTCCTTGTCTTTCCCCTTAAAAAAGCAAAAATAATAACCAAACTTCCTTCCTTTCTTCTTTCCTCCTTTCCTTCCAATTTACTTTTTTGTAATTAGGAATCAATATCCATATTTTTCTATTCATTAGGTCAGCTAAAGTTTATTTTGAGAACTCAATATTAAAGTATACTTACAAGCATTTTGATATCACCACTCAGGCAATGGGTGCAGTATATTGACGAGAGAACTACAGGAAGGCTAGCCAGGGGCACTAACTCATGGGTTGGCCTTGTAAGGTCAGGTGTTTCTGCTACCAGAGGCTAATTAAAGTCTAGGAGGCTCAGCACTATGGGCATGGGTTCAGCAACTTCTCACATGGACAATAAGTCTTTCATGAGAATCTGAAGGCCTAAAGTGAACCAGTTCAGGAAATACTCTCAGTACCAGCCTTAGACATGTAAGTTATAGTTTTCAAAGCTTTCACGGAACATCTTTATATACTTAGTTGCAACAAGAGACGTAGAAGAATACATATGTAATAGACTGAATACTTAAAATAAGTAGTACCAATATTTTTATTAATAAAAATGAATCACTGGTATTGATTAAATACTACATGTTAGCTATAGTGATAAATGCTTTATAAGGATTAGGTACTTTAACTTCAAAAATCTATGACCACAATAAATCTATGACTAGAGCCACAATACCATTATATAAGCAGTTTGGAAAATAATATTCATTTTTAAATACCAAAATGCCATGCGTTAGATTTCCCTGTAGCATACAGCTTCTCAGTTTATGAATAAGCGTTTCTCACAAATGGTGAATAAGCCAGTGGAATCGCTTCCTGCTCCTTGATCATAATCCACAGAGTTCTGTCTGAGCCAAACTACAAGCCTCCAGCCTTCCCAATTCCTCAGTCACTTCCAGACTGCATAGGCCCATCAGGGAGACTCTACTATGCATCAAACTACATTATAAAAATGCTGAGGAACATTTTCCCTTGTAGCTACTATTCACTTTACTAAAAAGAAGAAGTACGGTCTTGCAGGCATGCCGCATTACTCTCCTCTGAAATTTCAGAATCCACATATGTTCATACTGCAGCCGAACCCATTCTTTTTGGGGGAGTATATAGCACCTTTATGTTTGTCTAAGTCTCTGGTTGAGATATACCCTAGAGATTAGACCCTGATACCTATCTGCATAGTTTGTTGCTGACCTAAGGACAAGGAAAGAGAAATTTTAAGGTTTAGAGCTTTGGATGACTTCTAAATATGAAGACTAGGAAAAGTCTAGTAGTTTGCATTTACTTGTACATTAGGATTTGTTATTCTTGGATGTCTTCTTGACAATAAAATTAACAGCTTTCTTTTCAAGTTTTTGCACTGTCCTAATGTGATATTAATAGCTTGGCAGCACGTGGTCTCTGCCAGGTGCTCCAAATGTATTCACTTTTCCACAGTCTGAGGACAGACAGGCCCTGGATATGCTTTGAAGCTGGAGGACCTATTCTGCCATGTCATACAACAGCACAAATCGCCCTTTATTGGAAAGACTCCACTTTCCTTTCCAAAAACTCTCTACATAGATACTAACATTTTCCTTATGCCTCCACACACAGTACCCTGTGAGGAAATCATTTCTTTTAATCCCAGGGCAGAGAAAACAAACCACTTCCCATTTATGGCTTTTCATCTGAAACATTTAATTTCTAATAGTGTGTTCTCCGTAGCCTCTCATGTTGGTTCCAAAACAGTTCCTACAACTTCATCAAACTTCAAAGACATTGCATGATGTCTGAACACAGTCTGATCTGGGTTAATGAATAGTTCCTATAACCAGGTACCTAATGTTTGTCAGCACTAATTCAAATATTGTCCTGTCTCAGTTCTGGGGTGATAATTATGCTAAAGGGAAGTTGTTTACAATACCAACCTCTGGGATCTCAGAAGCATAACCCGACTGTAAGTTCCTTGTTCTTTGAGATTCAAGTAGAAGTAATACAAAATGTATCACATACGTGGTGGGAAGTCCTGCCTTCTTGACCGCTCTGGTTTTGTTCACCTCTGAGCCTAGGTTTCTGCTTCCACTGAATTAGTTTATTTTGGTACATATCTGTTAGTTCACATTAGGTTTAATCTATAATAATAAAAACATAATATGCTAATTAGACTGGATGTCCTTCCAGATGAAGCCTGGGCTGCAGTCACTAGATTGAGGTAGCCGCCAGGGCTGCAAGGGAGGGAATGAGGCAGCTGCTGCAGCTGCGAAGGCCTACTCTTACACAAATTTTGTGCATCAGGCCTCTAGTCAGATTATAAAACATTAGAGGCCCGATGCATGAAATTCATGGAAGGGCCTAGGGATCTCACCTGCCACCACCATGGCCAGGGGCCTCGGATGCCTCTGCCTCTGTCCCCATCTGCTGTGGCTTTGTCCTGAAGGAAGGATGTCTCAAAGGACATCCGGTATAATTAGCATATTACACTTTTATTATTATAGATTGTTTTATCTTAATCTTTGTAGACTTTCCTATACAATTATTAGTTTGAGATAGTTTATTTTAAAAATAATGTCATAGTCATTTTAATTTGCATCTCTCAGATCATTAGTGGCCTTGAGCATTTTTTATATGTATCTTCCCCTTTTATATGCCCTCTTTGAGAAGTGTCTGTTTAGGTCTGCTGCCCATTTTCATATTGGATTGTTTGTCTTCCTTTTGTTAAGTTGTATTAGTACTTTATATATTTTGGAAATTAACCCCTTATCAGATGTATTATTGGTAAATACCTCACACCTGCCAGAATGACTACTATCAACAAATCAACAAATGACATGTGCTGCTGAGGATGTGGAGAAAAGGGAACCCTAGTACACTGCTGGTGGGAATGCAAACTGGTGCAGCCACTATAGAAAACAGTATAGAGTTTCCTCAAAAAAATAAAAATGGAACTGTCATTTTTATGACTCAGCTATCCAACTTCTAGGACTATTCTAAGAATCCCTAAACACCAACCAGAAAAATATATGTACTGTAATGTTCATAGCAGCATTATTTATAACAAGAGGCCCAGTGTACAAATTTTTGCACAAGTGGGGTCTGGCCAGCCCACCCCAATTGGGGCTGATTATGCTAGGCTGGCCAAGGGGAGGAGCCATGGACAGTTGGCAGGCCAGCCCTACCCCCAAAGGGCGGGGGCCATCCAAGGTGAGAGGCTGTGGGTGGCTGGTGGGACGGCCCTGCCCCCAATCAGGGTGGGAGCCTAACAGGGTCAGGATCCGCCAGGGATTGGGGCCACAGGTGGGTGGCTGGCCGACCCTGCCCCCTGGTGGAACTCCTAGTTGAACTCCAGGTCAAGGGAATAGTTTGCATATTAGCCTTTTATTATATACAATAGCTAAAATTGGAAACAGCCTAAGTGCCCATCAATAGATGAGTTGATAAAAAAAAAAAGCTGTGTTACATATACAGAACAGAATATAATATAGCTATTTTTAAAAAAAGGAATTAATACACTTAGCAACAGCATGAGTAAACCTGGGGAATATTATGCAAAGGGATACAATCAGAGAAAGACAAATATCACATGATCTCACTTATATGTAAAATCTAATTAACAAAATTAACTGATGAATAAAATAAAACCAGAGGCCCCTGCAGACCTGGTGGTTGTGGCTCAGCTCAACCAGAAGACGCTGTGCAGGTGTGGGGCGGGTTCCTCGTTGGTCCCCGTCACCTGAGCACTGGGGCTTCTCTGGTGTGTGAACCCTGGCATTCTGGGGAAGGGAGCAAGGTAGTGAGAACGAGCTCAGCAGATACCCTGCCATCCTAATCATACCTCCATTCTCATCACCCCCACCCCCAGGCAGCTAGCAAGAGGTCATAGTGCATCACTGATAGCCTCCATGTTCCATGCCGCCCTCTGTTGGTCAGTGCGTCTTACAGAGAGAGGTCAAAATCACAGTCTCCCATTCGAACTTCCAGTCAAACTCCCAGTCGAAGGGATAATTTGCATATTAGGCTTTTATATGGTATTTTTATAGAAATTGTATATTCTCTAAATTTTTGTCAGCAAGCCTCTAGAACTGTGAGAATACATTTCTGTTGTGTATAAGTCATCCAGTCTATGGCATTTAGTTATGTATAATAATAAAAGTGTAATATGCTGATTAGACCAGACAGCCTAATGACCTCTGGACATCATTCTGTAGGAAGCTGCTGCAGTAGGGGCCAAGGCAGAGGTGGTTAGGGGCTATCAGGCAGGCAGGCAAGCAGTTAGGGGCTATCAGACAGGTAGGCAGAGTAGTTAGGGGCAATTAGGCAAGCAGGCAGGCAAGTGGTTAGGAGCCAGTGATCCCAAATTGCAAGAGGGATGTCTAACTGCCTGCAGTCGGACAACCCTCAAGGAGTTCCAGATTGTGAGAGGGTTCAGGCCAGGCTGAGAACCCCCCACCCCAACATACACACACACTAATTTTGTGCACTGGGCCTTTAGTAGCATCTATAATAAACTAACACTGAGTCTATTCACTTTTGCAAGATAATCCCTCAATTGCACCACTCTTAAACCATTTTTAGCCCCATGTTAGGTGGCTGTGTTAAATTATAAATACATGTTTTTTTTCCTCACTCATCTCCTTCCCCAGGGTCATTCCAAACTTCTCTGTGTTAGCTTTGTGACTTATTTTAACCAATGGGACAGTAACAAACATGACATAAATAACACTTGTAAAATACTTCTCCTTATGGTTATTTTCTTATTACTCTTAGAACCCATTTGCCAGGTGAAGAAGCCCAACCTAACCTGTGTTCAGGATGATAGTAGACACAGGAATATTACCAAATTAATCTGATCACAACTGCTGACCTTGGGATAGTCATGAGATATATGACTGAAGCCCTTTAGACCATTCAGTTCAGCCATTTGTAGAGAACATTTGAGCTGGTTCACACTGACACAACTGCCTATCTAATGCATGTGTGTGTCTTAATCCTCTAGTAGGTATGGGATGGGTTATTGCATAGGAAATGCAACCAATAAGCAAGGTAGTGTCAACTACAAAAAGAACAATTTTATAGGGAAACCCTTAAGTGTGTCCTTCTATTTACATAGAATGCAAATTAGCATACAGAGAATAAGAAACCTTTAATGTATTAAGAGGTCAGCTAAGAAAATGGAGGCTGTTCTTCAAAGAAGGTAGGTGCTCTTTCCTGACTTAGAGTTATCTGACAGCCACTGCCTCCTAGGACTAGTCTATCTAAGTTGTACACTTCAAAGATCAGTATACTAAACAAGAGTATTTCACCTGATGATAATGAATTTCCCTTTATGTAGATTTTCTTAGTGATACTGAAATGTTTTGCATATCCTCCATAATAAACCATGAAATGTTTTTCTGCTGTGAAGAAAATCTCATATCAATCAATTTTGAATAGAGTTAGAATTATGCATGTTTATGTCTTAATCCTCTAGTAGGTATGGGATGGGTTATTGCATAGGAAAAAATATATATTGCATATATTTTAAATATATTTTATTGATATTTTACAGAGGAAGGGAGAGGGATAGAGAGTTAGAAACATCAGATAAGAGAGAAACATCAATCAGCTGCCTTCTGTAAACCCCTTATTGGGGATGTGCTCACAACCAAGGTACATGCCCTTGACTGGAATCAAACCTGGGACCCTTGAGTCCACAGGCTGAAGCTCTATCTACTAAGCCAAACCGGTAAGGGCAGAGTTAGAATTTCTTATGTTCATATTAACACACCAATTAATTCACTTTTCTTCTAATGGTAGAATACCAAAAATATTCACACAAAAAACATAATTGCTATTTACAACTGAAACTTTAAAATAATTTGTATATTTACATTTTCAAGCAAATTAATTAAAATATTGATGATATGTAATAAAGGCATAGGTGAATGGGAAAAGCTCACTTTAAGGTTTTAATGGCTGTGTCATGAGTTCTATATCCTTTAACAAACCATGTTGCTCTGATCAAATGTCCTCAATATTATAAGTTATTGCAATGAGTCCAAGAATAACAATAGATCAAAATTTAGGTTTTGATATAATAATTTCCTAATCTTAAAAAAATTCTATTTCATTATATTTTGGTAAAATCACTCAGCTGAGGACTATAGGTTTTAAGTACATCACTGTATATTCATGAACTATGTTTTGCTTATAAAATATGTGAAAGACACACTTATGGTTCCTGGTTATTTTTATTGATATTATTTGTATTTTCACTATTACTATAATAGTACAGATGAGCATTTCCACACGCACAGGAACATGCTATGCTCATGCTTCATGTAGTCAGTCCTGTGCTCGGAAGCTCTTCTCTGCACCGGGAGACACAGGCCTCTCCCCCGAGAGGAGGGCTACTGCTCACTTGATCTTATAATTGTAAGAAAATTGCCTAGTTCATATAAGTACAACTATATTTTAATTATTTTATCAAATCTATATATACCATTATTATTATTATTATTGCAATTCAAAGTCTTTTTCAATCATATTTTTAAGTATGGATCCTGTTGCAATGGTTCAGCTTTTACTTTCTTCAAAAGAAGAAATGATCCTTGAACACATGTTTAAATATTCTCTGTGTCAAATCGGTCACCTCTTTTTCATTTTTTAAGGTTTTTATCTGTGAACATCTATTAATGTTCAATATACCTGTTTCTATTCTTTAATTCTCCATATACTGAGGGAAACACTGAAGTTAAATATTTTGCTTTGCTTGCCATTAAAAAAAAAAAAAATCCCTCACCTGAGAATATGTTTGTTTCTATTTTAGAGAAGAAGAGAGTGTGTGTGTGTTCTAAACAGATCCACCTCTTATTCCTCTCACATCTATCAATACCTCATCTGTGCCAGGGGACAAGTTTTTTGTTTTGTTTTGTTTGTGTGTTTTTTTTAACTTAAACCAAAAATATCCCATACACATAGTCTGGTAAGGCCATATGGCTGATACCACCAATTCTTCTAAGTAGTGGAGCCCAGAACTCATCACATAATGGTTGTGCCCAATTAAAACACAGACATAGGATCTAGACTGTCAGTTGCACCCTTGGATGGTCTGATCATCTGAAGCACTCAGAATCCAAGGATACTGATGATAAAAACATGTGGAACGTATGAAATCTAAGTGCCCTAACAATGTAAAGAGAAAGCGCCAATCTTAATCTCATAGTCTTCTCCACAGACAAACAGTGGCTGCTGCTTATGGAAGTCAAACTGGACCATCATGTTCATCAAATCTGAGATGGGGGTGCACAGAACTATAGTTTCATATCAGGATGACCCCAGGGTATAAACTGGTCAGGATCCAGGATATTTTGGGGTTACCTAAGTGCTAAGAATTTATGTAAAATAGTGCTTTCTCTATGTATTGTTTTTATATCTTTCATATTCACATGATACTTTCTGTCTGATATGCATTCATTTATTCTCTTCTTATAATTTAATCTTTCCTTACTTTTAATTTTCTTTATCCAAAATTCAATAACAACCCAAAATAATAAGATTTAAATTATTCCAATGCACGAAATGTCATAAAAGAATCACTCAAATACATGTGTTTTTTTCCTTAAGATTATGTATTTACTATTTTGTAAACTTTCCACTTGCTAAAAGTTTAATTTTCACTTCAGATTTTTCATTTATGAAAAATAAGTATTAACTGACTATAGTGTGTCTTTATATAATTTACAGAATAACCACTTTTGGCCTTGCTAAAAAAGGAAACAATCAGGTTACAAATTTAAGATATGCTTCATTAGAACTGTGCTGAAATCTGTGTTTTATTGTTGGGTGTTGGGTACCTTGCATTATTCTGAAGCACACAGCCCAAACACTAAATTTTAAGCAAATAATCTTCAATTTCCTTTCTTATCTGAAAGTACATGATTCTGATTTCTGGTTTATAATTTTTGGAGAGAAAAAAAGTTGTGTTATAATGTCCTTTTTAAATGCTGCTTTCCACTACCACACTGACTTATGTTTGCCTCTGTTTCTTATCATGTACACATCCTAATATATAAAAACCCTGGGTCCATCACAGCCACAATGACCAGAGGCTCAACCAACTGGAAGTCAGTCCTGCAGTCAGTTCTGGCAATCCAGAGCTGACTGCTAAGGCTGCAGGTGCAGTGTCCCATCACTGACTGCTGAGGGAGTTGTGAATCAGGCCTGGAGAGAGGCCTGAAGAGAGAAGCAGAGACTGATCTGTGGCCTCTGTGACAGCTGTTGATCAGCACTTGCCTCTCTCTTTCTCTCCAGTCCTGGCCAGTAGCTGTGTCTCCATTGCTCTCCAGGCCTCTGCAGGGGCTCCTGATCAGACCCTCCTTTTTTATCAGGCCCCATTGATAGATCCAGAGACACTAAATGGGATAGAAACTGACCAGTCAGGATAAAAATCTGGGTAAATTGTAAGGAGCCAATGGCTACCTAGGAGGCGGAGCTTTTGATGCTCACTGGCATAGAAACAGACCTATCAGAATCAAATTGGCCAGCACAGGAGGGCAGTTGGGGGAAAGATCAGGCCAGCAAGGGAGGGAGTTGGGGGCAACCAGGCTGGCAAGGGAGGGCAGTTGGGAGGGACCAGGCAGGATGGGGAGGGCAGATGAAGACCATCTGGGTGGCAGGAGAGTACAGTTGGGGGCCATCAGGCCAACAGGGGAGGGCAGTTGGGGCAAGATTCAGGGGAGGAAAATTGGGATGAAATCAGGCCTGCAGGGGAGGGCAGTTGGGGACGAGGTCAGGATGGCAGCGGAGGGCAGGATTTGGCCTTCATAGAGATATCAAATTTACAATGTTTATTTATTTTGGTAATATACTTCAGGTTATTTCACATGAGAGCCTTGACTAGAGACAAGTATGCTCTCCACTTCCACCACACCAAAGAGGTAAAGATGAGACAGGAATAAGGTAAGTATAATACTTTCTTCTTTTAAAACTAGAGTTGTGGTGCATGAAATTTGTCCACAGGGATTGGTTAATTAATTTAACCCCAACTAAACCAGCAGTTGGACATCTCTCTCACAATCCAGGACTGCTGGCTCCAAACCACTCTGCTGTCAGCCAATTAACCCCCAACTGCCCAGCTTGCAGAGTGGGGCAGATAGAAGTGACCAGGCCAGCAGGGGTCGGGGCAGTTAGGGGTGATCAGGCAGGCAGGCAGGTTAGAAATTAGGAGCCAGCAGTCCTGGACTGTGAGAGGGATCCAGGATTGGAGAGGGTGTAGGCTGGGCTGAAGGAACCCCACTCCCATGAACAAATTTTGTACACCGGGCCTCTAGTCATATATACTAAAAGGCTAATATGCAAATAGATTTAACAGCAAAACAACCAGAATAACTGAACAACCAGTCACTATGACCTGCGCTGACCACCAAGGGGTGTGAGTGGAACATTGTGGGCATCGGCTGCAGCGGGATGGTGGAGCAGGTGAGCGTGACTGCCCAACCAAGGCAGGGTGCCAGTTGCTGTCATCAGGGTGAGCCTCTGGTGGTTACTGTAAATTCTTTGTCCTGTGCACTACAGACCCGCCCTGCACTTACACTTGCTACCAACTGCAGTCCCGCACCAGAGCTGCCACTCGCACCCACCACAATTGCTCCACGCCATCAGTGGGTCTGATCAGGGCTGGCGCCATCAGTGCATGGGAGCAGCAGCGGGAGCAGGCCTGCCTGCAGACAGGGGCTGAGGGCAGTGGTGGGAGGGTTCGGGTTGGGGCATGGAGGATGGGCAGAGACCAGCCCATGTGCCCACCACAGCCTCGTGACCCACAGTTCCTTTCAAGATACACCAATTCGTGCACTGGGCCCCAAGTCAAATTATAATGTGCTGAAATACATATAATCTTGTACTGCAATTTTATCACAATAAAAATGTTCTCTTAAACATACACATACAAATTGTTTTTAAGTTTACATAGTAAAAAATTATATAAATTTTTTTAAATCTGTGAATACAAATAGTCTAATATATCGTGTAACTTGGTCAATATTTTAGATGTTTAATTCAAGTATACAGCATTTTATTAGACTGGTTGCCAATTAAATAGTTTGTCTTAAATGTTATAAATAAAAATAATGTGTGGGAAAACCCAACTCATGAGGATTTCTAGATACACACTGGAATGAAATATGCTCAATTAATTAGCAGAGGAAGGGAGATATAAAGTTTTCATATTCAATGTTTTTATTTGTGATATTGCTTTTCGATGTATTACCTTTAAACTCCTAATTCATCCTGTTAGACTGCTCTGTGAAAATGGTACTTGACCCTTTAAATGTTTGTTTCCTGTCCCAGTTTCCAGAAACATTGTTAATAGAAGGGGCTGAGAAGACATTCCAAGAGGAAGGAGTTTTCCTTCCCAATTCAGTTCTTACAGCAGCAGACTCCTTACAAACAATTTCAGCTCTTGACTGTCCATTTCTGCAGGAAAGAGTAGGGAGAAGCACTAAGCAGCCAGCAGCTTTTCCCAGCACCCAGCACCCTCTTCTGGAAGTCTATTAGCAGAATCTCAACAAAGGAGGTAGTAGATGAATGTAGACAGGATGTTAAGATTTTGCCTGTCTAGTAGCACAGACTCTCCAGCCCCTTCAGTGTTTGCAGATTCTCTGTTCCCCAGCTCTTGCTGGGCTCAGCTGTGAAAACGCCCTGTGGGCTCCCTCTCCCCCACCTGTAGCCGCCACCAGTTAGCTTCATACCAGGCGGGACCCCCCCTCTCACACGCAGGTCCCAGTGTCCTGCCTGCAGTGCATGACCTTCAGCAGCGCCCAAGAGGAAACAGCCTTCCCTGGCCCCAAGAGGGTGGATTCCTGGCAGACTCCACCACAGGTGGAACAACATACGTAGTACGTTTCTGGCATTTACTGAGGCATGGCTGTGCACTCACCAAGATCTGGATGTCAGCATAGGGCAAGCACGTCAAACTCAAAGGCTAACCTGGGCCAAATAAACAAAGTTGAAGCTTATGTGAGCTGCAAAAAAAAAACAACAAAAGCTTCAACTTTCATAGAAACGTAGGTTTACTTCGATAGAGACATGCTGAATACAAAGGGCTGAAATAAAGCAGTAACCGTTAACATAAAATGAGAGAACATTTTAATAAAAATTAATATTTTTTCTTTAACATTAACTTACCAGACACTGAATAACTGCTCAAATTAGTAAGCATAATACGAATAAGGCTATTTTTTTGTTGTTGTTATTCTCCAAAAGCAATATATTTCTTGTTGTACACAAAAAGCAAGTCAGTTCAATACTAATGGCTGGTGTGGCAATCAGCTGCTAAAATATTCGCTGCTAGCATGAGTGGAGAGAAATGGTGTGGATTCACATAGGTGCCCAAGGAAAATGAATGCAACACAATTATAATAATCAGTCATGAGCAAATGTTGTAGTTCTTTATGGGTAGTCCTCGGGTTACATCGGACGCCATGTGCATCTTTTCCTGAGTTTCGTCATTTTGATGTATGCACAAATGTGCTTTATGTTTTTTATTATTTACCATAAGTAAAGGTCAGGAATTGTTATTTTATTTTATTTTATTTTATTTTATTTTTTTACTGTTTCACTTCATTACTGCCGTGTCTGTGCTCCATATGTATCACATTACGTCACTCCAAAGGAACAGATTTCTGACATAAACTGAGGACCTATTGTAATAATAATTATGTATAACAGGATATTGTAAAATTTAAGTTATGAATTTTTTTATTAAAACGTTTCTTACATACTGTTTTATTGGGTGGACTGCAAAAATATACGTTGTGGGCTGCATGCAGCCCATGGGCCTTGAGTTTGACATGCTTGACCTAGGGAAAACGGACCCCTCGGTGGGCATTCTCTCTCAGCCGTAAGGCTAGTGACTGGTGTTTGTACACATTTTTTATTTTGTATTTATTTCAAAATACAGAGAGGGAGAGAGAGATAGAAACATCAATTATGAGAATCATTGATCAGCTGCTTCCTGCATGCCCTCTAATAGGGATTGAGCCTGTAACCCAGGCTTGTGCTCTGACCAGGAATGAAACTGTGACCCCTTGCCCAGGCTGTGGTTTGTATATTTAGATTTCCTTTTACTTCTTACTGGTCAATCTGCTCTTACTAAAATCCCTATTAAAATTAATAAATTTTATATTAAACTAGAAGCCCAGTGCATGAAATTCATGCACAGGCATGGTTTCTAGGCCTGGCCTTTGATCAGGGCCATCTTTCCCAGCTGTCGCAGTGGGCCCTGCCCCCCAACCACCACCCACCCCCAGTTCCCCATTCACCTTTAAGTGATCGGTGCCTCACAGCCAGAGGAAGGGACCAAGAAGTGGTCAGTGCACCTCATAAAGACTGGTCCAGTGGTCGTTCTGGTTGTTCTGCCATTAGGTCAATTTTCCTATTACCCTTTTATTATATAGGCTAGAGAGGCCTGGTGCACAGGTGGGGGCTGGCTGGCCTGCCCTGAGGGGTACCCTGGATCCCTGCTGAAAGTGGTGGCAGCCTGGACAAAGGGCCACTGGGGGTTTGCAGTCTGGCCACACACCCTGATCAGGGTGGGGGTCCCCAATGGGGGTGGGACTGGCCTGGAGGAGGGGCCTCGGGCAGTTTGCAGGCCAGCCATGCCCCCAGCTTTGTCAGAATGACGTCCAGAATGATGTTCAGTCTATCTGGTCTAATTAGAATATTACCCTTTTTTTAGTATAAATTTTCCTGTTCAAATTATTGTGGGATATCTCTGCCATGCTTGGACGTTAATTTACATAAATGTGAATGCAAGGCAATGCCAAATTCATTTATTGATCTTATACTATGTCAATTGATAGTTGTTGGGACCAATTCACTGCCAGCAGAAATCCAAAGTTTGGGGGGCAGTGAAGGAAACTGCATTCAGTGCACACAGCACAAAGATGATACAGCATGCTGTGAGAACAGCTCGTTTATGAAGCAGAGCTATGGGGCAGCACAGCTGTGAGGCAGCCCTGGGGCAAGGTGGCTCTCAAGTAAGGCCCTGTCCACCTAAAGGCTCTGCTGGCTCTGGGCTGCTCCATCTCCTCAGGTCCTATCCACTCTGAAGATCAATTTTCAGTCTTGGGTGGAAAGGGAAAATGCAGTAGAGGGGAGCTGACCTATATAGAGAGAGGTCCCAGACACTGGTTCTGATTGGTCTATTTTCATGCAAATGAGGATCCCAAATCCTCAAATTTTGGCTCAAAAACCCACTGCCCTAATTAATCAGAATGAAGATCCTATGGTTGATTGGTGAAGATGCTGATGAGGATATAGCTGCACAATTCTAATTTGTTGTGAAAAGTCTCAATCCTATTGGCTGACATAGGACTCCAAGAATTCCTTTATAAGGATTGTCTCACATGGCAGAAACACGTGCAGCAGGCAGTTCAGTGTAATGGTAGTTCAGTGCAGGCTTCTCAGGAAGTGTTTTGCATGAGAGTCTCCAGTTTAGAAACAGCTTCTGGGCTTTGCTTTTAAATGGAAGCCCAGTTAGCCACCAGGAGACCTTCTTGGTAAGTATCTTCCATCTTGTAGTCCACAACTATAAGTTTAAATTTGACTGCCTCAGTATTCTGGCATCATTATCATTGTAAGTTTCATCATCACCATGTTTTGTATTGAATAACATGAAATTAACACTGTTTTAATACATTCATATGTGTATCAAATAAGTTAATTTTTATTTAAAAATGTAAGGAAGATAATACTATTTTCATAAATTTAATTTGTGAATTCACTGAGAGATGATAGGTTAAAACTTTTGTCGAAATTTACATAGCTCAGTTAAGTGGTGAAGCTACTGATCAACACTATGGTATACTATATTAAGGTTTTCTTAAATTTTAAATATGCATTTCAAATAAAAACATACTTGTATTATTTATATTAATAATGCAGGTAAATGTGGCCCAATCATATTGCTCTGTAGACCTATCTGATTATTTCTACACTAACCATATAATTTTCAATTACTATTAATGATAGATCTATATCATATTTATACATACATAGTACATATACCAATGATAAATATTTAACCAGAAGCATTGTTTGCCAGAGCAATGAACAATCTGTCATTATTATATTTTAATTAGAGGTGTACAAAATTCGGGCATAGAGGGGAGCTGTCCCTTAGCCCAGCCTCCATGCTCTCCAATCTGGGACTCCTCAAGGGCCGGGATCGAGCCTAAACAGGCAGTTGGACATCCCTCTCACAATCCAGGACTGCTGACTCCCAGCCGCTCACCTGCCTGCAATGCCTGATTGACCCTAACTACTCCATTGCCAGCCTGATTGGTGCCTAACTGCACCCCTGCAGGTCCGATTGCCCATAACCTCCCTCTCATGCTGGCCTGGTCCCCCCACAACTGCCCTCCCGTCCTGGCCCTGTCACCCCTAACTGCCCTCCCCTGCAGGCTGGTCCCTCTCAAGTGTCCTCCCCTGCTGGCCTGATTGCCCACAACTGCCATTCTCTCAAAATCAAATGTGATTATTGTACTAATAAGCTACTGGCTATCTTTGATAGTTTATGTAGGTTTTTGTGCTCAGTAAAAGTTGTTGATGGATTCTTTAATCTATAACTTCTAAATAAATGAGAAAACACAATGAAGTAACACAATGCATTGCATTATCTAGGTGTCAGTGCTTGGAATTATGAGTTCTTCCTAATGATGTTATATTGAGGAAATGGAATGCTAAGTATCATTTTAAGCCTGTTAATGTGTCATGTTACATAATGAAAAAAATAAAAAATAAATAAAACATGGCAGTGGTTCAGAGCTTTGTTGGTGGAGCCTTCCTAGAGAATTATAACAAAGAATACTGAGAGAGAGCCAGAGGATATTTTGAGGGCTGCTCTCATCCCTTTTATTTGTTTCTTCTCCAGTTCTATGTTTTAATTAAAAGAGTAAATTGAAACAGCCTGAATCTTTTAGCACCGAGTTCTCAAGAGATGTTACATAGCCAATTGGGTTAAGAATCAGGCATCTGCAACATAATTTTCAGCCAACTAGTCAATGACTAGCACTCTGGCTCTGTATAAATCTCATAATCCTTTTGTAACAGTTTCAATACTGGCAAAGTGTAATGGCAAGTTTCTCAGCCCATAATTCCACTCACTAGAAATAAGATGTCTCTAAGGCATTGCTCATGTCTAGAGGCTATTGGATTCACCAGAAACCCAGTAGTACAAAGGAAAAAAGTTGACAAATCTTGATAATTTACTTCAAAATGATGCTGGGAATTTTTTAACATGTAAGAACAAATAGAAAAATTTAATCAAAGAATAATAAACATGCAATATCTAATTTGCACAGTAGACTTATATGCAAATATGGCAAATACATTCATCATTTCCACAGACCACCTCATTGACATTTTTTACTTTCGTTTAATAATTTCAATGTAGGCAGTTTGTGAGGTTTAAAATTTCAGGAGGCATGCAGGAGGCAACTGAGGGACACACAAAGTTTGTGTTAAAATTTGTACACAATTTGTACAAAACCAGATATGAATGTGGCTTAGAACACCTGATTGGATTTTCATGTAGACAGAGTTAATGGTCTTTTATAAAACTGAATTACAAATACATTTTTCTTTAATGGATTCAAGGTTCCAAAACAAACAAAACCAACAATTAAAAATAATTAACAGGTGCCAAGCCATTGTGGCTCAGTAGTTGAGCATTGAACCATGACCCATGGACCAAGAGGTCCCCGGTCCAATTCCTGGTCAGAGCACATGTAAAAGTTAGTAAAAGAATATATGGACAAACAGAATATTAGTGATAGTAAACACTGTATTGTAGGTTCCATTCCCAGCAAGCAGGTGGCAGCTGGTCAATGTTCTCCTCTCATTGATGTTTCTATCTCTTCCTTTCCCTTCCTCTCTATCTGAAAATCTATAAAAACTTAAAATTTTTAAAAAGCATGGTCAGTGTGGTACAGTGGTTGAATATCAACCTGTGAATCAGGAGTGCATGGTCAATTCCTGGGAGAGCAGATGCCTAGGCTGTGGGCTCAATCCCCAGTCGAAGGCATGCAGAGGGCAGAAAACCAAATATTTTTTCTCATCATTAATGTTGCTATATCTTTCTTCCTTCCTCTCTAAAATCAATCAATAAATATTTTTTAGAAATGAATCAACCAATGAATGAATTAGCCAAAGAACATGTATGCATAATCCATACACTCAGACAATAGTGCAGGTGATGGCAAAAGGGAAAGGGAGCTGAAGGCTAAGAGGAAATGGACAAAGGAGGAGGAAATGGGGCCATCTGTAATAGTGTTAACAATAAAAATAAAGGTAAAAAAATAAAATTTAAACTCACAAATCATAGATTTTTAAGAGTTGTTACATTTATTGAAACTACATGGTAAATGCATGAATATAAGCTTAAACAATGGACATGAATACCAGGGCTGTAAGGACATGAGTGGGGGGGGACGGTTAATGGAGGGATGAGGACACATATGTAATTCTTTAATCAATAAAGAAATTAAAAAAAACTATATGATAAATTAATTAAAGCTAAATTCCTATTATATCTGTGAATATAGTTACTATTTATCTATTGGCTGAGTGCAAGATGATCTTGGAAGTGGGAAGAAAAAAAAAAGAATGAACCAATAAATGCATACATAAACGGGACAACAATCCATGTTTCCCTCTCTCAAATAAATAATAAACAATAAATAAAAATAAAACAAAGAAAAGCTTAGATAAGAGCAACAAAATACTCCCATTTATTTCCAATGAAAGATGTAGTATTACGTGTAAAACAGGCTTACAATAACATTAATAAAATAAGCACAAATGTTTCCTATATAATGAACAGAGTAAATAATGAAAACAACTTAACAATCTAGGTTTCTTTGCAATCCTACATAATAAAAGAGCAATATGCAAATTAACTGTCACTCCATTACACCCACTAGGCACGCCCACCAGCGAATCTGGACGAGTATGCAAATAAACCCAACCAAGATGGCTACCAGGAGGGACGCTGGGGTATCCCTGGCCAGGCCATGGAGGAAGTCAAGTTTTCCACACACTCTGGGCGGGTTCAGGCCTCCACTCAAGGCTACAAAGTTTCAATTATAAAAGGAAAACAAATCCAAACAGAAATGGTGGCAGCCATGGAGCAAGCAGGAGGCTTGGCTCCACTCCATGCTACAAAGTTTTAATTGTAGAAGGTAAATAAATTTCAGATACCAGAGCCTCCGCTTTGGTCTCAAGAGGGAGTGGCCAGCCTGCAAACCACCAAAGGACCCTCACCCAGGTTACCCCATGCCCCAAGAGAACCCCCACCCTGATCTGGGACACCCTTCAGGCCAAATCAGCCAGCCCCCACTAGTGTACCAGGCCTCTGTCCTATCTAATAAAAGAATAATATGCAGATTGACTATCACTCCAACACACAAGATGGCTGCACCCATGTGGACAAAGATCCTGTCCCCCCACACACACCTGCCAAAACTGGTTTGGCTCAGTGGATTGAGTGTTGGCCTGTGGACTGAGGTACCAGGTTCAATTCTGGTCAAGGGCATGTACCTTGGATGCAGGCAAATCCCCAGTGGGAGGGTGTGCAGGAGATAGCTGATTGATGATTCTCTCTCATTGATGTTTCTAACTCTCTATCCCTTTCTCTTCCTCTCTGTAGAAAATCAATAAAATATATTAAAAAAAAAAAAAAGATCCTGCCCCCATGTGGACACAAGATGGCCATCACAAGATGGCCAGCAGGAGAGGGTAGTCGGGAAGGACCAAGCCTGCAAAGAAGGGCAGTTGGAGGCAATTAACTCTGCAGGGGAAGGCAGTTAGGGGTGACCAGATCAGCAGAGGAGGGAAGTTGGGGGCAAACAGTCTAGAAGGGGAACAGTTAGACATCAATCATGCTGGCATGGGAGTGGTTAGGGTGATTAGGATGGCAGGCAGAAGCAGTTATGAGAAATCAAGAAGGGAGAGAGGTGAGCAGTTGGGAGCCAGCAGTCCTGGATTGTGAGAGGAATGTCTGACTGCCCATTTAGGCCCGATCCCACCGGGTCTAAACGGGCAGTCGGACATCCCTCAAAAGGTTCCAGATTGGAGATGGTGCAAGCTGGGCTGAGGGACACCCCTCCCCCACAACCCCCATGCACGAATTTTGTGCACCCAGCCTCTAGTTTTATGAATAATTTTGCACTCTTTGAAATTGCAATTAATAAGTTAATAAGCTGTTTTGAAGACATATATTTAACTTAATGTAAATTTTTCAACAAGGTTTTTATAGGCACATAATTCTTTTTAAAATGCATTGCCATAACAATTATTCTCTGATGCAATTTGTACAAAACCACATCTATAATGCATCTTATGCTATTTTCATTATTTTTTATTTCTTTACAAGTGATAAAAAATTAAAAACACTTATGGAATCATCTGTGTATAGAATTTTTATATTTGTAGCTCATTTTTCATTTAGTAAATTGCATATATTGTTAATCTGAAAGACTTTTTCAAGTTTTTCCTAAATATTTTAACAATGATTTTATAGAAATACTAGTGTCCCAGTGTATGAAATTCATGCACAGGGGAGGGTTCCCTCAGCCCAACCTGCACCCTCTCCAACTGACATTCTGCTTGGAATCTGGGATCGCTGGCTCCTAACTTCTCATCTAAATGCCTGCCTGATTACCCCTAACTGCCCTCCCCTGCAGGCCTGATCACCCCTAACTGCCTCTGCCTTGGCTCCCACCTACATTTTGTCCAGAAGGAACACAGACATCCAAAAAAATGGCCAGTCAGCCCAGTTTAATTAGCATATTACTCTTTTATTAATAGATAGATTATATAGAATAGGATTGCTTAAATGGTAGGGGGGGAAGCCTTTTTTAGCAGGAGATGTCCCTGACAGACAAAAATACATAATCCCTATATCTGGACTGATAGCCAGCCATATGTACTATACTGCCAAATTGGTCATTAAAAAATTGAACTGCTTCTTACACTTTACACCAAACAGCTGTTGTACTTAAAACCCCTATTCAGCCCCCATCTTAGGTTCTGCCTTTGCAGTTCACACAGATTGGGTTCTCATTGGTCAGTTTCTATTTTACTCAGCATCAAAAGCTCCATCTCCTAGGTAGCCATTGGCTCCTCGGAGTTCCCCCAGATTTGGTTCTGATTGGTCAGTTTCTATGCCAGTCAGCGTCTCAGGGCCTATATCCAGGCCTGATCATAGAGGCAGGGCTAATCAGCAGCCCCTGCAGCTGCTGAAGAGGCTCAGAGAGAAAGAGAGGCAAGGGCTGATCAACAGCTGACATGGAGGCTGCAGATCAGACCCTGCTTCTCTCTCCGGACCTCTCTCTGGGCCCGATTCACAGCCTCCTCAACAGTCAGTACTGGGTTGCTGTGGCTGTGGCTGTGTTGTGGCAACCCAGTACTGACTGCAAGACTGACTTCTGGTGTTCAGTCATCCATTCAGTTGTTTTGGACTTTATGGACTGGACCCTGGATCTTCATAGATAGATAGATAGATAGATACTGTTCTTTTCAAAATAAAAAATTGTGTAATAGTAAGATAGTTCTCTAATCCTATCTAATAAAGAGACAATATGCAAATTGATCATCACTTCAATACACAAGATGGCTGCCTCCATGTGGTCAAGGATAGCTGCCCCCATGTGGACAAAAGATGGCCACCACAAGATGGCCAGCAGGGAGGGGAATTTGGAGGGAACCAGGCCAGCAGTGGAGTGCAGTTAGGGGAAACCAGGCTGGCCAGGGAAAGCAGTTAGAGGTGACCAGGATGACAGGGGAGGGCAGTTAGGGGCAATTGGGCTGTCAGGGGAGCAGTTAGGTATAAATTAGGTTGGCAGGGGAGTGGTTAGGGGGTGATCAGGCTGGTAGGCAGAAGTAGTTAGGAGCAATCAAGCAAGCAGGCAAACGATCAGTTAGGAGCCAGCAGTCCTGAATTGTGAGAGGAGTCCCAGATTGGAGAGGGTGAAGGCTGAGCTGAGGGACACCCCCCCATGCACAGATTTTGTGCACTGGGCCTCTAGTATTTCATGAAATGACTATCACAAATAAAACTAACAGGTGATTTGAAAGCAGATATTTAGAAATGTCACATCTAAATTAATGGGGTTAGAAGCAAGCACAAAGCAACCCACTATATAAAGGTCTTAGAGGTTTATGAATATAACTAAGTATATTTAAGCAGGAGGCAATTGTATGTAAACCACTAGTCAAACAGGTGGGAAATTATTATTTTACATTAGTGAATAAATTCATTAAAAATAAATGCCATGTCCAGGCCCAGAGTGGCCAGGCCCAGATCAGCCTGGCCCAGAGCAACTGGGTCGGGAGCGGCCAGGCCGGGAGTGGCCAGGCCAGGAGTGGCCAGGCCTGGAGCAGCAGCAGCCAGGTCCAGAGCAGCCAGGCTGGGAGCGGCCAGGCCTGGAGGAGCCAGGCCCAGAGAAGCCAGGCCCAGAGCAGCCAGGCTGGGAGCAGCCAGGCCTGGAGCAGCAGCAGCCAGGCCTGATGCAGCCAGGCTGGGAGCGGCTAGGCCCAGAGCAGCCCAGAGCATCCAGGCCGGGAGCAGCCAGGCCCAGAGCAGCTGGGCTCGGCACAGCCTGGCCCAGAGCAGCAGGGCCCAGAGCAGCCGGGTTGGTAGCAGCCAGGCCCAGAGCAGCAGCAGCCAGGCCGGAAGCAGCCAGGCCCAGAGCAGCAGCAGCCAGGCCCAGAGCATCCAGGCCAAGAGCAGCCAGGCCCGGAGCAGCCAGGCCGGGAGTGGCCAGGCCCAGAGCAGCCGGGCTTGGCACAGCCTGGCCCAGAGCAGCTGGGCCCAGAGCAGCAGGGTTGGGAGCAGCCAGTCGTGGAGCAGCAGCAGACAGGCTGGGAGCAGCCAGGCCCAGAGCGGCCAGGCCTGAAGCAGCTGGGCCTAGAGCAGATGGGTCAGCAGCATCCAGGCCCGGAGCAGCAGCAGCCAGGCCCAGAGCAGCCAGGCTGGGAGCAGCCAGGCCTGGAGCAGCAGCATTTGAGCCACGAGCAGCAGCGGCCAGACCCAGAGCAGCTGGTTGTGGAGCATCCTGGAGCAACAGAGGCCAGGCCTGGAGCAGCTCCCTCCTTGCCTGCCCCTCCCCCACGGCTGCCTCTCAGACATGGCTGGAAACTTTTGGGGGAACTTGAGGGTCTACTGAATCAAGTGATGAAGGCTTAGATCTGGATGTGTTGAGTTGTTGTAGTGCTGGGGTGTTGATCTGCGAGTGCCTTGTGTGGGGTCTGGTTGAGGTAGGTTGATCTATTTGGAAATGTCTTTTGTGTGAAGTGTATACTTGGGCATGTGGAGGTATTATTGATTTGAGAAAATGCTAAGTAATTGATTTACTACCTGAAAAATTTAAAGTTCTGAAAGTTTAAGGTCTCTTGCCAAAAAAAGGTTTTAAAGCTAACACCTTAATTTTAATGGAGAAAGTGGAGGATAAGCCCTTCCCACCCAGAACAGGCAATCCAATTCCAGCCAGCAGCTATCTTTAAACAATGTGTTCATTTATATTTGAATGGCTACACCTTTTGATAGCCTAAGGGCAAGTTTACATGTAAACAAGTTTGCTTCTCAGTTCCCAGGGCAGAAAAAACAAGGTTTAAAATTATTAGATTTTAAAATTTATTCTTAAAAATATAAAAGTTTATTAATTAAAAACAAACAAACAAGGAAATTAAAAAACCTGATGAACAATATTAACTGTTGATTATAGTAGAATCAGAGATTGGGAGAGGAGTAGACTGACAATTCTCGGGGAAAAGGGGAGTAGTGGATGTAGGAAGAGACTGAACATAAACTGTGCACCTATGGATGAGGACAGTGGGGAGTGGGGAAAGGGCAGAGAGTGGGGTGGGAACCTGGTGGAGGGGGGAAGAAATGAGGAACTTTTGTAATAATATGAACAATAAAGACTGATATAAATAAATAAATAAATAAATAAATAAATAAATAAATGCCATGTAAGTGTGGTCAAATTATGTATCGGGGGAAACAGAAACATATATCTTATAAAATATTTGGTTAATAATACAATGCATTTTCACTTAAGTAAAATAATTAAAACACTGAAAATATGCATGCTAACAAGAAAAGAAGGTATACTAAATGATAACTGTTCTGATGTTTTATCTTGGCATCAAGGAAACTAACACACTCATACATTATTTAAAATAACATCTCATTTTCTTCAGCATTTGGAGAAATGTACTGTAAATCTTTTATTAGTAATGTTCTTCAAAGTATTCCTAAGCATTCTATTTATGAAATAATTTTTAAAATTAAATAGAAGGGGTAGAAAGCTAAATACCCTGTTTCCCTGAAAATAAGACAGTGTCTTATATTAATTTTTGCTCCCAAAGATGCCCTACGTCTTATTTTCAGGGGATGTCTTATTTTTCTATGAAGAAGAATAGGATACACATTTATTGTTAAATGAAAATAAAGGAAATTTATTACCTGTATACGGTACAGTAGTTGTCAACACAAACCAGACAAACTGTGAATCAAGAATTTACTCATTTATTCAATGACAATCATGTCATCATCTTCTGGAACATCATCATAACAATCCAATTCCTGAATTTCCTGGTGAATTTCTTTACTACATTTCGTTCAGAATCAGTGGACCAAATCTTTCATGTTTAGCATAGGGGGGGCCTTATTTTCGGGAGGATGCCTTATATTTCATTCAGAAGGAAACCTGTAAGTAGGTCTTATTTTCGGGGAAACATAGTATGTACCATAATGTGATCCCAGACAATGACTAGATTGCATTTTTAAAAGATATATCATATTAAAACTGAATAACTTCAATGAAATTGTTAAATATTTATACTAGCATATCTTGACATTATTAAGATGTTCAATATAATGTTACATATAACATCATGCAAAATCCATTCAAAGTGGATGAGCCATGAACACTGTCAAAATGACTGGCTGATAAATAGCATAATGTTTAATGAAAAATAACAATGTGTCAAGTTTATGAGACGGCCTCCAGCTGAGTGCCACAGAATCTGTAATGTTTTCAGATACCTTAGAAATTCTCATGTGATCCGAAAAAGAATCAACAGCATAAAAATTATAAGTAAATGTCACTTTTCAACCTTGTAGGTTTTTTTTATGTGCCATACAAAAATAAAATTAATAAAATATTTTTATATATTCAGGTTTACATAATTTAATTTGTAATGTATCTCTTCTTTTTGCTTTTTCTTCTTTCAAACCTTTACAGGTATTGGGGAACTCTCTGCTGATTTAAATTTTCATTAAAATGTACAAAGGAAATATTGTAATATCTCACTACCCATACTTTTATAGTAAGAAATTTAATTTAAATAATTATAATTTTTATTCTTCTTTTGTTTATTTTATATTAATAGTCAGGAAAAAATATCAAGAGAAAAAAATGTTACTATAAACCTACAGTATGGTTGTAAAAGTAACTATACTCATATTTATGTGTAAATTGTGTCTAACATCTATAACTATTTTCAAATAGATAGTCTATAAGAAAAAATGTTTTTATTTTCAATGAATAAATATCATTATTTGTTAAGTGCTCTTTATTCTTCCTAATATTTTATTTCTTTTCAATTGTATTTTAAATGTTATTCTTCTCATTACATAAGAAATAGATTTGTCTATTGCATTGATTTTTTAAGTATTTCATTTTCTGTACCTTTGAGTCTTTTTCTATTATTTTTTTTCACTTCTACTCTTATTGTCATTATCCTTTCTTTAGAGTTACTTTTATTTATGATTTTATTTTTTAATTCTTTATTGTTTTCTCCCAGCCTGCTTCCACCCACACCCTCAGCCCTGGATTTCAACCCCCTATTATTTGTGTCCATTGGTTATGCTTATCTCATAAAATAAAAGTGTAATATGCAAATTGGACAAACCTTGGAACTGGTCTCTATGTTGTGCACTGATCACCAGGGGGCAGACACTCAACACAGGAGCTTCCCCCTGGTGGTCCATGCACTTGCACAGGGGGAGCACTGCTCAGCCAGAAGCCGGGCTCATGACTGGTGAGTACAGTGGTGGTGGCAGGAGCCTCTCCTGCCTCTGCTACAGATGAGCAGTTAGGAAGTTAGAACTTCTGGACTGCAAGAGCCCCAGCCTGAGAGAGGGATGTCTAACTGCTGTCTTAGGCCTGATTTCCCCAGCAAGTGGACATCACCAGAGGCATCCCGGACTGTGAGAGGGCACAGGTCGGGCTGAGGCCCCCAATCCAGTGCATAAATTTTGTGCACTGGGCCTCTAGTCTTACATAATAAAAGGCTAATATGTAAATAGATTGAATGTCAGAATGACCAGTTGCTATGATGTGCACTGACCACCAGGGGGCAGATGTTCAATGCAGGAGCTGCCCCCTGGTGGTCAGTACACTCCCACAGGGGTAGTGCTGCTCAGCCTAAATCTCTGAGCTAGACTCACGGCTGGCAAGCCCAACAGTGGCAGGGCTAAAGGTGTCTGATTGATGGTTTAGGCCTAATTTCCCCATGGAGAGTGGGCCTAAACTGTCAGCCGGACATCCCCTCAGGGCTCCTGAAGCATGAGAGGGTGCAGGATGGGCTGACAGAACCCCCCTAAGTGCCTGAATTTTGTGCACTGGGCCTCTAGTCCTATCTAATAAAAGAAAAATATGCAAATTGACTGTCACTCCAACACACAAGGTGGCTGCCCCATGTGTTCACAAGATGGCCACCACAAGATGGCCAGCAGGGGAGAGCAGTTGGGAGGGACCAGGCCTGCAAGGGAGGGCTGTTAGGGGTGACCAGGCTGGCGGTGGAGCAGTTAGGCATCAATCAGGCTGTTAGGAGTGGTTAGGGGGTGATCAGGCTGACAGGCAGAAGTGGTTAGGGGCAATCAGGAAGGCAGGCAGGAGAGCAGTTGGGAGCCAGCAGTCCTGGGTTATGGGTGGGGTCACTGCCTTAGCTAGGATTAGGGATCTGGGCAGACTCAAGGATGTCAGTGACTGAATTGTGTGGCTTTGGGACAAGGACCATTCCCCCCACTTTCCTGCTCATTTAAAAAAATAAAATAGAATAATTTGAAAGATAATAAAAAGAAAAAAGAGAGAGGAGCCACATATATAAAATAAGAAATTAAAGAGGTGAAATGGTAATTAACACTAAATACAACAGATTGTAAAAAAATATTATGAACAATTACATGCCAATAAATAGAACAATGTGGATGAAATAGATGAATTCTTAGAAATATACAATCTTCCAAAACTGAATCAGAAAGAATAAAAAAATCTGAATATACAGATTTACAACTAGTGAAATTGAAGCAATAATAATAAATAAATAAATAAAAACTCCCCTCAAAAATATCTCTTGACAAGATGTTTTCAAAGAAGAATTATACCAAAACCTATTTTTCTCAAGTTATTCCAGAAAATTATATAAAAGACATACATTTGACAAGGCCAGCATTATCCTAATTCCAAAACCAAATAAAGATACTACAAAAAGACGCAGAAACCCGTTTGTCTAGGTGGTAGAGCATCGGTCTGTGGACTGAAAGGTCTTAAGTTCGATTCCGGTCAAGGGCATATATCTTGGTTGTGGGCACATCCCCAGTAGGGGGTGTGCAAGAAGCAGCTGGTCGATGTTTCTAGCTCTCTATCTCTCTCCCTTCCTCTCTGTAAAAAATCAATAAAATATATTTTTTAAAAAAAGATATTACAAAAAGAGAAAATCATAGACCAATACCCTTGATGAATATAGATGCTAAATTCCTCATCAAAAATATTAAAATATTAACAAATCAGATCTAGCAATACATTAAAAAAATCATATACCATGATCAAATGGGATTTATTCCAGGGATATAAGGTTGTATAATAGCTGCATATCAATAAGTTCATACATATTTTTCTGCTCATCAATTCATTAATAAACTTAGAAACATAATGCTGTATCAGTATTTTCTTACTTAATTACAAATATTTATAAAACTTGCTTCTTCTTAATAAAAAATGAAATTGTTTAAATTATTTTGCTCATTTAACAACAACAAAAAACTCATCAAAAGGCAAAAACGTATGAAGTATTTTAGAACCATTAATAATAAAACATTACTTGTACCTGTCCTATTTTCCCAACACTTATTAAGAAGACTGTCTTTATGCAATTGTATACTCTTGTCTCCTTGTAAAATATTGTGTGTAATGGCTTGGGTTAATTTCTGGGTTCACAGTTCTATTTCATTTATTTTTATGCCTGTTCTTGTGCCAGTACCAGGCTGTTTTGAGTTCAGTAGCTTTGTGGTATAACTTGATATCTGGTATTCTAATTCCTCCAATTTTGTTCTTCTTTCTCATTATTGCTGCAGCTATTCAGGATCTTTTTTGGTTCCATATAAATTTTTGGAGTGTTTGTTCATGATCTGTGAAATATGCTATTTGTATTTTAATAGGGATTGCATTAAATCTATAGATCACTCTGGATAGTATGGACATTTTAATGATATTGATTATATCAATCCCAGAACATGGATCTTAGAAGAAACTATAAGCAGCAAAATCTCAGACAGCTCTCATAGCAATATGTTTACAGACACATCTCTTAGTGCAAGGGAAACTGAGGAGAAAATGAACAAATGGGACTACATCAAAATTAAAAGCTGCCACACAGCAAAAGAAGCCATCACCAAAATAAAAAAAGAGCCCACTGCATAGGAAAACATACTTGCCATTGATACATCCAATTAGGGGTTACTATAAGAAAATATATAAGGAACACATGCAATTTAACAAAAGGAAGACAAACAATCCAATAAAATAATAAGCAAAGGTCCTAAATAGACACTTTTTTCAAAGTGGACATACAAAAGGCCAAGAGACATATGAAAGATATTCAAAGTCATTAATCATTAGAAAGAAGCAAATCAAAATGACAATGAGGTATCATCTCACATGTGTCAGAATGACTGTCATCAACAAATCAACAAAAGACCAGAATGTGGAGAAAAGGTAACCCTAGTACAATCTGCTTGGAATGTTGACTGTTATAGCCACTGTGAAAAAGAGTTTGGAGTTTCCTCAAAAAAATAAATATAGAACTCCCATTTGACCAAGTGATCCCACTTCTGGGAATATAGCCTAAGAAACCTGCAACACCAATCAGAGAGAATACATGTACCCCTGTGTTAGTAGAAATGCAATTTACAATAGCTAAAATTTGGAAACAGCCCAAGAGCCCATCAGTAGATGAGTGGATAAACAGCTGTGGTTTGTTTACACTATATAATACTATGCATCTGTACAAAGGAAGGATCTCTTACCCTTTCAGAAAGCATGGATGGACCTGGTGAGTATTAGACTAAGCGAATAAGACAGTCAGAGAAAGTATCACACGGTCTCACTTATGTGAAATATAAAGAACAAAATAAACTGATGAACAAAATAGTTCTAGAGATATTTAAGTATTGAACAGACCATCAAATCTCGGAGGAAAAGGAGTATGAGTGGGTGGAAAGAGATCAACAAAAGAATTTGTATATGCATAACCCCTGGTCACAGACAATAGGGTGGTGAAGACCTGGAGTGGGGGATGGGTGTGGGCTAGAAGGGGTCAATGTGAAAAAAAGGGGGACATATGTAATACTTTCAACAACAAAGATAAAGATTAAAAAAAAATAATAGTCCATTACTTACCAATAAACAGTCTTCTCATAATCGGTAAATCCTTCCCATAAAAGTCAGCTTTAAAAGTTGATTTATAATACAATGTGTTCTAGAAAACTTTTGTAATTTTTCTAGTAAGCATTTAAGAATTTTAATCACTTGTACATTCCCACTAGCAATGAATGAAGTTTCTTTTCTTTTCAAATATATTTTTATTGATTTCAGAGAAGGAAGAGCGAGAGAGAGATATATAAACATCAATGATGAGAGAGAATCATTGATTGGCTGCCTCCTGCACTCCCTCTGGGGATCGAGCCCGCAACCCAGGCATGTGCCCCTGACTGGAATTGAACCTGGGACCCTTCAGTCTGCAGGCCATAGCTCTGTCCTCTGAGCCAAACAACTAGGACAAGTTTCCTTTTTCTGCACAACCTTTCCAAGACTGGCAATTTCTTGCTAGGTTGGCAATAAATTAACAAACAAGAACACCAAACAAACAAAAACTTATAGAAACGAACAGCAGTGTGGTGGTTACTAGAGGGGAGGGGGATGGGGTGGCATTATACATTAAATCCTCAGACCTTATTCATATTATATTTGAAAGTTTGCATCATATATACTGAAATTTCAAGCAATAACAACGTCCTGTTTTTTACAATTCTGTCAGATTCCAGGGCAGCCTTTCTGCTGTCTTGGCCTGAGTGCACGCCTACCCAGATGGGTTCAAGGTTATGGGGGAAACCGAGAGGCTTCTCCCAACACAGTGATAACAGGGCAGCACTCCAAGACAGCAAAGCGGAGGCTGGAAGCCTATCCTTGAAAGATCCATAACATCACTTCTGCCACCTTCTGTTCATTCATCCACTCAAGTCACAAGGCAAGCTCAGATGTACAGGATGTGGAAAAAGACTGTACCTCTTGTTGGGAAGATCAAAAATGTCACATTGGAAAAAGGCATGTAAGTGAGAATGGGAGGAATGTGTGACCATATTTGTACCTATATTTTCAAATTGATTAAATCCTCTTTATTGATATCTAATATATTACAGAGTGATATTTCTACATTACTATTGAACTAAGTTCTATGCATACCACATGAATTATTAAACCTACTAGTTTTCTTTCCCTCTTACCAAGAGTATCTAGTGCTATTGAAGTCCACATCCTGACCCCAAAGACAGATTCTTAATTTTCTTTTTTAATTATATATTTTGTTTTTCATTTTGCAAAGAGGATTAGGTGGCCAGTGAAATTGTGCTCCTTTTGTGTAGCTGCTGAAAAGTGGCCACACAGTCAGAAACTACAATACCTTTTTCTCTCTTTTACCTAAGGGAGCTTATGACATTGCATTTGGCTAAAGAAATTAAGGAGAAAAAAATAGATGCTCTGGTTGACCCAGATCTTAAAAATCGCATTGGGCCCAGGCCGAGTGGCTCAGTTGGTTGAGCATCTTCCAGTGCACCAAAAGATTGCTGGTTTGATTCCCAGTCAGGGCACAGGCCTCGGTTGCAGATTCAATCCTCTGTTGGGGTGAATGCTGGAGGCAACCAATTGGGTACCAAATGTATGATCACCATGTCTTATTACCTAGTCTATCCTGTGATGCCATCTGTAATGTATTCAAATGTTGAACAATGTTTTTGCCCCACTAATATGAGAATTTAAATGTCTAACTCTGTGATTATGCAGCGAATGTTTCTTTTGTTTTGATCTAGATTTCTTTTATTACAGGGCAAATGGACCAGATAAAATTTGTAATCTTTTTCTTTGTAACTATATCATGCATGAGTTGCAGTTACTTTTATAACCACTCTTTTAATGATATATTAAAGAACATGCTATTTAGGTGGGTTTTTGTTGTTGTTGTTGTTTTGTTTTGTTTTTTCAGAAATAGCTGTAAAATATGTGCGTGGTTGTGGATTTTAGGATTTTATTTCTAAAAAAAGAAAAACATTAAAAAGTTAAAAAATGGGGGATCCAAGATGGCTGCGCCCAGGTAAACACCTAGCCACAGCCGCACACAACAATTTCAATAAAATACAACTAAAATATAAAACGGACATTACCCAGAACTACAGGAAAGTTGACTGACTGGAAATTCTACAGCAAGAAGCAAAGAGAAAACCAGAAGGAAGCGCAGAGGAGCTGGAAAAGCCCAAGGTACAAAGACTTGGCACACAGAGAGGACGGAGTCGGAGAGGAGGGGGAGGCGGAGTGCCTGGCAGGCGTTCCCTAGCGGAAAGGAGATTAAACTTCTACTGTGCTGGGCCCCCGACTGCTCTGCACCCCAGTTCTAGGCCAGACCTCGGAGATTCAGGCTCAGCCATAGGGAGCCGGGCTGTAAGGTGGAACCCCGGGGAGCGGCGAAAGGAGGCGTGCACACTGCTCGCAGAGAGACAGTCGGCTGTGCCATGGGATTACCCTGATGGGAAGGAGACTGGGGCTCCAGATTGCTCTGAACGCCACCTCCAACTCCACTTCCAACTGAACTGAACCCCAATACCGGGCTCATTGGGAGAAAGCATAGACTGTTTGGTAGCAGGCGAAAATTGAGGGCGCCTTTCTCTCAGAGGCGCCGGCAGCAAGCACTGAAGGACCCACATAGGGCTGGGCTAACGGAAGCCAAAGCTGCAGGCTCACCCTGAAACCCCGTTCCATCTGTAACTGAGAAATGCGACAACAAAATAGATCACAAACAAAAGAAATGGAGGACAAAAAGTGTCTGGATATAGAGTTCAAATCTACGCTTATAAGGTTTTTCAAGAATTTCCTAGAAAGATGGATAAGACCTATGAGGATATGAAAAGAGATCAACTAGAATTAATAAGGAGTCATCAAGAAATGATAAAGGATCAACAAGAAATAAAGAATACATTGTCTGAAATAAAAAAATATTTTACAGAGTCCTAAAAACAGAAGGGGAAATCGCAAGAATCAAGTCAAAGATTTGGAACATAAAGAGCCAGAAGACACTCCTCCACAGAAGCTAGAAGGCAAGAGAATCCAGAAAATTGAAGATAATGAAAGAAACCTCTGGGACAACTTCAAGCGAACCAACATCAGAATTATGGGATTCCCAGAAGATGAGAGAGAGCAAGATATCGAAAACATACTGAAAAAAATAGTGACAGAAAACTTCCCCCACCTGGTGAAAGAATTAGACTTACAAGTCCAGGAAGCACACAGAACTCCAAACAAAAGGAATCCAAAGAGGACCACACCAAGACACATCATAATTAAAATTCCAAGAGCAAAAGACAAAGAGAGAATATTAAAAGAAGCAAGAGCAAAGAAGGTAGTTACCTATAAAGGAGCACCTATATGATTGTCAGCTAACTTCTCAACAGAAATCATGCAGGCCAGAAGGGAATGGCAAGAAATATTCAAGGTGATGAATAGTAAGAACCTACAGCCAAAGATAATCTATCCAGCAAAGCTATCACTCAGAATCGAAGGTCAGATAAAGAGCTTGACTAATAAAAAAAAGCTAAAGGAGTTCATCAACACCAAACCAGAATTATATGAATTGCTGAAGGGGGTTCTTTCAGAAGAGAAAGTAAACAAAGATAAAAATTATGAACAACAAATACGTAACTATTAACAAGTGAATCTAAAAACCAAGGAAATTAAAAAAAAAAAATCTGATGAACAATAGTAATTGTTGAATATAATAGAATCAGAGGTATGGAAGGGGAGTGAACTGACGATTCTTGGAGAAAAGGGGAGAGGGGGGCGTGGGAAGAAACTGAACATAAACTGTGCACCTATGGATGAGGACAATGGGGAGAGGGGAAAGGGCAGAGGGTGGGGTGGGAACCTGGTGGAGGAGAGCAAGGGTGGGGGAGGAAGGAACATTTGTAATAATATGTACAATAAAAACTTATTTAAAAAAAAATTTAAATAATGACCAAATAAAAACCTGATATGATAGTTGGGATATATTTAAATATTCATCCTATTATATTTAGGTTCACCAAAAAGTGCATGTTATGATATTCTCAGATTGGAATTGAAACATGGTGTTCTGCATTAAATTTAAGATATGCAAATTTATGTAAAGTTAAAAAAAAGAAACCAAATTCATATAATTAAATACTTGTCATGTGCAAATGTTTCTTTTACTACAGAAAACTGCTCACTATTTTATAAAGTTGCTCTTTTATGATATCGGTTTGTATTAAGCATCAAACAATAAGATATGAAGCGACTGTGATCATTTTTGCCCATTATGAGCTAAGATCCATTTCACTTTCTGAGTGATAACATTGCCTAACTGTAGTGGAAACCTTTTATAAGATTGAAAAAGCCCATTTGGCATTGGATCTGAGAAGGTCTGGAGGGCACAGTTTAGTTATGTTTTCTTTTTTAATTCTTAAAAGAAAATTCCTTCAAAAAGATTTTAAAGGTTAAATATGTATAGAGAAAGAGAATATGGTAAAAGAGGACTTCTCAGAGCAAAAGAGAACAATCACAACGAGCCCTTTTGTGCTACATGATTATTGATAATCTTTACTGGAAACCCTCGTCACGTTGAACATTAATTATGCAATCATTCTAACCTAAGAATTGTTCACTGATTTTTAGTTTTAGAATAAACTTATAGTTGAAGAGCAGAAGGCAGTTTTCTCTACCCTGTTTCCCTGAAAATAAGACAGTGTCTTATATTAATTTTTGCTCCCAAAGATGCGCTAGGTCTTATTTTCAGGGGATGTCTTATTTTTCCATGAAGAAGAATACGATACACATTTATTGTTAAATAAAAATAAAGGAAATTTATTACCTGTATACGGTACGTTAGTTGTCAACACAAACCAGACAAACTGTGAATCCTACAGTATCAAGAATTTACTCATTTATTCAATGACAATCATGTCATCATCTTCTGGAACATCATCAGAACAATCCAATTCCTGAATTTCCTGGTGAATTTCTTGTGACTCCATTTCTTTCAGAATCAGTGGACCAAATCTCTCATGTTTAGCCTATGGGGTGGGGGGACTTATTTTCAGGGGGATGCCTTATATTTCACTCAGAAGGAAACTTGTAAGTAGGTCTTATTTTCGGAGGATGTCTTATTTTCGGGGAAACACGGTAGAAAATGAGATGTGCATTTCACAACCCTTGATGTTATATAGACAATGATAATAGAGAGAAAATTATCATACATAATACAGATTTGGGGATTTCTAGAAAATACAGATACAACTAATTTGAATGAATAAAATTAAAATTTTAAAATAGTGTTATAAAAATAAATTAAAGAAATGACAATAATTGTATATCTAACCACACAGATTCATGAAAACTTTCTAAAATTTTCCTCTTTCATTGTCTATAGTCAATTCATGTTGTCTAAAATTGATAAATCAAGGACAGAGATTTAAAAAAGCATTGAAAATTATTAAATGGGGTGAGATGGACCAATAGACTTTCTTTTCAGTTTTATTCTATTCTCAAGTACATGTATTAGTTTTATAATAATCATGAAGTAAAAACAGAACACTACAATATTAAGATACATGTGTTCTTTTCTGATTATGCTGACAAATATTTAAAACAATACAATCCATTGTTATTAATTCAGGTAAGAAAACAAGGCAAATTGATGCAGCCATAATAGGTTCTGAGATGAGAAAAACATTAATTTTGTTAATTCGTTTCTTGTCTTTAAAAATAAGTGGCATTAATAAAACATAAATAGTAATGTACTAAGTTAATGAAATACTTAATTGAACAATTGGTTTTAGGCATATCTGGCAGTTATTTATGTGTTTGGCATTTCTAACATCAATACTTTGTGTATTCTTAATTGTTCACAAGTAGAACTTTTTTCTAAACATATTCCTGCGGACTGAATGTTTGGGTCCCCTCAAAATATATATTTTGAGGCCCCAGTCACCCACATGATTGCCTTTGGAGGTGAGGCTTTTGGGAGGTAATTCCATTTAGACTAGTTTAGTACTATAAGGGTGGAGACTCATGGTGGAATTAATGTCTTTATTAAAAGGCAGAGGCCCAAGCCTTCCCTCTCTCTCCTATGTAGGACACAAAGAAATGAGCAATAGGCTGAAACCGGTTTGACTCAGTGGTAGAGCATCGGTCTGTGGACTGAAAGGTCCCAGGTTCGATTCCGGTCAAGGGCATGTACCTTGGTTGCGGCCACATCCCCGGTAGGGGGTGTGCAAGAGGCAGCTGGTCTATGTTTCTCTCTCATCTACATTTCTAGCTCTCTATCTCTCTCCCTTCCTCTCTGTAAAAAATCAATAAAATATATTAAAAAAAAAAAAAAAAGAAATGAGCAATAGGTTTCTTAGAAGAACCAAACCATATTGGTATTCTTTTAAAATATATATATATTTGCACTGAGTGGCCATATTATAATGATCTCTGAGTGCATAATAATCTGGACACTCAGTGCATATTTTATATAATAAAAGGCTAATATGCAAATTATCCCCTCGACCAGGAGTTTGACCAGAAGGCAGGCTGGTCAACCACCCAAGGCCCCTCCTCCTGGCCAGGCTGGCTGGACCTCATCCATGAACAAATTTATGCACATGCACAGAGATCATAATAATCTAACAATCTGGCCACTCAGTACATATATATATATATATATATATATATATATATATATATATATATATATTAACAGGTAATATGCAAATTAACTGTCATTCCATCACAAAGATAGTGCCACTCATAGCCACAGGATGGAAGTACCCAGTCTCCTCAGCCCCACTGGAATCCCCCAGTCCTGGGAGGGTGGCCACTGAGAGTAGGCAGCATGAGCAGCCCAATGGAATGCTTGCTTTATCGCTGTGGTGATGCTGTAAGTGTTCTGCCTGGCCTTGGAGGACCTCTGGGCAACAGATGTGGAGCAGCTGGGGTGGGACGCTTATTTCATCTCCATGGCTATGAGGCAAGCATCTCACCCCAACTATGGAGATCCTCTGGGCAGCAGGCACAAAGTGACCAGGCCCCACAGAGAGCAGAAAACCACAGGGAGTGGGCCTAGCTGTCAGGGTTCCCAGATTTGAGAGGGTGCAGTGATCCACCCCTTATGCATAAATTTTGTTCACTGGGCCTCTAGTACATATATATATTAGGTGTATTGGTTAACAATGTGGGGTTTTCTCAATAGAGAGAGTTACACATGTTAATATATATGCAATTTATATGTATGTTGCTTTGTTGTGTTGAAGCTTCAAAACTGATATCATATGCCAATTTTCAGAAGGTATTAACATCATAGAAATTTTTAGACTTAAAAATGGCAAATTGCATGCCAAAAAAGAGCATTTGTGGGAAGTTTTAATTCATCACTTTATTTAGAAGAAAGTTATTGTATACTTCAGGAAGCTTATGATGAACATACTCCATCTCAAGATACTTGTGAACATGCTTTAAAAGTGATGATTTCAATGTGAAAGACAAATAACATCAAGGTCAATGGAAAACGTTTGAAGACCAACAATTATAAGTATTATTGGGTGAAAATGCATGCCAAACTCAAAAACAACTAAAAAAAGATTAAAAATTGTTCAGCAAACAATTTATGAGCATTTGCAAGCAATGGGAAAGATTTTTATTTTTATTTTTATTTATTTATTTATTTTAATATATTTTATTGATTTTGTACAGAGAGGAAGGTAGAGAGATAGAGAGTTAGAAACATTGATGAGATAGAGTCATCGATCAGCTGCCTCTTGCACACCCCCTACTGGGGATATGCCCGCAACCAAGGTACATGCCCTTGACCGAAATCGAACCCGGGTCCCTTCAGTCCCCAAGCCGACGCTCTATCCATTGAGCCAAACCGGTTTCAGCGGGAAAGATTTTTAAAAGAAGAAAAATTGGTGCCACATCAACTGAAGGAAAGACAAATGGGAATCTGAAAAGTCATCAGTAAAATGTTGCTTCAATGGCATGAAAGAAAGTCTTTTTTGCATCAAATTGTGACTGGTGATGAAAAGTGGATTTATTTTAAGAATCCTAAATGCACAAAATCATGTGTTGATCCAGGTCAACCATCAACATCTACTGCAAGGTCAAATTGCTTCAGAAAGAAGACAATGCTCTGTGTTCGGTGGGATCAGGAATGTGTGGTGTATTATGAGCTTCTAAAACCAGGTGAAACCATTAATACTGATAGTTACCATCAACAAATAATAAATTTCAACCACTCTTTGATGGTGAAAAGACCAGATTGGGCCAGAAGACACCGCAAAGTAATTTTGCTTCATGATAACGCACCATCATACACTTCAAAACCAGTTAAACACACATTAAAATATCTTGCCTGGGAAGTATTTACCCACCCACTGTATTCACTAGACCTTGCTCCTTCAGATTGTTCTGATCAATGGCACATGCACTTTTTAAAAAATATATATTTTATTAATATTTTACAGAGAGGAAGGGAGAAGGATAGAGAGTTAGAAACATTGATGAGAGAGAAATATCAATCAACTGCCTCCTGCACACCTCCTACTGGAGATGTGTCTGCAACCAAGGTACATGCCCTTGACTGGAATCAAACCTAGGACCCTTCAGTCCACAGGCTGATGCTCTATCCATTGAGCCAAATCTGTTAGGGCTGGCACACACACTTTCTGAGCAGCACTTGAAAATGTACAAAAAAGTGGAAACTTGGATCTCTGAATGGTTTGCCTCAAAACAAGAAAAGTTCTATTGGTACGGTATCCACAAATTACCTGAAAGATGGGGGAAATGTGTAGCTAGTGATGGATATTACTTTGAATAAAGCACTTTTGATGTTTTTCTTGAAATTATAGTGTTTTCTTGGATTACAAAATTCACATTATTACTTAGTACACCATATATATAAAATCAATTATATATATATATATATATATATATATATATATATATATATATATATATGTAATTGGTTTTAGAGAAGAAGGGAGGGGGAGAGAAAGAAAGAAGCATCAATGATGAGAGAATCTTGATAGGCTACCTCCTGTACAATCCACACTGGAGATTAATATTGCAGGCCAGGCATGTGGCCTGACCTAGAATTGAACAATGACCTCCTGGTTCATAAATTGAGGCTTAACCACTGAGCCATGCTGGCCGGGCCCATCCTGGTCATTCCTAATCTTGGGCTTCCCAAGCTACTTCTAGTACTGAGAGGAACAACTTGCACTGTTTAATCTGCCAGTCTATGGTGATTTGTCAAAGCCTCATGAACTGACCAAACCCTATGAACCAAATTAAAATAATGTTAAGTGATCCAAACTTCATGGTGTAAATTTCCATATTTTTCTTTCTAAATTTTCACATAAAATTATTTTGCTATATTTTATTTTCCCTCCTTCCCCTCTCCACCCTCTGAGATAGTTAAGTTTTATTTGCATCTGGTAATCAACAACAGCTAAACATCTATCTTCTAAAGCAGAAATAAAAAAAATATATATATATTTTTCATCTTTCCAAAACCATGCATCTTTTAAGCTACTATTTTTATTTTTATCAAGAATGCATACTTATGCCAAAACTGGTTTGGCTAAGTGGATAGAGTGTTGGTCCACGGATTGAAAGGTTCCAGGCTTGATTCTGGTCAAGGGCACGTACATTGGCTGCGGGCACCCCATTAGGGAGTGTGCAGGAGGCAGCCAATCGATGTTTCTCTCTTATTGATATTTCTAGCTCTCTCCCTCTCCCTTCTTCTCTGTAAAAAATCAATGAAATATATTTTTTAAAAATAATGCATACTTATGTTTCATAAATTTCTTTTACCTATTACATCAATTCTATCAATTCCAAGTTTTATTTATTGGAGAGATAAAGTTTTAGCAAATTTTCATAATCTGGAGATAAGGTTTTTTCTCTCCTTTCTTCCTTCCTCTTTTCTCCTTCCTTCTTTTCTTCCTTCCTTCCTTCCTTCCTTCCTTCCTTCCTTCCTTCCTTCCTTCCTTCCCTCCTTTCTTTCCTTCTTTCTTTCCTTCTTTCTTTCTTTCTTTCTCTTTTTAATTTACTGATAGACTTTTAAATATTCCTTAATTTTTAAATAATTTATGTAAAAAAATCAGTTCATTAATTTATTGACCTACCACCTGTTCTCCATATCTATGTGCTTGATTTATTTGCTTCACATATAAGAGAGGTTACACATTATTTGTCTTTCTCTATCTAAGCTGTTTCACAGAGCATAATGCCAGGAACATCAATGTTGTCACAAACACCAATATTTTTATGGTTAAATAATATTATATTATATTTATAATCTCATATTTTATTTATCTATTCACCTATCATTGGATGCTTATGTTGTTCCCCTATCTTGGCTATTAAAAATGTTGCTGCATGCCCAGCTGGTGTGGCTCAGTGGTTGGGCATTGACCTATGAATCTGGAGGTCACGGTTCAATTCCCAGGCAGGGCACATGCCTAATTGTGGGCTCCTTCCCCAGTGTGGGGTGTGCAGGAGGCAGCCGATTCATGGTTCTCTCATCACGGACGCTTCTATCTCTCTCTCCCTCTCTGAGATCAATAAAAATGTTTTCTACAAATGTTGCTGCAATGAATATCTGAGTGCTTATGTATTTTTTTCAAGTTAATGTTCTCATTTTTTTTGGATAAATATCCAGAAGTGGAATTGCTGGATCATATGGTAGTTCTATTTTTAATGTTTTGAGGAAACACCATCAAATTTTCCACGGTGACTCCACCAATTTACATTTCCACCAGCATTACACAGGCTTCCCTTTTTTCCACATCCTTGCCAACTTGTAATTTCTAGTCTTTTTCATAACCATTCTATTAGGTGTGAGACAATATCTCACTGTGGTTTTGATTTGCATGTACCTGGTGATCAGTGATGTAGAGCATCTTTTTGTGTACTTTTTGGCTATCTGTATCTATTCATTAAAATACATCAATTAAGATCTTTGGTTATTTTTTTAATCTCGAGTTGTTATTGTGGGTTCTTTATATATTTTGCATATTAGCCTTTCATCAGATTTATATAATATGCAAATATATTCTCCCTTTCAGTAGGTTTTTTTTTTTTGCTTTGTTTGATGGTTTTCTTTGCTGTACAGGAGTTTTTTAGTTTGATATAGTCCCACTTGTTTATTTTTGCTTCTTTTGCCTTTGTTTTTGGTAACAAAAAGAGTTTACTCTCTATGTTTGTTTGTTTGTTGGAAGTTTTATGGTTTTAGGTCTTACATACAACTATTTAACCTATTTGAGTTCATTTAGTGTATGGTGTAAAATAGCGTTCCACTTTCATTCTTTTGCATGTGATTGTCCAATTTTCCATCACCTATTAGAGAGTATCCTTTCCCCAAATTTTATTAAATATTATCCTCAATATTTAGTGATTATTGGATGACTATTTATTTTGAAATTGTATATCTTTCTTTACTTATAATTTAATGTTTTCTAATCATGCTGGTTCTCTTTTTTTAAAGTTCTAGTAGAACAACATAAAACTATCCCCTAGTAACATGTGGGGGTAGCTGACTTATCTCTCTGTGTGTTTTTTTTTTTTTTTTTAATTTTTTTTTTTATGGTAATAATTTACTAAATCATTGGCTTCTTTCTTCAAACTGACAATTATGCTAAAACTCACCAGTTTCTACATTCTAATTTCAGACAATAATAGGTTTAATTCTGGGGCAGATATTCCTTTTCCTCTTTTACTTAATCCACCTTTGGTGTCTTTGGAGATGGAAAATTTTATCTCAGGTTTTCCTTTAGGTTTATTTTATGTCCTTAAATCCCTTGTTAAAAATACATTAGTAATGTTTAAATAATTTAACTTGTTTGCTCATGCTATCAACAACTGCTTAATTTGTGGAGAGTTGAAGAGACCTGACTATCCAGTTCTTTTGAAGGCATTTCTTCAATTCTTTTTTTTTAATTATTATTATTTTGTTAAATATTTGCATTTATTTCAGAGAGAAAGAGAGAGGGAGAGAGAAAAACAACAACAACACAACAATAATGAAAGAAAATCATTACAGGCTGCCCCCTGCATGGCCCTACTGGGAATTAAGCCAGCAACCTGTGTAGGTGCCCTCACTGGGAATCAAACTTTGATCTCTTCCATCAGAGGTGGACACTTAAACCCTGAGCAACACCAACCAGGCTCTGATTATTATTATTTTTTTTAAAGTAACCTAATTTTCTTTGTATTTGCTGACTGTATGCTTGACATCTATCTGTTATTACTCACACTGTCATTTGTGTATATATTCCTTCTCCATCATTTGGATCAATTTGTTTACTTTTTTCCAAGAATTCTTTAAGAGATTTGGTAAACTTACAGAAAATTTTATTTTATATTTGTACTTTTAAGAAGTATTAACTACAAAACTTTTATGGCATTTCAAGATATTTTAACTGATTCTTTTTCCATTCTAATTCAAACTCTAACCTTTCTAATTCAATGAATACATGATTCTATGGCATTAAGGCTGCTAAATATACTTTTGTAATTAGTTTCTTAAAGTTTGATATGTCTAATTTATTATGCATGTAAAATAATGGCTCAGAGCTGGCCCACTTCAAAAAAATATTAAATGTTGAATAATAATAGATTATTTGTTTAATTGCTTAGACATTTGCATTGATGTATTCCAAGGTCAAAAACTCATGCACTTAATAAAATATGATTGGGTTCAATTATCTCAAAGCCATTAAATTACATAACTTCAATAAAGTATCTCCATTATCAGTTTTTTGTGGACAGCTTGCAACTTCTCAGTTAATACTACTGCTAGTTTTACTGAAAGTGTTAGTTGTTTAAAGTTATTTCTATATAAATACAAGCTTGTATTAATTGTATTTAGCAAATACACATACAGATGATGCCAGTTTCAAGTGACTTTTACTCTAAAAATGTCCACTTTATTCTAAAAACCTCTGCAATATAACACATGTGCTAAGTGGACAGTTTTTATAAATGAGTTAAAAATATTGTCATGAAAGCTTTATATAAATGAAATCTTTGCTTCTGAATGAATGTCTTAAATATTAAATTACTTGGGTTTTGATTAATTCAAAAATGTTATTAAGGCATATCTAAACTCCTTATTAAATTCAATCATAACTGATTTAGAGAGATTTAGAAGGTAAACATAATTAAATCAGGATATCACAAGAATATCAATTCTAAAGTTCTCTAGAGTTGGTTTATATTTTAATATGATTAACCAACTCTTTATTTTTCCTATTGCAAAATAAGGAAAAGTAGATTTTATAGTTTAAAACTATATTTTCATCTAAATAATTATATAGACTCTAAATTTAAAGTTACCATCTTCTGACCTTTTGCTCACAGAAGAAATCATAAAAATAACAAATTATAGTTAAAATATTTTCAGTATAAGTAGTTATAAAACATAAAATTAAAAACATGCATTTATAATAAAATTTACAGAAATATCACATATTAAAAGGTCTTTATACCTTAATCTTGGAGTTTGTCTAAAGTTTTATTTTTATTTTGCAGTTCATTAGAGCATCCTACATTATTTAATTTAAAAATAATTTCTCTTTTTGTTTTTCAAAAAAAGAGATAATATATTGTGGGATGTGAGAGTATCTGATCTATATCTGGTTCTGTGGTTATTCGTGAACTTATAAAATATAATAAGAATCAGAAGAAAATTTAAGATTTTGACAGAGACATGTTTCTGATCAAGGATGATCTAAAGCAACAGATTCAAATCTAGAGAGCAGATGAATATTTTAATATATTAATTTATAAGTTCTTGATAGGTTGTATTATTTTGTTCCATTTAAAATTGTTCTACATTTAGAAAAAAATATTATTGTTACACATGAACTAAATTGTTATATAGTCATGAAAATCTAAGATTATATACCAAATGTATATCCTTAATCATAAGGTAGGTCTTCAGAGTTCAGAATAGCATCTGATTTCAGCAGCTAACTTACCGTATTTGTAAAATTGCTCCTGTTATACTAAAGGATACTACATTGAGAAACTTTAATGGTGTCACACCAAGCAAGTTGTTAACATAGAACATTCCAGTTGCAATCCATCACAATATGGAGTGATGTGTTTGGAGCTGAACTTAAGCAGAGTCATGGGTCAGAAGAATAACATTGTTAAGGTTGAAATAATGACAAAATTACCTATAGATAGGGATTATGTCAAACTAAAAAGCTTTTGCACAGTAAAAGAAACTATCAAAATAAAATAGGAACCCATTGTATAGGAAAACATATTCACCAAAATATTTATCTATAGGTGCTTAATTTCCAAAATATATAAAGAATTCATACAACTCAACAAAAGGAAGACAAGCAATCCAGTTAAAAAAATGGGCAAAATACCTAAATAGATACTTATCCAAAGATGACATAAAAATGGCCAATAGACATAAGAAAAGATGCTCAATTTCATTAATATTAGAAAAATGCAAATTAAAACTACTATGAGTTATCACCTCACATGTGCCAGAATGGTTACCATCAAAAAATGAAAATAAATTGTTTTGCTTGAATGTGGAGAAAAGAAAGCCCTGTTGGTGGGAATGCAGATTGGTATAGTCACTGTGGAAAGCAGTATGGAGTCACCTCAAAAAATCAAAAATGCAACTACAGTTTGACCCAGAGATTCCACTTCTGGAAATATATCTGAAGAAACCCAAAACATTAATTTGAAAGAACATATGCACTCCTATATTTCTTGCAGTTTTACTTACAATAGCTAAGGTTTGAAAGCAGCCCCAGTGCCCATCAGTAGATTAGTGGTTAAAACAGCTTTGGTACATTTACTCAATTGAATACTACTAGGATGCAAGAAAAGAAGTAATTCTTAAATTTTGTGGCAGCATAGATGAACCTGAAGAGTATTATGCTAAGTGAAATAAGCTAGTCAAAGAAAGACAAGTATATAATTTAACTTATTTGTGGAATCTAATGAACAATCCTATATAATGGAAAGGTAATATGAAAGTTGACTGAAAGGCTGAATGACCAGTTGCTATGATGTGCACTAACTATCAGGGGGAAGATGCTCAATGCAGGAGCTTCCCCCTACCCACAGGACCTGATCCCCTCACCAGGACCTGCCTGCCAACATCTTGATATTTTACCCAGCTGGCAGAATCCAATTGCCAGGTGGGGAATGGGGAACTGGTGGTGGGTGGCAGTGAATGTGGGCAGTGCGGCCAGCAGGCTCTGATCACCAGATGGTGAATGGGGAACTGGGGGTGGGTGGCGGAGTGGGTGGCGGGGCGACAATGAGCTGCCAAGAATGGCCAACCTCTTGGACCCTCCCTAGGACGGCTTCGGTCACTCAATGTCAAATGGGGATCCGAGGGTGGGTGGCGGTGGAGGCGGAGCTGGCACAGATTTCACGCTTTGGGCCTCTATTAAAGTAATAAAATAGATATATACACTTAGACGTGGGGAACAGCCTGACAGCTGTCAGAGGAGAGGTGGGGTTGGGGAATGGGGGTAAAAAAAATTTGAAGGAATTCAGCAATAATAAAATTCATATACACAGAAAACAGTATACTGATTACCAGAGGAAAAGGGGGATGAGGAGTAAGAGAGGGTAAAGATAGAGTAGTGATGGAGGAGACATTACTTGGGGTGTTGAATACACAATATAATATACAAATGTTATACTATAGAAATTTACACCTGAAATCTACAGAATTTTATTAACAAATGTCACCCTAATTAACTCAATAATAATAAAAAAATGAACCAATCAAAGTCATAGGTTGGTCTGTGTAAGGAAGAACTAGCTCAATAAGAATGGTTTGCTCAAAATGCACATTCTCCAAGAAGAACTCTGTTATGGATGGATCTCTTTTGGCTCTGAGTTATGAGCTCTCAGAACTTGAATTAGTATACTCTATAAAAATGTTTTTGTGTACCCTAAGTTGAGTTAATAGTTTTCGTTTATTTCACATGCATGTTTGTGCTAAATAAGCATTATACCTTGTATAATGAGGTGGTGCTATAGGGTGTATATATAGTCATCTCTCAGACAATCTAACTGCTTTACTATTTAGAGTCTTATATTCCAAAAATCATGGAAATGTAGCAGTGCACTGTTATAAATAATTATAACTCTAAAAGTTTGTACCAACTTCATTGACTTATTTTAGAAAAGTCTGATAATGAGAATATTATTTAAACAGAAAAGATAATATATTTGAGTTTAGTTTAGTTTTGACTACTAATCAGTTTTGGATTTTCTGGATTTTTGTGTTTTCCTATATATCTCTCAGCTTATGTAGAAGTACATTCTCCACATGAAATAGAGCAGAAAAATATTAGGCTCTCATTAAAGGATGGCTACTATTTGTTTTAATTTTTTGTTGTTGACACCATTGTAGATGTTCCCTATTTCCTCCCTTCGGCCACATTCACATAGCTCCCTCCTCTCCCTTGGCTCTCATCATATAATACTATTGAAAACTAAAGCATATATTGAAAACATATTTATTTATTTACATATTTGTTGAAATGATATTTATTTGGTAACTACCATACCTGGAGATTCTTGTGGTAACTGGAAACACAATGGTGAGATAAAAATGACATCTGACTTTTTGAAAATTGGAGTTCTGTGGTTTAGGTCAATATTAATTTATGTAGAGGAAACAATGGGCAGGAGGGAGCATCAAATGTTTATACAACTAAACAAGTAAGGGAAAGGGAAGTCAACCTGGAATGGACAATGTATATAGGAGGTTTTAGTTCTTAATGAGGCACTAGAGATTTTTGTCATGTCACACATACAGGGTGGGGCAAAAGTAGGTTTACATTTGTGAGTACACAAAACACCATTATCATATTATTATTTACTAGAGGCCCAGAACATGAAATTCATGCACAAGAGGGGAGTGTTGGGGGAGGGAGAGGGGTTCCCTCAGCCCAGCCTGCATCCTCTCCAATCAGGGACCCCTTGGGGGATGTCTGACTGCCGGTTTAGGCCTGATCCCAGGGATCGGGTCTAACCCGGCAGTCAGACATCCCTCTCACAATCCTGAACCACTGGCTCCTAATTGCTCACCTGCCTGCTTGTCCTGGTCACTACTAACTCCCCCCTCCACTGGTCTGGTCACCAATAACTGCCCCCCCCCCCACTGCTGGCCAGGTCACCTCCAACTGCCCCCCCTGTCCCCAACTGCCCCACCTGCACAGCATACTGTTCAATCATTTGGTCATCCTTCACTAACACCCTGCCAGCCTGGTCACCCCACGCAGCCTGCTTGTTCAGTCCTTTGTTCATCCTTCACTAATCCCCCTCTGCAAGCTTGGTTGTAGGCAGATATCTTGTGAGGGTGTGAGGGTCAATTTGCATATTATATCTTTATTATATAGGATTATTGTATTATTTTTCATACAAGCAACTTTTGCCCCACCCTATATTGTCCTTCCTAGTCTTTATGCTAAAGCCAAAATTTTTGTATAAAGTGTTTAAACAGTGTATTATAATTACTTTCATTTATTCAAATAGTTATTGACTACCACATTTTAGAATATATGCTAAATTTAAAAAATAAATTAGAAAGCTACAAGCCTGATGTCATTCTCTCTAAAGAACCATTGAAAGAGTGAACCTGGAGATTATCATCCAAACACCAAGCCTAAGTTACCAACATAAATGTTGACTGGAGCTTTTACAAGTCTGTTCTTTCTGAAGTTCAGATCAGCTAATTTGGAATGTCCCAAGTCATGTTTTGCAGTAGATTGACTATGACCAGTTTTTAATGTGTATTTATACTTTCTGTAGTTAGTGTTTTACACCAGCAGAACCTGTTTCCTTAGAGCAATCATAAATCTTTTGAAAAATCAAAATTATCTTTTCTTCAAGAAAATACTTATAATGACTATCTAAAATCCTGTCTGATACCTAATACTAATCTATGGGTGAAGACAACCTGAAAAGCTGTAATTGTTTATAATATGCATTGCTTCATTTCCCTGGCAAATTAATGATGAAAATTTATATCCAGGAAACTGAAAACATCTTTACTGCTATGCCCCACGAATGGAAGAAAATTGAAGACTTTGATAGAGGAAAAAAAGAGGTAGAGAATATTATCAAATTTAGTTTTGAGACCAGAGTTCCAGCTCTAATGATAAAATTAGCTTACAATTGTGTTGTATCTATATAATTACAACAGAATGGTTTCAACTTACAAAATACAGAAACAATAATATCTTCTTTTGCTAGACTAAAATAACTTTTATTTAAAGATTTCTCAAATATATATCTTCAGATAATTATTTGAAGACACTGAAAAATTCAAAATATAATACAAATTTAGTTTTCTTCCATGACATAAAAATAGTTCCATGCTATGCTTCTTACTTTTGTTCACATGATAAAATTAAGGTTTCTAAAATTATGTTTGTCATGGGAATAATGGTTTCTAGGAGACTTCTGTGGATAAGTGAGCTTTTTCTGCTCTCACTTAACAATGCTCCTCCTGAGGAAGGATATGGCACAGTTTAATAAGGCACATGTAGACCGAGACAAAAATATTCTTACATTTTAACCAATCTGTATTTGTAATTCTTTGAATCCTTTTCATTTTCCTATTATTATAGATAAGTGCTTTTGTAACTATGTACTCAGAAAAGGTAATGAACACCTGCGCCTGATAGGAATTATGAAGAGACTGTTATTTTTCTTATGAAAGACACAAAAAGTACAATGGAATTATGTTGCAATGATCCGCTTGAGCAGTTTAGATGAATCATTTATTTTTAGTTATCACTACATGCCAGCAGTCCCCCAGATGCTGATTTATTTTTTTTTTACTAATTCAAGCATTTCCAAAATAGAAATAGCTTTCTTCCAAGGGTAAGTTCTTATGTAAAATATGCACTTACTACCCAAATCATTGTGAACTCTTATTAGGAATACCAATATCTGTAATAACAACCAAGTTTCTCTCAAAGGTTTAAACATTTTTATTGCAGAAATAGTCAAGAATTACGTATTCATATTTTTAGATCTAAACTAGCTAGCTATTGGGATTGCCTTGTACAAGGCAATAACATTTGAAAAACAAAAGGTCCAGCACTTAAAAAAAAATCACCAACAAACTGATTCCTCATAAAAAGTAAAAAAGAAAAAAGAAAAAAAGAAAAGAAAAATACCCATTAGCCCAACAGCATGACTGCTACTTTTCCTGCACAGGAGAGCTGTTAAAAACTTCAGATTTCAAGCAGATCCCACTGGACTGCATACAACAATCTCTGGCCAGCCAAGGGCAAAGTAACATTTTGGACCATCTTAGAGGAGTAACTCTGGGAAAGACACCAACCACATTTCCTGAAATCTGAACAGCACCTAGCCCACCTAAAGCACTTTCAGAAACAGGCTTTTGAGTGATTAAGATTGACAGTTGTAAGAAATGCTAAAAAGACTGTTGGAAGAAGAGATGCAGAGAAAGAGAAGAACACAGGCATAGAGAAAAAGAATGACAACAAATAAGTACCTAGCAATAATAATCTTAAATATAAATGGCTTAAATGCTCCAATCATAGGACATAGGGTAGCTGAGTAATGCTGTCTACAAAAAACCTACCTCAGAACAAAAGAGTCACACAGAATAAAAGTAGAGGCAATGGAAATGAAAAACAAAACACACAAAAACACACTTGAGTAGCAATTCTCCTATCTGATAAGATAGACTTCAAAGTGAAAGCCATAAAAAGAGACAATGAAGTCCACTTATGATAATAACGGGATTGATCCAACAAGAATATATAACTCTCGTAAACATATATGCACTCAATATAGGAGCACCCAATATATATATATATATATATATATCACTTTATATATCACTTTTTATATCACTTCTGAAGAATTTTAAAAGATAGATAAAAATAAATATAATCATGGTAGGGGGATTTTAATACCCCAGCAATATAACTAGATATATCTATACAAAAAATCAACAAGGAACAATGATCCTAAATGACACACTATGTCAGAGGGAATTAATTGACATTTATAAAACTTTTCATCCCAAAAGCTACAGAATATGTTGCACATGGGACATTTGCAAAGACAGACCACATGCAAGGACATGAAACACATATCTACAATTTCAAGAACATTGAAATCATATCAAGCATCTTCTTGGGTCACAATGGCATATAAATAGAAAACAACTACAATAAAAATACTCAAAACATTCAAACATGTGGAGGTTAAATAGCATGTTAATGGGTCTAGTAATAATTAATGTCGTTTTTAAACATTCGTTTAAAATCTTGCTTGGCGTTGACTTGTATTGACATAACCTTCAAACACGTGGTATCTACAGAACGTGTGAAGTGCAATTAACAAGTTTTGCTTGAAAAAGTTTGTGTTTGGTTTGGTTTTTGTTGCAAAACTAGGGCTAAGAAGATGGCGGATGAAGAGCATATTCGGCACTGCATGCTTTACAAGTTCCAATTAGGAAGAAAAGCAAGTGAGGCTGCAAAAAACATCTGTAGTGCTCTTGGTCAAGATGCAGTTAGCGCCAGAAAATGCCAGCGTTGGTTGGAGAAATTTCGTGAGGGAAATTTTTTGTTAGATGACAAGAGTGGTCGAGGCAGTGTGTCCAATTTTGATCAAGAAGCTCTTCAAGCTCTTTTGGTGCAAAATCCTCAAATTACCCAACAAGAGCTTGCGACAACTTTAAATTATTCACAAAAAACAATTTCCAATCAATTGTGTGCACTTGGCAGTCCAAAAGTTTGGAAAATGGGTTCCTCATGAGTTGACCGACAACAACTGTAATCAAAGAGTCACAATTTGCAGTTCGCTCCTCTCTCTTCAAAACCGTTTGCTGTTTTTAGAGCAAATTGTTACCGGAGATGAAAAATGGATGCTGTATTTTAATTTGAAAAGGCTGCCTCAATGGTTGGACAAAAATGAGGCTCCGCAGCCCAAGCCAAAACCTGACTTGCATGCGAAAAAAGTGATGTGTGTTTGGTGGAATTTTAAAGGAATTTTTCATTATGAACTTTTACCATCTACCCAAACCATTACAAGTGCAGTGTATAGTGCCCAATTGGAAAGGTTAGCCCGAGCTTTAAGAGGAAAAAAAACCCGCGCTGATTAATCGGAAGGGCGTAATTCTTCACCACGATAAGGCACGACCGCATACTGCAAGAATCACTGCTGAAAAACTGCGCCAGTTGGAATGGGAAGTTCTCCCTCAACCTGCATATTCTCCTGATATTGCCCCTTCCGATTACCATTTGTTTCGTTCTTTGCAAAACTTTCTTCTTGGAAAAAAATTTAATAATGAAGAATGCCTCAAAAATGCATTGACCGAATTTTTTGCATCAAAATCACAAGAATTTTACAACAGAGGGATTAAAATGCTTCCTGAGTGTTGGGCACAAGTAGTAGAAAACAACGGCAACTATATTGTTGATTAAATTTTGTTGTATTGTTTAAATAAATTCGATTTAAAAAAGTATTAGAAAACGACATTAATTATTACTAGACCTAATATTAAACAACAAATGTGTTACAATAGAGATCAAGAAAGAAATAGAAAACTTACTGAAAACAATGAAAATAAACACACAACAAACACAAAATCTATGGGACACTGAAAGTAGTACTTCATAGCATTACAGGCCTACCTCAAAAAAGATCTAACTCCACAGTTCAAAGAATTAGAAAGAGAACAACAGAAAAATCTGGAGTAAGTAGAAGGAAAGAAATAATAAAGATTGGAGTGAAAATAATTTACATAAAGACAAAAAAATACAAAAGATCAATAAAACCAAGAGCTGGTTCCTGAAAAGATAAACAAGATTAATGAACGTTTAGCCAGATATATCAAGAAACAAAGAGGACCCAAATAAACAAAATCAGAAACAAAGGTATCAACTGTTAACACAGAAATAATAAGAATCATAAAGAAATACTATGAACAACTATATTCCAATAAACTGAACAACCTGGATGAAATGGACATATTCCTAGAAAAATACAGTTTTCTAAAACTCAATCAGGAAGAATAAAAAAAGCTGAATACGCTAATAATAACTGATGAAATGGAAGCCGTAATCAAACAACTTCCAGGAAACAAAAGCCCTGGTTCATATGTCTTCATAGGGGAGTTTTATCAAACATTCAAAGAACACCTATCCTCCTCCAATTACTCCAAAATATCCAAGACAAAGAAAGACTTCAAAGTTCTTTTCACCAGGCTAACATTAACCACATTCCAAAATCAGATGAAGATATACAAAAAAAGAGAATTATAGACCAATATCCATGATGAATATAGATGCTGTGATCCTCAACAAAATATTAGCAAATCAAATCCAGTAATGCATTAAATAGATCATGCAACATGACCAAGGGGGATTTATTCCAGTAAATCAAGGCTAGTACAATATTCACAAATCAATAAATGTGATACATCGCATAAACAGATTGCAAGACAAATTCATATGACCATATCAATGCATAAAAAACATTCCACAAAAGTCAATATCCCTCTTTTTTATTTAAATTCCTTAATATTTAAAGTATCACATAGGTCTCCTTTTGCTCCCATTGACCTCTCCCCGGCCACTCCCCACCCCCAGCACATGTCCTCACCTTCCCAGTGTCCATGTCCATTGGTTACGTTTATATATATGTATACAAGTCCTTTGGCTGATCTCTTACCCACCCCTCATCCCCACACACACCTGCTTTCCCTCTGAGGATGGATGGTCTGTTTGATGATTCTATGTTTCTGGGTTTATTTTTGTTCATCAGGTTATGCTATTCATTATATTCTACAAGAGTGAGATCATGTGATATTTACCTGGCTTATTTTGCTCAAAATAGTGCTCTCCAGTCCAATCCATGCTGTTGTAAGTGACAAGAGTTTTGTGTGTTTTTGTTTTGTTTTTCAGCAGCATAGTACTAATATTCAATTGTGTGAATGTACCACAGCTTTGTAATCCACTCATCTGCTGATGGGCACTTAGGCTGTTCCAAATCTTAACTATTGTAAATTGTGCTGCTATGAGTAAAGGGGTGCATATATCCTTTCTGATTGGTATTTCTGATTTCTTGGGATATATTCCTAGAAGTTGGATTACTCAGTAAAATAGGAGGTACATTTTTGATTTTTTGAGGAAACTCCGTACCATTTTCCACAGTGGCTGCACCAGTCTGCATTCCTATCAGCAGTGCATGAGGGTTCCTTTTTCTCCACATTCTCGCCAACACTTGTCCTTTATTGATTTGTTGGTGATGGCCATTCTGACAGGTGTGAGATGGTACTTCATTGACCTTTGGATTTGCAGCTCTCTGATGATTAGTGACTTTGAGCATGTTTTCATATGTCTTTTGGCCTTCCTTATGTCCTCTTTCAAAAAGTGTCTATTTAGGTCCTTTGCCCATTTTTTTTTATTAGATTGTTTATCTTCCTTTTGTTAAGTTGTATGACTCCCTTATAAATTTTGGAGATTAAATTCTTATCAGGGATAACATTGATAAATATTGATAAATATGTTCTCCCATGCAGTGGGCTTTCTTATTGTTTTATTGATGTTTTTTTGCTATACAGAGCTTTTTATTTTGATGTAGTCCCATTTATTTACCTTCTCATTAGTTTCCATTGTCCTAGGAGCTGTACCGGTAAAAATATTGCTACCAATATGTCTGATATTTTGCTGTCTATGAATTCTAATAAGATTTTTTGAATTTCTGTCTTATGTTTAAGTCCTTTATCTATATTAAGGGTTGTTTTGTTTTGTTGTTTGTTTGTTTGTTTGTTTGTTTTTGTGTGTGTGTATGGTGTAAGTTGGTAGTCTGGTTTCTTTTTTTCTTTTTCTTTTTTTTCATGGATTTGACCAATTTTTCCAACACCATTTATTTAAGAGACTGTCTTGACTGTGTTTTATGCTCTTGCTTTCTTGTCAGATATTAATTGAGCATAATGGCTTGGATCAATTTCTGGGTTCTCTGTTCTGTTCCATTGGTCGATATGTCTGTTCCTGTGTCAGTATCAGGCTGTTTTGAGAACTTTGAAATATAGCTTGGTATCTGGTATTGTGACCCTTCCTACTTTGTTCTTTCTCAGGATTGCTGTGGCTATTCAGGGTCATTTTTTTATTCCAGATAAATTTTTGGAGAGTTTGTTCTAGGTCTGTAAAATATGTGATTCTACCAACCCATGAACACATTATTTTCTTCCATTTGTGTATGTCTTTCTCTATCTCTTTTTTTCAACGTACTGTGGTTTTCTGAGTACCAGTCTTTTACCTCCTTGGTTAAGTTTATTCCTAGGTATCTTAACTTTTTGTTGCAATAGTAAATGGGATTTTTTTAAAGTTTCTCTTTTTGTGAGTTCATTGTTTATGTTAGGGGTGTCGAACTCAATCAGAGAAGGGGCCAAAATCTAAAATCCAGCCTAAATCGCGGGCCGAATGGTTTACTGAACAGTCATAAACTGTCATTGTGATGGAAACGCAGCGGAGTGCAGTGATGACAGCGCGGTGCGGGCCACATTGCAAGGCCTGGCGGGACGGATTTGGCCCGCGGGCCTTGTGTTTGACACATGTGGTTTATGTGTAAAAAAGCCATAGATCTCTGGTTGTTAATTTGTATCCAGCTACATTGCCAAATTCATTTATTAAGTCTAGTAGGGCTTTTTTGTTTTTGTTTTTATATTTAGGGTGTTCTATGTACAATATCATGCCATTTGAGAATAATGACAATTATACTTCTTCTTTTCCAATTTGGATGCCTTTTATTTCTTCTTCTTGTCAGATCCCTATAGCTAGCAATTCCAATAGTATGTCAAACAAGAGTGGTGAAAGTGGACATCCCTGTCTTGTTCCTGTTCTTAGGGGCAATGGTTTTATTTTTTGCCCATTGACTATGATGTTGGCTGTAGGTTTGTCATATAAGACTTTTATTATTTTAAGGTATAATCCTTCTATTCCCACATTGCTGAGAGTTTTTATAAGGAAAGGGTGTTGGATTTTGTCAAATGTTTTTTCTGCATCAATTTATAGAAATATGTGATTTTTGTCTCTTGATTTTTGTGATGTATAATGTTTATTGATTTGCAGATATTGGACCAGCTTTGCATCCTCGAAATAAATCCCACTTGGTCATGGTGTATGATCATTCTAATGTAATGCTGGATTTGATTTGCTAGAATTTTGTTGAGGATTTTAGCTTCTTTGCTCATCAGGGATATTGGCCTGCAATTCTCTTTCTTTGTAGTGTCTTCATCTGGTTTTGGGATTAGGGTAATGCTGGCTTCATAGAAGGAGCTTGGAAGTGTGCCTTCCTCTTGAATTTTTTAGAATAATCTGAGATCATTAGGCAATACTTTGTTGAATAAATTAAAATAGCATGCTGCAAAGTATTTAATAGTTGATACATGAAATGTCAGGGATACAGCTAATATAACTGAACACTTTTTTTATTATAAATAGCTCAAAATGAAGAAGAAAATTTTGATTTTTCAATTCTATTCTTAATGCATATTTACATAGTGTTGTTTTAAATTGTTCGTTTTTATTTTTATTTTTTTATGAAATGTTTGTTTGGACATATCAATTAATTTCTTTTGGAAAAAATAGGAAGATAATGGGATATGTGGTAGGAAACTTTTTAAGATCAGACATTGTTAATTTATACATATGCATATATATAGTATAATCTTGTATATTCCTAAAGGATCTTTCAACATTGCTAAACTCTTCTGAGTTCTAGTAGGATTTTCTTATAGATTTCTTGAAAGTTTTTATAGACAATCATGCCTATTTCTCAACCTCCTCTTGAGATCTTTGAGCTAGTCTACAAATGTCCTTTTTTTCTGACAATGATAAGATGGCAAAAGAGCAAAAACCAACCTATGATCCAGCCCCAGTGGACAAGCAAGTGATCGAGGCCATCTAAGTCTACCAAGTTTTAGAGTGGCAGAAAATGGCTCAGTTTAGCCAAGCCCAAATTCTAATCCACAAAATTCTAAGAGATGATAATAGTCTTTCTTTTAAGCAACAAAGTGTTGTATATTATTTGTTATGCAATATTTGATAAACTAGAAGCTCAATACAAGAAATTCCTGCAAGGAGCTTGGCCCCTGCCATCACATTGACCACCTATGCCTCAGTCCCTGCAGCTGCAGCTTCCACCAGAAGGTCATCCAGAAGGATGTCTGGTCTAATTAGTATATTATGCTTTTAATGTTATAGATTACACATACCAATTCAAAGTATAAATTATAGATTCTTTAGAAAATATGAAAAAAGGATTCTACCAACATTTCTAGATTTAAAACAAAATTCAATAAATATTTATTTATAAAAATTATTTTTATAATATATTTTATGAATATAACAATATTTTATTCTATCTATTTAGATAGGTACGTGTGTGATCCTATATAATAAAGAGGTAATATAAAAATTGACCATCATTCCAACACACAAGATGGCTGCCCCCATGTGGACACAAGATGACCAGTAAGGGAGGGCAGTTGGGGGGGAACAGGCCTGCAGGGGAGGACAGTTAGGGGCAACTAGGCTGGCAGAGGAGCAGTTAGGTGTAGATCAGGCTGGCAGGGAAGTAGTTAGGGGGTGATTAGGCTGGCAGGCAGTAGCAGTTACAGGTAATCAGGCAGACAGGCAGGCAAGAGGTTGGGAGCCAGCAGTCCTGAGATTGGATCTAAATGGGCAATCGGACATTCCTTGAGGGGTCTCAGGATGGAGAGGGTGCAGACTAGGCTGAGGGACACTCCCACGCCTGTGTAAGAATTTTGTGCACCAGGCCTTACTATATATATAATAAAATCCTAATTATTTTCTCTTATCCTATAACCAAGTGATTTTGCTTCACTGCAATTATTTACCTTTTCTCATTTTCTTTTTTTCACGTAATTAATCTAGTAGAGTCACTCAAGTACATTATAAATAAATTAAAAATTTAAATATTGCTCTTTCTTGGTGGAATTTTCAGTCATTTAATTTCTCAAGGATTGAAATCTGGCTCCCTCAAAACCTAATAACTGTCAACAGACATAAAAACAAAGCACCAGCCCAATCCACAGGTAATTGCACCAGCTGCTTTTTACTGTAGCGATCACAGAGAAACACAGTGGGGGCAGTGAAGATGGAAAATCATGTCTGGAGGCTGGTTAGCCAGGTCTCAATCTAGCTGTCACTTTGTGCATGGTGCATTTTGTTGAACCACTTCCCTCTGGCTCAAACAGGAAGTCTATCAGTGGGCTCAATTTTGAGGTCAAAGGTTATATTGATTAAGAATTACCAATACTCTCAAATGCAGAGCTGTGAAATCCCTTCTAATAAGGTGAAGAAGATATAATAAGATTGAGAATGGTACAGACTTTACAATACCTGCAATTTAAAAACATTTTTCTTATAAAACTATTTTATCTTTTTAATTTAATAATCATTTTTACTACTTGAATCATGTATAAATATACAGTGTATAATATATCATTATGTAAGCACATAAGATCTAGGTGTGTATTAAAAGTTAAAAATATTTTAAGCTTCTAGTTCTGTGCAAAGCTGAAAAAGAAATTATGTTTATATTTAGGGCAAGTATAATATATTAGGTAGAGCCCCAATGCAAGGTTAGAAAAATTAGAAAGCCTGCAGCAATGCATAATCTGGGGCAATGCCATATGACTCAAAGTTTCACAAAGGCTTAACTTTTGTCAAGTTTATTTTTTACATTGGATGCTTATAACCTATGATTGTACATGAATAAAAAACATGAATAAATATTTTTTTAATTAATGACTATACTGAAAGGTCAGGTCTTTATTATTTTTTTAATATATTTTATTGATTTTTTACAGAGAGGAAGGGAGAGAGATAGAGAGCTAGAAATGTCAATGAGAGAGAAACATCGATCAGCTGCCTCCTGCACACCCCCTACCGGGGATGTACCCGCAACCAATGTATATGCCCCTGACCGGAATCAAACCTAGAACCTTTCAGTCCGCAGACTGACGCTCTACCACTGAGCCAAACCGGTTTCAGCAAGGTCAGGTCATTAAAATAATATTTGATAAATACTAATAGTGAAGTTATGGCTTAATTTTTTAAAAATGAAAAGATGAAAAAATTTTAGATATAACATGTTTTATTATTATTCTAATTCTAATTACCACTAAAAGTTATTCTTAGCTTTTGAAAACACAAACTTCTCATAGATACAATGGAAGCATTGACTTGTGTCTAAATCAAGCTGAATTAAACTGAAATATATTAATTCTATAGCCACATGAAAACTCAGTTGTAATAAAGATTTAGGATTCTGATCAGGGTCTAAATCAAATGATGAATTTGTGTCTATATCTATTTTATATAAAATATATCTATCTAGTTAAACATATATATTTTATGGGATGTATATGGGTATGTAGTATATATATATCCTTATTAATATAAAGAAATATAAATTATTTGAAAGTGGCAATAATTTGTTTTAATATATTTTCATTTTCCTAAAAGCATTGATACTATTTCTCTCATTGATATTACATCAAAAGAGTCTTAAAAACAGCACCACATTCTTTAAAAACACAATTTTGTTTATTAGCCTTTGACATAGTGTTTTCATAAATAATTGAAAAAAATAATATGGAATATATAAAGTTGTAAAAGTTAATTAAATTAGCATATTAAAGTAGCAAAACCAATAAAGAATATAAATTTACATTTAAGTCTTTTATCCATTTTGAATTTTTATTGTGTATGGTTTAAGCTGGTGGTCAAGTTTCTTTTTTATTTTTTTTGCATGTACCTGTCTAGTTTTTCCAACACCGTTTATTGAAGATACTTTCTTTACTCAATTGTATGATCTTGCCTCCAATTAATACTTTGTTAAGTATTAATTGACATTAGAGACATGGGTTGATTTCTGGGCTCTCTGTTCTGATCCATTGATCCATATGCTTATTGTTACGCCAGTACCAGGATGTTTTTGTTGTTGTTATTTGTTTATGTGTTTTGGGTTATTTTTTGACAAAGTGTAGAAAAGAAAACAAGAATTTATTAACTACAAGAAAAATATACTTAGGAGAGTGAGACAGGAAGGGCATAGAAAAAGCAACAGGAGAGCATAGTGTGGGCTGCTTTGTGTCATGGGGAGTCAGAGAAAAGGGTGGGCCTTGGGAGACAGGTTCAGGGTGAACTGGCACTGCTCACTATTCCTTTGGTTGCATGTCTCACAGGGTCCCTTAGAGATTAAGGAATATGGAAGTGGGGAGAGAATGGCATGGGTGTGTTCTGGGAGGAGAGCCAGTAACCAGCTGTTTTGATCAGAGTGGCTTTGTAGTATAGTTTGATATGCAGTATTGTGATCCCTCTAATTTTGTTCTTTTTTCTTAAAATCGCTGAGGCTATTCGGGATCTTTTGGGTTCCTTATACATTTTTGGAATATTTGCTCTAGATCTGTGAAGTATGCCATTGGTATTTTAATATGAATTGAATTGAACTTATATATTGATGTGGGTAGTACGGACATTTTAATTATGTTAATTCTTCCAATCCCAAAACATAGTATATGTTTCCAAAATTTGTATCTTCCTGAATTTCTTTATTCAATGTCCTATAGTTGTCAGAATACAGGTCTTTTCCAGCCTCAGTTAAATTTATTCTGAGGTTCCTTATTTTTTTGTGGTTGTTGTTACAATAGTAAATGAGTTTGTTTGATTTCTCTTTCTGATAGTTCATTACAAGTGTATGCAAATTCCACTGATTTCTAAACATTAATTTTGTATCCTGCTACTTTTACTAAATTAATTTATTAGATCTAGTAGTTTTTGGTGGAGTCTTTAGGATTTTCTGTGTACAATAGCATGTCATTTACAGATCATAACAATTTTACTTGCTAAAACACCAATCAGAAATAAAATATGCATTCCCACATTTATAGCAGTTTTATTTACAACTAGAGGCCCAGAGCACAGATTCTTACACCAATGGGATCCCTCTACCTGGCCTGTGCCCTCTCACAATTCTGGAACTCTTGGCAGATGTAGTAATGTCCTGCTCTGGCTCATCCCAGCTCCGCTGTGCTTGCTGCCACTTGGTAGCACTGCCACAGAGGCAAGAGAGGCCTAGCATCTGACACCGAATGGTCAGCTGAGCGGCCCTCCCACTGTGGGAGTACACTGACCAGCAGGGGGCAACTTCTGCATTGAGTGTCTTCCCTTGGTGATCAGTGCACATCATAACGATTGGTCAAACAGTCATTCGGTCATTTTGTCACTTAGACTTTCATATATATACTAGAGGCCCAGTGCATGAAACTAGTGCACAGGGGGAGGGGTCCTTCAGCCCTGCCTGCACATTCTCCCATCTGGGACCCCTCATGGGATGTCTGGGATGGGATTAAGCCTAAACTGTCACTCATACATCCCTCTTTCAATCCAGGACCACTGACTCCTAATCCCTTTACTGCCTGCCTGCCTGATCACCCTTAACTGCCTCTGCCTGCCTACCTGATCACCCCCTTATTGTTCCGTTGCTGACTTGATTGCCCCTAACTGCTCCCCTACCATCCTGATCACTCTTAACTCCCTCTGCCTGTCAACCTGATCACCCCTAACTACCTCTGCCTGCCAGCCTGATCACTCTCTAACTGCTCCCCTACCAGCCTGATCATCTCCTAACTGTTCCCCTGCTGGGCTGATCACCCCTAACTGCTCTCCTCTGCTGGCCTGATTGCCCCTAACTTTCCTCCCCTGCTGGCCTGATTGACCCAACTGCTCCCCTGCCCACCTGATCACCCCCTAAATGCCCTCCCTTGCTGGCTTGATAGTCCTTAACCTCTGACTCAGCCCCTGCCACTGTGGCTTTGTCCTGAAGGACATTGGGAAGATATCTGGAAGATGGCCAGCCTAATTAGCATTTTAATTTTTTAGTAGTATAAGTAATCTATCTATATAAAAAGCCAGTGATTATAATGACCATAACAACCATAATTACCAGTCCTATGATGCCCGCTATGGCCAACAAACTGGACTCATTAGAGTGTGGGACCAACTGGCCAAACTTGCAGTCCCTCCCACCTGACGGGTGCAGCCCCTCCCCCTAGTCAGCCCCACCCTTTATCAGCCCTACCACTTCAATAGGGAGCAGGGCCAGTGACCAACCTCCCAAAGCCCCTCCTCCAGCCTGCCCCCACTATGGTCCCCAACACCCTAATTGACCCACAGCACCCCCTCCTCTGCAGGCCTGTTGCCCCCAACTGTCCTCTTCTGTAGGCTTTGTTCCTCCAACTACCCTTCCCTTCAGTCCTTGTCCCTTCCAACTGCCCTCCCTTACGGCCTTGTCCCTCCCTTGTGCCCTCTCCTGCAGACCTGGTCCCCCCCAACTGCCCTCCTCTGTTGGCCTTGTCACCCCTAATTGCTGTCCCCTGATGGCCTGATCACCTCCAACTGCCCTCCCCTGCAGACCTTATCACCCAACTGCCCTCCCCTGCTGGCCATCTTGTATGTTGGAGTGACACAATCAATTTGCATATTACCTCTTTCATATATATATATATATATATATATATATATATATATATATATATATTAGAGACCCAGTGCATGAATTCATGCATAGGTGGGGTCTGGCTAACCTGGCTGGGACATGGGCAATTGGCCAGCCTGCCTACTGGTTGAACTCCTGGTTGAGGGGACAATTTGCCTATTATCTTTTTATTATATAGGATATACACTGAGTGGCCAGATTATTATACATCCAGAGATCATAATAATTTGGCCAACTCAGTGTATATCTGATTATTTTTCTTGACAAAATTCCTATATTCTGTGTTATGTATGGCAAAAAATATATTATATAGAATAATTTACTTGTATGGTCTTCTGTCAAAAAAGAAATGCACTTAATAGAAATGTTTATTTTTAACAATAAGTATGAACGATTTCTAGCTAATAAAATGGCATTGATTAACTTGACTGATAAATCTATGTTTTCTCTAAATATACTTTAAAATACAAAATTTTAAATCAAGAAATTTAGCTCAGTATAAATATTTAAAATACAGTATAAGTGATAGATTATTCCTACCAAAATTCCGAAGCCTAGCTTAAAATTTTGCTCCTTTAACACATAACAATATTTGCTCTTTTTAAAGTGTTTTATGCTGAATAAAAATAGCCATGAGAACATTAGCAATTACAAAATTCCAATTTTATCATCTGCTCAGTTATTAGTATTCAGTTGTCCCATAAGCTCTTAAAGTATTTTATATGAGGAGTGGCAATTGTTATAGTGCTTGACCTAATGTCACTTAAATTGTCAGATGTGATAGCCTCTTAAGCAGACACTTATAATAAAACTAAAAAAAACTAGGGTTGTTTCAAAGCAGAGATTTGACCTGAAGTTTTCTTGTTGAGCTTTAGATAAATCAATTTTGAAATCAGAAGATGAAAAATTTTCAATTTTCAAAGCATCAAACCATATTCACTTAAGCTTTATGTACAAGTATTCTTTAAATAATGAGCAGTCCTAAGAAAACTATTCTAAAGACCTATAAACAAGCTTTATGTACTTATCTTCAAATAGTATGCTATAAAAGTCAATATATGTTTATAAACATCCAGTTTAAATGTTTATCTATAAAGCACCAAATTATTCTTATGTTATTTAAAAAATGGACCTTTTGGGTGCAACAACAGGATATATCAACATAAACTTAAGTACTTCTTTGAAAAACAATAAACACAATCTTAAAAATTCTACTATGTATTTCACTTTTTAAAATAATTCAACATAACTTATACAGGCATATTGCAGAGATATTGTGGTTCAGTGCTAGGCTACAATAAAGCAAGTACGTAAATATTTTAGTTTCTCAACTCATATAAAAGTTATCTTTACATTATACTGTAGTTTGTTAACTGTGCAATAACAATATGTATAAAAATGTGGATACCTTAGTTTAAAACTAGTTTATTGGTAAAAAATGATAACCATTATCTGACTATGACATGAATTGTAATCTTTTTGCTGGTGCAGGATCATGCCTTGACCTTCATGACTGCTGACTGATCAACGTGTTTTGCCACATTGACTGACTCTTTCACTAACAATTTTTCTTTGGCATGTAATGCTACTTGGTAGTATTTCACCCACAATAGAACTATTTTCAAAATTGGAGTCAATCCTGTCAAATTCTGCTACTTTTTATTCAACTAAATTTATGTAATGCTTGGTCCTTTGTAGTTATTTTAATAATGTTTACAACATCTTCACCAAAAGTAGATCCCATGTCTGGAAACCACTTTATTTGTTCACCCAGAGCAAGCAATTTCTCAAGAGTTAAAATTTCATCATGATATTAAAGCTATTTAAGTCGCATCTTCAGGCTCCATTTCTAATTCTAGTTATCTTTCTATTTCTACCACTTCTGAAGTTGTGAACCCCTCAAAGTCATCCAAGAGGGTTGGAATCAATTCTTCATCCAAACTCCTACTACTGTTGATATTTTGACCTCTTTTCATGAATCATGAATATTCCTAATGGCATCTGCAATGGTAAATCCTTTCCAGAAGGTTTTCAATTTACTCTGCTCAGGTCCAACAGAAGAATCGTAATCAATGGCAGCTATAACCTCACAAAATTTATTTCTTAAATCATAAGATTTGAAAGTCAAAATTACTCCTTGATCCATGTGCTGCAGAATGGATGTTGTGTTAGCAGGCATAAAAACAACATTAATCGTGTTATATATCTTCCTCAGATCTCTTGGGTGAACAGGCACATTATCAATGAGCAGTCCTATATTGGAAGAGATCCTTTTTACTGAGCAGTATGTCTCAACAGTGGGCTTAAAATCTTCAGTAAATAATGTTGTAAACAGATGTATTGTCATCAGGCTTTGTTGTTCCAAATGCAGGCAGAGTCTATTCAACATAATTCTTGGCCCATAATCACTATTTTTGGAATGGTAAATGAGCATTGGCTTCACCTTAAAGCCACCAGCTCCATTAGTCCCTATCAAGAGTTGGCCAGTCCTTTGAGCCTTTGAAGCCAGTCCTTGACTTCTCTTCTCCAGCTGTGAAAATCCTAGAAGGCATTTCCTGCCAACCTGAAAATGTGTCTTGAATAGCTTTAATATCATAAGACTGTTTTGTTTACATTAAAAATCTGTTGTGTAGTGTAGCCACCTTCATTATCTTAGCCAGATCTTCTACATGACTTGTTGCAACTTCTACATCAGCACTTGCTATTTCCCTTGTATTTTTATATTAGAAAAGTGGTTTATTTCCTTACACCTCATGAACCAACCTCTGCTAACTTCAAGCTTTTCTTCTACAGCATCCTCGCCTCTCTCAGCCTTCATAGCACTGAAGAGAATTAGAGCCTCACTCTGAATTAGGCTTCGGTTTAAGGGGATGTTGGGGCTGATTTGATCTTCTAGCCAGACCACTAAAACTTCATCCACAGAAGCAATAAAGTAATTTTTCTTTCTTATCATTGGTGTGTTCAATGGAGTAGCACTTTTAATTTCCTTCAATAACTTTTCCTTTGTATTCACATACTGAGTAAAGTTCGCATCTGCATGTTGGTCTCTCAGCTACAATATGTCTTACTTCACTGAGTTATCTTACAAGCTCTAATACATTTTAGTAAAAAAATAACGTGATTTCTTTTACTTAGCACTTGGAGGCCATTGAGAATGGTTGTATCTTAGGACAGTGGGAAGAGAATCGGGAGGGCTTCAAAGGCTCAGTCTATAGAGTAGTCAGAACACATGCAAAATTTATGGATTAAGTTCACATTCTTATGTGGGCATAATTTGTGGTATCCCAAAATTATTGCAATAGTAACATCAAAGATCAATGATTGTAGATCGCCATAAAAATATAATAGTAGTAATTATTAGAAAAATTCCCAAAATGTGACAGAGGCATGAAGTAACCAAATGCTATTGGAAAAAAAAATGACATCAATAGACTTACTCAATACAGGTTACCACAAATCTTAAATTTGTAAAAAAAAAAAAAAAAAAAAAAAAAAAAAGTTTGCAAAGCACAATAATGCAAAGTGCAATAAAACAAGGTATGTTTGTAATTTGCAAGTCTTTCTGGTAATCATATAGGCCTCATACTTGCATATTATATTAACTCATTTGTCCAAATACCAGGAGTCAGGGATAGCTAACAGGAATAAATAATTTACCTAGGCCTTATAAAAGAAATGCAAAGGATCATATATTTGTCACTACTTCTCAATTTATTCAAATCTTCCTTTGTGTAATAAATAGTAGATAGAACAATAGTACACTTCTTCATGCAGCTCCTCTGTGACTTTAATGAAATGAAATAAAAAATTCAAACATATTTTTTCTACCTGAAGATATCCACAATATCATGTATCCTATTGACAGCTTTTGATATTGAAATTAAATCTTCAAGATATGTTTCACTTTGTAAATTAAATTATTATATAGCACTTACATACCATGCTGTTTCTATTTAAGAAGATTTACATATTTACTAATATTGGTCATGTAGGGGAAAAAGTTTATCCTACTATACTCTTGAAATATTATCTTTTGTTGAAAACAAATAAATGAACTTTGTGCCTTAAATTATTATTTAAAAGGCAATTGTACCCCCCAAAAAAGGCAATTGTAGAAGCTTATAATAAATTACATGGCACTGAGTATAAACCAATCTTTTGGATACTAAAAAACAGTTTTGTTTAATTAAAACTTTAACAGATGTTTAATTGGTCCATAAACATCTAGACTCAAGAATCAATAACCAAATGCATGATTTATTTTAAGAGCCATTCAGAAAAAAAAGTCTCTGAAAATGTGTGAATTTAAACTGCATGTATAGGAAACATATAATGGCATTAATTGAACGTTTTTTTAAAAAGTACATAAAATCACAATCTTAAATGAATTTACTTTTCAAAACTTAGCAATATGCCAATTATGGCAATCTTATCTAATAAAAGAGTACTATGCAAATTGACTGTACCTCCACTATACCCACAAACCATGCCCGCCAGCCAATCAGGAGCAGGTATACAAATTAACCTAACCAAGATGCCTGCAGCCACAGAGAGCAGGAGGCTTGGATTTCCACCTGCCCTAGCCTGCCTTTGGCTCCATTTAAGGCTACAAAATTTCAATTATAGAAGATAAATAAATCTCAGATACTAAGGCCTCTGCTTGGGTCACCAGGGGGTGTGGCTGGCCTACAAACCACCCCAGGCCCCTCACTCAGGCCATCCCATGCCACAAGGGAACATCTACCCTGATCTGGGACACCTTCAGGGCAAACCAGGAGGCCCCCTAACAGGCCTCTATCCTATCTAATCCTATCTAATAAAAGAATAATGTGCAAATTGACCACCACTCCAACACACAAGATGGCTGCCCCATGTGGTCAAAGATGACTGACCCCATGTGGACACAAGATGGTCACCACAAGATGGCCAGCAGGGGAGGGCAGTTGGAAGGGACCAGGCCTGCAAGGGAGGGCAGCTGGGGGAGACCAGGCCTGCAGGGGAAGACAGTTAGGGTAAAAAAGGCTGGCAGTGGAGCAATTAGGCATCAATCAGGCTGTAGGAGGTGATCAGGCTGGCAGGCAAAAGAGATTAGGGGCAATCAGGAAAGCAGGCAGGAGAGCAGTTGGGAGCCAGCAGTACTGGATTGTGAGAGAGATGTCCAACTGCCACTTTAGGCCTGATCCTACCTAGATCGGGCCTAAATTGGCGATCAGACATCTCTGAGAGGACCCAGATTAGAGAGGGTTCAGGCTGGGCTGAGGGATACCCCTCAACCCCATGCATGAATTTCATGTACCAGGTCTCCAGTATTTTATATTGCTCTAATTCATTATTTGATGTAGATGATACCCCCTCCCCAAAGTGGAGTAACATAACAGCATTTGATTTTTTTTTAATATATATTTTATTGATTTTGTACAGAGAGGAAGAGAGAGAGGTAGAGAGTCAGAAACATCGATGAGAGACAGTCATCGATCAGCTGCCTCCTGTACACCCCCTACCGGGGATATGCCCGCAACCAAGGTACATTCTCTTGACCGGAATCGAACCCGGGATCTTTCAGTCCCCAAGCCGACGCTCTATCCATTGAGCCAAAACAGGTCTCCGCAATTAGTGGTATTTTAAAAGGAAGAAAATTTAAATATTCTCGATTTAACAGGTAAAGTTTCTAACAAAATAAGTTAGATAAATAACTAAAGATTAAACTGAAACTTAGTTTTAAAAAGTCATTTAGTAATATAGCAGAAATAAAATAAGAAAACAAGGAAACAAATTAGAAAAATCAATTAAACTAGAGATTGGTTCTTTTAAAACAATAAAAATTGTTATAAGCTATGATTTTAAAAAAAAAAATCTTACCATGATAATAAAACAATTAAACAACAAAATGTGCCCAGATAATTAAGATAGAAAGGAATTCTTATCTTATGTATTATCATATCTTCAGTCACATTAATTTAGGAGACTCTGATACCATTCCATTTAAAATCAGGAAGATCTGAAACCTGTTTGGCTCAGTGGATAGAGCGTCGGCCTGGGCACTGAAAGGTCCTGGGTTCGATTCCAGCCAAGGGCATGTACAATACCTTGGTTGCGGGCACATCCCCAGTGGGGGATGTGCAAGAGGCAGCTGATCGAAGTCTCTCTCTCATTGATGTTTCTAACTCTCTATCCCTCTCTCTTCCTCTCTGTAAAAAATCAATAAAATATATTTTAAATAAATAAATAAATAAAATCAGGAAGAAGTCGAAAATGGTTTGGCTCAGTGGATAGAGCGTAGGTCTGCGGACTTAAGGATCTCAGGTTCGATTCCGGTGAAGGGCATGTACCTTGGTTGCAGGCATATCCCCAGTAGGGGGTGTGAAGGAGGCAGCTCGTGGATGTTTCTCTCCCATCGATGTTTCTAGCTCTCTGTCCCTCTCCCTTCCTCTCTGTAAAAAATCAGTAAGATATATTAATAAATAATAAAATCTTTACCACTAACTTTATTTAGCATTTCCTTGAAGATGTCGACCGATATATCAGAAAAAGAAACAGATTAAAAAGTATGAAGATAGAAAGGATAGGAAAGATTTGACTTTGGGTGGTGGGCAAACAATGCAATGTACAGATGAGATATCATAGAATTAAGCACTTGAAATCTATAGAAGCTTATTAACCAATATAAATAAAATCTTATTAATAAAAAACATAAAAGCTTAAAAATAAAGATAGAAATAAAGCTGTTATTATTTGCAAATCATGATTCTCTATGCAGAAAAATCACAAAATGTTTTCAGTCAAAACTACAATTAATCGGTGAGCTTAACATATATCTCAATATATGAAATCAATTGCATTATATACAATGCAATTGTTAGTCCACGAATAATTAGACTCCATAATTTTTTAAAGTTACATTTTATCAGATGTATCATTGGCAAATATGGTCTCCCATAGAGTGAGATCCCTTTTCATTTTGTTGATGGTTTCTTTTGCTGTGCAGAAGCTTTTTATTTTGATATAGTCCCATTTGTTTATGTTTTCCTTTGTTTCCTTTGGCCTACGAAATGTATCAGCAAATATATTGCTACAAGAGATGTCTGAGATTTTGCTGCCTATGGTTTCTTCTAGGATTATTGTGGTTTCATTGCTCACATTTAAATCTTTTATCCACTTTGAGTTTATTATTGTGTGTGGTATAAGCGAGTGGCCTAGTTTTTTTGTTTTGTTTTGTTTGTTTTGTTTTGCTTTGTTTTATGTCTCACTTTATGGGAGGACAAATTTTCCAGTGATATATCTGATAAGGGTTTAATTTCCAAAATATATAAAGAACTCAGACAACTTAACAAAGGGAAGACAAGCAACTCAATTAAAAATGGGTGAAGGTCCTGCTGGCTTGGCTCAGTGGTTGAGCGTCTACCTATGAACCATGAGGTCAGTTAGATTCCCAGTTAGGCCATGTTCCCTGGTTGTGGGTGTGATTCCCAGTGTGGGGCATGCAGGAGGCAGCCTATCAATGATTGTCTCTCATCATTGATGGTTCTACCTCTTTGTCCCTCTCCTTTCCCCTCTGAAGTCAATAAATATTTTTTTAAATGTCCTAAGGACATAGATAGGTTTTCAAGGAGTACATACAGATGACCAAGAGACAAGAAAAAATGCTAAGTCGCTGATCTTCAGAGAGATGCAAATTAAAACGACAATGAGCTATCACCTCACACCTGTCAGAATGGCTATCATCAATACATCAACAAATGACAAGGGCTGGTGAGGATGTGGAGAAAAGGGAATCCTGGAGGGAATGCAGACTAGTATAGCCATTATGGAAAATAGCTGGAGTTTCCTCAAAAATTAAAAATAGAATTGCCATTCATCCCCTGATCCTACTTCCAGTAATATATCCTATGAATTCTAAAACACCAGTCAGAAAAAATATATGCACCCCCATATTTAGAGCAGTGTCATTTACATTAGTTAAGATTTAGAAATCAACAGATGAGTGTATAAAAAAGCTGTGTACATTTACCCGATGGAACACTATGCAGCTATAAAAAAGAAGAATCACCCTTTGGGATAGCATGGAGGGACCTGGAAAGTATTATGCTAAGTAAAATAAGCCAGTCAGAGAAAGACAAGAATCACATTATCTCACTTATATGTGTAATCTAAGAACAATATAAACTAACGAAACAAAACAAAACAAAACAAAACAAACAAAAAAGAAATAGATCCAGAGACATGGAAGCATGGAATAAACATGAATCTCAGAGGGCTTGGGGTGGGGGTAGGGGTAGAGGAGTAAAGAGATTAATCAAATAACTTTATGCATATATACATAAACCATAGACACAGACAATAGTAGGGTAGGCTTTGGGGGAAGGGAAGTGTGGGTACAGGCTCGAGGGGGATAATGGGGGGGGAGAATGGGATATCTGTAATACTTTCAACAGTAAAGTTACATTTTAAAATAAGGCTACATTTTACTATGGCAAAGAAAATCGATACAATATATAAAATTAAAGAAAATAATTGTAAGAACTGTATATAAAATTATAAAATTTTACTGGAAAAGCATTAAAATATCCTGAACAAACTCAGATATCCTGTGTTCATTGTTAAGAATGAAACATATTGTATAAAAATCTTAATTTCTTTAAAATTTGTTATACATCATAATAATTGCACTTAAATCCCATCTGAATTGTTTATACGATCTCACATGTTAATTCTAGAATATATTTTATAGAGCAAAGGGCCATAAATAACTAGTACACTCACATACAATTAGTATAAGTAATTGTAAGGAAACAGTATACATTGCACCTAAAATAAAGATATAATAATAAAAATAATTTAGTATGAATACAATGGTAAACAAAAATGCATATACACCTCAAAGTCATTAACATATTGAGAAAAAGTCACTGATACATTAAAACTTGATGTAAATTAGAGGTAGAATGGCAGATACAAGGGAAAGGTGGAATTCCTGAAAACTTAGCTGGTTGTCAGTCAACCATATTTAAAAATTATAGATTTCAACATATACTAAAATCAATTCAAGATATATTAAGAGCTTACATGCAAACTTGTACAAAAACAATTTTTTTTTTAAGTATAGTTGAAACTGGAGGCCAACCAAGTCTGGGGCTTCTACTGCCCCTCACTACCCAGTCAAAAAGCAGAGACAGAGGTTGGATTATAAGTGTGCATTTAATAATATCAGAAGGTGGAAATCTGGGAAGGTGATGGGTAAAAACCCTAATATTCACCTTCCCCTCAAGCTTGTTAGGAGAAAGCTTACATAGGGAAATCAGGGGAAGAAAATATGGGTAATAAATAATACAAGGTGTTTGTGGTAATTTGCTGTCCTGGAATTTGAGTCCCTGTGGGGATCTTGGGTCTTAATGAATGTCTTCATCACTCGTCCCTGGAACAGGATGGTCAGCATTGTGAAACTGGCCAAGTGATGATAGGGTCTCTGCATCCCTGTGTTCCTGACACCTAATCCATCGGCCTCTGCAGTCCTGGTGAGCCAGCTGGGCTGCATGGGCTCAGGAAAAAAGTTACAGAGGTACAAGAGGGGTCCTTGGAGCTTAGGAGAAAGGAAGCAGGTATATGCCTTGAGGAAAGAAAGGGAAGGTACTGGAGTGCTCTAGAGAAAGGGACAGCACTGAGTTCTTTTATCTTGAAGGTTTTTATTTGAGGTCTCAGGGGAGATTTCAGTCGAATATTCATTAGCATCTCTGGTGTGCCCTTTCATGGTTATAATTTCTACTGATTGGTGGGAGCCAAGGCAGGTGTCATTAGTCATTGCACCTAACCTGATGTCAGCTATGGCAAGACCAGGTACTCTACCACTGACTAGGGGCATGCCAGGGGAGTAAAGTTCAGGGAGAGTCCAAATGCAAGGCCATCAATAGTAAAGGTCAGAGGTCTAAACCACATGCCCAGCAATATGCTAGTGGAGGGATGCCCTGGGGTGAGGTTCCAGCCTAGATTTGCCCATTGGCTTTCTGCCTTGGGTACTGTCTGTACCTGGCCTATTCTTCCTGTTCTGCTCATGTCTATCTAACTCCCTAATATACCAGAACTATCCTTTCCAAATACAAGATTTTACTATTGAATAAGCATGAGTAATAAAGGATCTAAAGTCTCATTAGGATCATCATATAGTAGGAAAATAATGAGAAGCCAGGAATATTGCCTACAGGTATTTATCTTAATAAGCTAGTCTCTGTCTATCACATTGGAATGAATATATGAGAATTCAGTCTTGCAGGGGTTGTTGGTTTCTGATGAATAAATATTCCGCCCCCTCTGGGGTTCTTTTACAGGCCTCATTCCAACGAAATAAATACTACTATTCATGAAATGAATATCATCCTAAGGGAAAAAAAAATTCTGGGTAGCCAGAAGAAAAGGTTGAGAGAAAAAGAAAATGAAATTCAAGTTAAAGGTATGGTTCCTTTCACAGAACCTGTTCCTCCTTTCCCTGTTGTCCCTGCTCCCCCAGCTTCTCCTGCACTTCTTTATCCCTTCCTGCCTCAATCTGACTCCAGGGAAGAGGGAGCAAATGACCTTTTAGATGGTGATTTCCTTCATTAATGCATTTGCATGTCAAAAAGGCTAAGGGTGCAACTTCTGTAGATGGTAATGAATTTCCTGCTCTTTATGAGGACACAGGTTTGTATACCTGATAGCTTAGCTATGAGTTCACTCCATGTCTTAAATTTCACCTTCAAGGGTCTCTTCTTATCCACACAGCATGAACTTAGGAAAACAAATTTGATAAAGACTGATCACTGGCTAATGAAGAACTTAGACAAAAGACTTTGCCCCCTTATAAAGCAACACCAAGGACTTGGAAAAAGGCGATAAAACAAGTTGTTAATTTGTTGAATTTAACACAAAAACAGAGAACTAAGTGACATAAAATTTACTTTTTTTTTTCTTGTTTCAATGCAAGAGTAAAAAACAGACCAATTTGGATCACCAGCAAAACTTCTGACTCAAGATGCCTCTACTTACTATCTATGTGCATCTAATTAAGCTTAATATAAAATACTGGAACAATAATACCTGCTTCAACATCCTTGAGAGTTAATGAAATAATCTATGCAAATTTCTTGACATATTTTTGGCACATAATAGACAAAATTTATTCTGTGATAGATAGTATTAAGGTTGTAATTATTATAAACATATAATAATTTTCCAATGAATCACTTATAATAAGAGCATCAGATTCAACATTTAATAGGTGAGCCATTAAAAATATTTCAAAGAACATATACTTCACTGCCACAAGCAATTAAGTTATCTTTTATTATAGAAATAAATAGTAATAAATCAGGTCTAATATCAATCTAAAATAAAAAAATATCACAATGGAATTTTCTCTTTTCTATTTTAAGGATGCAAGTGGAGAAGGATAAGTTAATGAGATATTAATTTGTGTTTTATTCTCCCTATTATCTCTTTCCCCTTTTCAGATTGTTAGTGTCCTGGCCCCCGAAGAGATTAGTGTTGCTAGGCTAAATATGAGCAGCGTGTGTATAATTGTATTTCTGGTGTTTGACATCCAGATGTTTGATGTTCCTGAGGGCATTTTACTAATATAGCAGAGAAACAGGTGGATGACTTTTACATTTGTTATAGATGGAGGGAAGATTCCTAAGACCCTGAATAGATGCCAATGTGAAAGTGAGTGAGTAAATGACTCGGACAATGTCTGACTATTGCCTTAAAGTACGTGCAGCTTGGACTCCATGGTTCCCGTTATTAGCAAAGATTTGTAGGCCCAAGTTTGCCCCATAAATAAGAATTAAAAGTGTAGATATCCTTATAATCTGGAAAATCAGAATGATATATTGTACAACTATGATGAGCTAACCCGAATAAAGGCCTTTTCTTCAGGTTCTAAACATTGCTTAATTTTTTTGCAATAAATTAGTGTTTTATTCTCCCTATTATCTCTTTTCCCTTTTTAGATTTGTGTACCTGATATCTTAGCTATGAGTTCACTCCATTATAAACATAATTTTTTAATGACTAAGTGTTTTTTTCTAACAGGCTATTAGCATGTAAATTCTAAGTCATTATTTAATTTGATTAAAAATATAATACAGTTTTTTATGTATTATCTTCTGACTGATAAGTTTTGAGATAAAGTTCACCTTCAAAAGGAGTTTAATATTTTTATATAACAACTGAGGCCTGATGCACAAAATCTGTGCAAGGGGCTCAGCCCTCCCAGCCTTGGCTTGCCTAGGCCCTCGCAGCCCTGGCTTCATCCGGAAGGTTGTCTGGACAGTTGTTTTGCTGTTCTGTCTAATTATCATATTCACTCTTTATTACATAGGATCTATCACCTAAAAATATCAAAGTTAAAAAAATAATTTTAAATGTGGCATAAAAAAAATTGGACCACATTTAATATTTCTTCATGCTACTCATTCATTCATCTTGGTTGGGAAAATCATGCCACTTCATCTGAATCTTCTTGTTTTAATTGACTAGTAAAGATTAGGAGCCTGACAGCTCAGCCGGGTTCCATGAGAGCTGTCAGAACTACATGAGCCTCATGTTTCAGGAAACTGAGCTGATGGCCGCCTGGCCTGTGATGGTAACTTTTCCTGGGTCCAAGATGAGCAATAACATGGATATAGTCATTGGATGCCACTCCCTTCTTTTTCCAGACATCTATTAAAAACCTATATATTCAAACATTAGGTTTAAAATTAGATTCAATTTAATTAAACATCAGATAGTAAAAGTCTATCTTCCTGGTCTTTCCAGTGCTGCCTGGTGTCTTGCGAGGGAGGAGTCACATAAGAACCAGCTTTCTACTTGATTTAAGCACTGAAAACAAAACAGAACAAAATGAAAAAATCCTGAGGCTTCCAGCACAGCTGCTTCTCAAAGCTGTGGATTTTTAGTATAGAAATTGATCCAGTGGTTTGCTCTCCATCTGTCCCACACTTGCTCTTGCTTCTCCAATTAGAAATTGTTTATTAGTTCCTGCTAGAGTCTCTTCTTTTGCTGTTTCCTTAATAGATAGAATTGTGTGTTGAATGTATTGCCTCTAATCAGTCTAGACCCCTCTGTATCACCATTAACAACATCACCATCAACAATGACATATTTCTCACTTATGCAATGTAATAATCCTTATTCTCTTCTGTTTTTGTACATTGGAAGAGTATTAGTTAAAGCTTTTTCATAATTTCAATGTACATATGGATTAAACAAAAATATAGATGGGTGAGCCATCTCTGCACAAAAGTATTACTTTATTCTTATCAACATACATAATTGCTTAAAACCATATTTTAGCTCGGTGATCTATGATCACTTTAGTCAAAAGTGTATCATCCTACAGATAAGCATCAGCTCTGAAACAATTTACCAAAAAGGCTTATTTCTATCTGTATTTCCCATAGTTTAAATTCATTTTATTGGCATTTGACTACTGTTGAATTGTTGAAGAAATTGATGAAGAAATTATTTAACTTATAAAGTATAGAAATGGAAGAGTGGTAAAATAATGAGATATAAAAATCTTGTGGAAAGGAAACCATTAAATTTGATGCTATCAGAAGGGTCATGTAAGAAAAGGGAGGGGGAAAGGGGATGTTGGCACAGGCAACAAAAAATAATTTTTAAATATGCTTGTGGCATAAACTATTTTTTCCATGTAAATGACTTTATCATTTTAAATTGCCATTGATTTTATATTAAATGAAAACTTTCAGGTACAAGGGGCAAAGAGTGCACAGACCATGTGTCTAATCAACTGTTTACAGTTCTAAATTGCTCCTGAAAGCGCATGCTGGGAAGGATTACTTCTGGTGTCTGTATAGAACTGCATTTCAAGAAGCAGTGGCTATTGTACTGTAGGTGCAAACCTGAGTCAGCATCTTTTGGTTCTGACTGATAATTTTTTTTTTTAATCCTGTTTGTGTTTATCTTCTCCCCTGGAGCCACTGAGGGATACACATTTTTTATTAGGTGAAAAAAAGGGTCATGGTTTTCTCAATATCTGGGATCAGCAGAAAAAAAAGAAAAAGAAAAAAAAGTCAGCAATTATAGGGGGGGAAAAACAAACAAACAACAACAACAAAAAAAAAAACAGAAAACCAAGAAGCTGCTCCAGTTTCACTAAGAAGCATGCAACTTGTGTTCATTTTTTCATGAAAAGAGACATGTGAAGAGCACTCTCTATAAGCAGTCTCTTCAGGAGAAGATAAATCTGGCAGATGAGACAAACCAGCAGGACAGGCAGAATTAGAGACTCAGGATGATCAGAAATGAAGTAAAGAACTAAGTATTAACTAGTTGTTGATGTTAGACGAGTTTTAATTTGACAGAAACTCTTTTCAAAGAAAGGAAGTTATCACAGAATAACTTATCCAGGTTAAGTTTTGTTCCTATTTATGAATTTTTTTTTTTTTGTTCTCCAGAATATTTGAGTTAGCAATATACAAAAACAAATAAAAGATACAAACACTTGACACATATATTTTTCTCCTATAGAATGTTTGGCTTAAAAAGTAATGTGACATGGCTTTTATTACAACTTTATTATTTTTACATATGTAGAGTAAGCAGTGATAGTTTTTAATTATCCTGTAACATCATTTTATTTACACTCAAAAATGTAAAATATTTGAGGAATCACCAGACTGCTTTCCATAGTGATTGTAACAGTCTACATTCCCATCAGTAGTGAAGGAGGGTTCTCTTTTCCCACAATCTCTCCACTTGTTATTGCTTGTCTTGTTGGTAATGACCACTCTAACAGGTATGAGGTGATATCTCATTGCAGTATTCATTTGCATTTTCCCTAATTGTTAGTGAGATTGAACATTTTTCATATAATTATTGGCTGCTTATATGTCTTCTTCGGAGAGGTGTATTTTCAGTTCCTCTGCCCATATTTTGATTGGGTTGTTTGTTTGGTGTTGAGTTTTATGAGGTATATATATACATATTGGAAATTAAAATTTTGTTCAGAGCTACTGTTTGCAAATATCACCTTCCATCTGATTGACAGCCTCTTTGTTTTGTTTTTATCAGTTTATTTTGCTGTGCAGAAGCTTTTTAGTTTGATATATCCCATTCGTTTATTTTTGCCTTTACTTCCCTTCCCTTGTCTTTGGGGTCAAGTTCATAAAATGTTCTTTATGACCCAGAACCATAAGCTTGGTACCTATATTTTCTTCTATGTAACTTATTGTTTCGGGTCTTATATTTAGGTATTTGATCCATTTTGAATTAATTTCTGTACATGCGGACAAACTGCAATGCAGTTTCATTAGTTTGTATGGGGCTTTCCAGTTTTCCCAGAATCATTTATTGAAAAGACTATCTTTACTTAATTGTGTGTTTGTGGTTCCTCTGTCACAAATTATCTGTTTTATAAATGGTTTTATAGCTCTCTGTTTTGTTACATTGATCTATGGAAAGCAGTTTGGCAATTCCTCAAAAAATTAAGAATAGAGCTATCATATGACCCAGCAATCCCTCTCCTGAACAACTCACCAACAAGTATTTGCAAAGATTATATTCACCTTTATGTTCATTGCAGCATTATTCATAGTGGCCAAGGCATGGAGACAACCAGACAGTAGAGGTCTGAATGAAGAAGTGGTGCATCTATTCAATGCAGTACTTACTACTCAGCCATAAGAAAGGATGAAATACTGCCATATGCAACAACATAGATGGACCTTGAGAATATTATGCTAAGTAAAATGTCAATCAGAAAAAGCTAAGAACCATATATAATAACTTCACTCATATCTATAATAATAAAAGTGTAATATGCTAATTAGACTGGACAGCCAAACGACCATCTGGACATCATTCTGGATGTCCTTCCATAAGCCATGGTGATGGAGCCTGAGGCAGAGGAGGTTAGGGGTGATCAGGCAGGCAGGCAAGTAGTTAGGGACAATCAGGCAGGCAGTCAAACAGTTAGGAGTGAACAGGCAGGCAGACTGGTTAGGAGCGATCAGGCAGACAGGTGAGCAGTTGGGAGCCAATGACCATGGATTGGGCCTAATCTGGCAGTGGGACAACCCTTAAGGGGTCCTGTATTGCTAGAGAGTACAGGCCAGGCTGAGGAAACTCCCTGCCCTCCATGCACAAATTGCATGTTCTGGGCCTCTAGTGTGAAATATGAAACTGATCCGAGACCAGTTTGGCCCAGTGGATAGAGCGTCGGCCTGCGGACTGAAAGGTCCCGGGTTTGATTCTGGTCAAGGGCATGTACCTTGGTTGCGGGCACATCCCCAGTAGGGGGTGTGCAAGAGGCAGCTGATCGGTGACTCTCTCTCATCGATGTTTCTAAGTCTCTATTCCTCTCTCTACTCCTCTGTAAAAAAAATCAATAAAATATATTAAAAAAGAAAAAAAAGAAAAAAAGAAATATAAAACTAAAACTTGTGAACACAAATAGCAGTGTATTGGTTGCCAGAGGAAAGAGAATGGGGGAAGATAAGGATCCTAATATATAGTGACAGGATAAGATTTGACTTTGGGTGATGGGCGCATGGTATGATATACAGATCTTATAACATAGGAACCCACATCTGAAACCTATATGACCATGTTGACCAATGTCCCTCAGAAAATATTAAAAAAAAAAAAAAGAAGCACCAAGCTAAAAAAATAAATAAAAAGGAATGTAAAATATACAAAGTTCTGATTTATTAGATTACTTAGAAGTAATTTTTCATAATAAAATGTGTCCTTGAAGTTTTGAATTGAGTGAGTTCAACACTGTCAGGTTCATTGTTACCACTTCTACCCACATGGTTCCTCAGAGAGTGATGTTTTGGCAATCCTGACTTCCCTGCTGTGATAGCCACCCTCCAAGATGGCCTCAGACAATCCTTGCCTCCTGCTATTGACACTCTTGCCTAGTCCCTCTAACATCATTATGGCTGGTTCTGTGATTAGGAGAACATGGCAGAAATGATGGTGTGCTATTTTGAAGACAAGTTTATAAAAGACGGTGTGACTATTATGCTTGTTCTCTCATGAACTTTTTCTTTGAGATCACTAGCTTTGAGGAAGCTAATCTTCCACAGCAACCTATAGGGAGAGGAACCTAAGTCTCTGGCGATCAGACATAAAGAGCTTGATTGGGAGTGGATCCTGCAGCCTCAATCAAGGCCTCAGAAACAGCAATTCCTGACTACACTTGACTGAACCTTGTGAGAGACTGAATCCAGGGCCACACTGCTTCACTGTAACTTACCTGGGCCCTACACACTTTTCATTCACTTTGAATTTTGCCTTTGTTGGCTCCTTATTCTATAAAAATATATCTATATGTATAACTATAGCTCTCATCTGAATGGGGCACAAGAGGGAAGATTGAGGGATCCCAGCACAAAAGTGTGAATTATATTTGTTCCAAACAATATTTTAAACCACATATATTCACCACATTGTTATGAAAGTGAATATATTAATATATTTTACATTTTTTCCTCTGAATTAAGAGTTCATGTTTGCTTCTAAGTTTAAAATAAATTAAAATATTTCATATGGCCTCAAATTAAAAGTATTATGACCCCAGATCCACTGCATATTCATAGACACACATACTCTGCTTGATCCAGAGGAGCTTAGCTATTCCTGTATTCTGTATCCTCAAAAATGGTAAGAGAAAATACAAGATTGTGGTTTTATTTGAGTAATTTATTGTCCAGAAACTAGAACACCTGGACATATTTTGCATTCTATCTATATATATAAAAGCCTAAGTGATCATTACGACTGAACAACAGGAACAACTGGAATGACCAGTCCACCAGTAACTATGATGTGCACTGACCACCAAAGGGCAGATACTCAACACAGGAACTGCCCCCTGGTGGTCAGTGCACTCCCACAGTCAACCTCTTGCAGCACCTCCCTTCCTTGGCCAGCTGGCAAACCTCTTACAGTCCCTCCTTCTTGCCAGCTGGTGCCCTAATAGGCCTTGATCAAGACTTGATCACTGGCCAGACCAAGGAACCCCACCTGTGCACGCATTCATGCACTGGGCCTCTAGTATTTAAATAAAAGTGATTTAATTTTCTAATTCAGGTATAAAATAAAAAGACATAATTGGAAAAGAACACCGAGGATTTATTGTAAGTTTGCAGTTTCCTATTTACTTTAGGACTATTTTCCTCTTCTATAGCAAATTTGTGAAAGAGTTACTACTTTGAAAACTCCATAAACCTTGGGGAGGGCATTTTTGAAAGCATATTACTTGCTATTATTTTACTTCCACATTTCTCCTCAAGTCTCTGATCTTTTCTATAATTAAAGCTAGTCTGTACTAATTTTTTTTTTTTTAACTTTTTCAAGGAATTATTGTCTGGAATGGAGGGTCTCATCTTCAACCTACAAGCCAAATCCAATCAGTTGCTGTTTTTGTAAATAAAATTTTATTGGAAAACACCTGCATCCACCAATTTAGGTACTATATGGCTGTTCTGACTGTATAAAAACACATTCAATAATTGAGACCTAAGGACCTGCAAAATCTAAGTATATATTATCTGGTTTTTGTCAGAAAAATAGGTTTTAGATCCTTGGTCTAAGGCAAGTCTAATAAATCTGTAGTGAATTTAATTTGTTCATGGTGAAATTATACAAATAAAACAATGAATGAACAATTCTGTAGAAACTAATTTTAATAGCAGTTACTCTAGCTTTGTTTTATTTTCAAATAAAAAATAGGTGAATTAATGGATTCATACATCTTTACAGGTAGCAAAGGGCTAAAAGAGCTGTATCTTAACACAAGCTCATTTTCTGATTTTATTAGCTGAGGTAGTATTTAAATAATCAATACTGAGTTAACTTGAGAAAATCATGGATGAGTCATATACCATCTATACTTAATAACTTTGTTTAGGACTCTACAACATGGTATATGTTGTATGAGAAATCTGTAACATGATGATGCTTTTGTATAATATAATTTGTTTTCAATTATTAAAAAAATACAATAAAAAATGTCCCCAAAATCATAGTCTATTTTATCCTGTATTAAAAATAAAATACAGTTCATGTATGTGGTTTGTTCCTTTAATCCTCCCATCTAAAGCTAATGACTAATCATTTAATAAAAATTAATAAAATTCAGCTATGACTTTTAATGTAACTTTGGTAAAATTTTACTCTAATTATTGTTTTTATTGTGTTTCATTTTGGAATCCATGATGGCCTAAGTACTCTACTAAAAAGTATTAATAAAGGCAATACACATCATTTATCAGTTCTCAATTATAAAGCAAATATATTCTTCAACTTGTATTTTTTCATATATTTTGACTGAGAAAATTGACTATATTTCTATTAAAATTTACTTACCTCTTAACTATAATTTTCTATAATAAATATAAACCAGGTGAGAAAGGTTAAGTCATGGGTTTTTTTTTTTTTTTTTAGATTTTTATTTTTTTGGTTGCTAAATAAATTTAGTCAGCAATAGTGTCTTTGTTACATATATTTCATTCATATATGTTGTTAAAATTTTCAACTGCTTTCAAATAGCACCAAATTTTGGCTTAAAGCCCAGATATTTCCTAAGTTTCTAGCCAATAAAATCAGTTAGATGTTGAGAGGAAGGATGGAGGGTAATGGAGTAATAAAAATACATTGATATTATAAATTTAGGGATTCTATAGGTTAATACATTATCTTTAATTTGTGTAGTACTGTGATGTTTTTTAAATCATTTAATTATGACTATTAATAACAAAAATATAACTTTTAAGGGAAAATAATTTAAACCCAGGTGAATAAATTATAAAAGAAAATAATTAACAAAATCTTGAATAAATTTTCCATTGCAGGGTGTCATTGATGACAAAGAAAGGCCTCCTGTAAATAATGAACTCTTGAGATTATGAATCTTTTCAGGAAAAGAGAGCACCATTAGCATTAAACTCTTATAGGCCTAATTTTTATATGGGTTAGTTTATCTTTAATAACCAAGGGTTCCCTTGGGACCAAGAGCATATGTTTAAAAGATAGTAGATGAAGCTCAGAGGCACAGATTATAACTGTTAAGAAACAAAAATGCAATAGAATAAAATTAAAGATTGTGGATGAAAAAGGGTACTACAATAAATCATAAATTCCTAACTAGGCAGATCTTTAGGGGTAGTCAATGCTAACTTCTAAGATTATAACTTCTAAGATTAGAATTTACATGCTCCTAGCCTGTAACTTCTTTAGTGAAAGGTTTCTATAAGTAAGCCCTGACCATTGTTCTGTGCACCTCAGTGAGCTCACCTTTGAAACACCAGAAGTAATACCCTTCGAAGACATAACAACCCCCTAGAAACCAGATTATTTAACCATCCTGTAATCCAATCACCACCTTGATTTCTCTCAACTTCATGCAATCTTATGTTTCCTCCTTAGTTTCAAATGCATAAAAGAAACTACAAAATTGTTATTCTTCTGAGCATTTTAGATCTTGCTAACTGGCAATTACCATCAGTTTTGGCTCAAATAAAGTCTTAGAAAATTCTCCACAGGTTTGGACATTTCTTATGCTGACAACACCTAATTGGCTTTATTGAAAAAATTCTTGAATTGAGCAGAGTCCCATCAAGCAATAGAAAAGGTCTCCAATGAGTTCTACAAAATGGAAAGATTTATAGGCAGAGGGAAGTCAGCACAAGGAAGTTAGAAGAGTGGATTATTTCAGACAAGGTCACCTTCCCTTAGGGAAAGATAGGAACCTTATCTAGAAGATTATCTTACTAGTGTTGAAGTGGAAAATCAAGACTAATTAGTTTAAAATGCACTCATGGGAGATACTGAAACTGCAATTAGGTTAGGTCTTAAGTCTTGGAGGTGCTCCATACAAGTGACTCCAGTGTGGGTCTGCTGTTTATAACAATACTGTAGAACTGAATATGGCTTAGTGGCTCCAATAGAGATAGACCTACTCATGGGCCTTCCTAAACTTCAGAGTGTACAGGAGGCCCTGAAGCCTGTACATAAGGCCAACTAATGAGACTTAATGAAAGCATTTCTGTTTGCACTTTCTGCCCCTAAATTTCCTTTTAAGTATTTCCAAAGAAAGAAAGTTATATAAATAACTCTTAGGATGTTGCAATGAACTACCAAATGCCAAAGGACATAAAGGAAAACGTAAGGTTAGCTACCACCTACCCACTCAGAAGGTGAATCCAAGCTACCAAAAATGAAATCTTCCCTTTGGACCCATCTATGTCACTTTTTTTCACTCATTTGCCTCTTGACTACCTATTCTATTAAAATAGAAGTATCTCAATCTCAATTATATTTGAAAATGAGAATTAATTCGTGTTTTCTTGTTAAAAAGTTAAATAAATCAGACTGAGGTAAAATGTTATGGGATGACTCATTCCCTTTCCTGAAAAATTGAAAACTTCCTTCAAAATGTAGTGAGTCAGATAAAGTGAACTTCACCCAGAAGTATTGTATCACTGATAGTTCACATAACTGACCCTATGGATGGATTTGTCATATGAAGACAATTCTGTTAACATTTTACCCATAATTGAAAGCCAGTGAAGGTGGGGGGGGGGGGGGTAATTTTAGTCATGTATTTGTCAGGATCAAGTTAGGAGACAGAAACTATACCAGTTTTTTTGTTTGTTTGTTTGTTTGTTTTTATATTTTATTGATTTTGTACAGAGAGGAAGGGAGAGAGATAGAAAGCTAAAAACATCAATGAGAGAGAGTCATCGATCAGCTGCCTCTTGCACACCCCCTACTGGGGATATGCCCGCAACCAAGGTACATGCCCTTGACCGGAATCAAACCCGGGTCCCTTCAGTCCCCAAGCCGATGCTCTATCCATTGAGCCAAACCGGTCTCGGCTATACCAGTTATTTTAACAGAGAGAGTTTGTTAGTATAAATGTTACAACATGAATGAACCTTGAAGACATTATGTTAAGTGAAAAAAAATCAGACAAAAAAGAACAAATATTGGACAATTCCACTTATATGAGGTATCTAGTATTTTCAAATTCATAGGGACAGAAAGCAGAATAGTAGTCTTCAGGCATAGAAGGGAGGGTAGAATGCAGAGTTATAACTAAGGGATATAGAGTTTCACTTTGGAATGAAAAATTATGGAGCTGGATAGTGGTCAATGTTGCATAATATGAACATACTTAATGCCACTAAATTGTACATTTAAAATGTTTAAAACGTTGTATTTTATGATATGTACTTTTGCCACAATAAAAAAAAAATTATAAAAGAATTGTTGGGGGTTTGGCTCATTGGTTGGAGCTTAGGCAGAGGACTGAAAGGTCACGGGTCATGGGTTGACCTCTGCTGTAGGCTGGATTTGGCCCAGGCTGGGTGTGGACAGGAGACAGGGGATTGATGTTTCTCTTTCTCTTTCCTACTCCTCTCTCACCTCTACTCTTTCTAAAAAAAATCAATGTAAGAAATATCCTCAGGTAAGGATTAAAAGAAATGTTAATTAGGTAGGTAGGAAAGAAGTTAATAAAGTATCACATATTGTGCAGGTGATAATTGCAGAAAGAAGCAACCAATTCGAGTGTAAGAAAACAAGGGGAAAGGCTGGAAATATTAAAACTTAGTATATTAGTGTAAGCTACAATGAACTGATATTAAGGACCCTGCTCAGCAAATACTGATTATCAGGCTCTTGGAGGAAGGAGTCTGTGGAGCTGAGGTCCAGGAATTTGGAAAGTATACTCCACCAGTACATACTGCTATTCTGAGTGAACAAGATAATGCTTGTTTTGAAGATATTAGAAAATTATAAACTGACAATTAGTGTAACTTTTAGAAAAAACACCAAAATGTTGTAATGGCATGAACATTGTTGGGTTACCCTGGTAAGAATAGAAGGAAAAAGGGAAGGAACTAGTCCCTTCTTGGCAGAGCCTAACAGGAAACCAACTGACAAAAGAATGCAGTTTGCAGAGAACCTTTCCAGCATCATAAAGTGAATTGCACAGGGATGGGCAGGGAGATGAGAGACCATCTATATATATAAAGAGCCAGGGTCGTAACATCCAAAATGACTGAAGACTCTACCAAACACCAGGCTGCAGTGCAGCAGGCAAGTGGGATGAACTGCTGACCTCTCAGAGAGAGAGAGAGGCAGGGCTGATCAGCAGTGGCAGTGGCTGCTGGTGAGACCCTGAGAGAAAAGCTGGCAGTGGCTGCTTCTCTGTCAGGCCTCACCAGCAGACAAGCCTCTCTCTCTCCCAGAGCTCAGCAGTTCAGCCTGCTCACCATCAGCCTGGGGCAGCTGCTGATCAGCCCCACCTCTATGGGAAGGCCCAGAGAAAGGCTGGGAGATTCTGACTGGCAAAGAAACTGACCAATCAAAACCAAATCTGGGTAAATTGCAAAGAGCCAATGGCTGTTTAGGAAGTGGAGCTTTTGATGCTGACTGGCATAGAAACCAACCAATTGGAATCTAATCTGTGTGAACTATGAAGGCAGAACCCAAGGTTGGGGCTGAGGAGGGGTTTTAAGGGCAAAAGCTATTTGGTGTAGGGTGTAAGAAAGTGATTCAGTATTTTAATGACCAGTTTGGTAGTATAGTGAATATGGCTGGCTATAAATTCAGTTATAGGGATTATGTATTTTTGTCTACCAAGAGCATCTCCTCCTGATGAAAAAAGGCTTCCCTCTCTTCATTTAAGCAATCCTATCCTATATAATTTATCTGTACTAATAAAAGGATATGCTAATTAGACCAGGTGGACTGGCCATCTTTCAGTCATCTGACTTCCTCCCTGACACCCTTCTGGGCAAACCAGTTGGCCCACACCCATGCCCCAGGCCTCTATCCTATCTAATAAAACAATAATATGTAAATTGACCATCACTCCAACACAATATGTTCACAACACACAATGTGGACACAAGATGGCTGCCACAAGATGGTCAGCAGGGGAGGACAGTTGGGAGGGACCAGGTCTGCAAGGGAGGCCATTGGAGGCAATCAAGCCTGTAGGGAAGGGTAGTTATGGTGACCAGGCCTGTAGAAGAGGGAAGTTAGGGGTAACCAGGCATGCAGGGGAGGGCAGTTAGGGGCAATGAGGCTGTCAGGGGAGTGGTTAGGGAGTGATCAGGCTGGCAGGCAGAAGTGGTTAGGGGCAATCAAGCAGGCAGGCAGGTGAGCAGTTGGGAGCCAGCAGTCCTGGATTGTGAGAGGGTTTCCAGATTGGAGAGGTTTCAGGCTGGGCTGAGGGACACACACCCTTATGCATGAATTTCATGCACCGGGCCTCTAGTATATACTAAAATATTACTTAGTTATAAGGAAAGATTAAATACTGCCATTTACAGCAACATGGATGCATCTTGAGAGTATCATGTTAAGTGAAAGAAATTAGAAAAAAACAAGAACTATACAATTTCACTCATACATATGACTGACTAAAAGCAGCAAATGAACAAATGACAAACAAAAACTCATACACTAGACAGCAGTATGGTAGTTACTAGAGGAAAGGAGGGTTAAGAGGAGAGTAAAGGGTAAAGGGAATCAAATAGTAATAGAAGGACATGGACTTTGGGTTGTGAACACACAATGCAAGATACAGGGGATGCTTTATGGAATAATACAACTTGAAACTATATAATTTTATTAACCAATGTCACCCCAGTAAGTTTAACAAAATGTAAAAGAAATCATCACAGAACTATAAAAAAAGTAATTCATAGAAGTGCAGTGCTGCCAAGGTTGAAAGAGAGCTAAGACTCGCAAGTTATATTAGTCCTATGGCTAAAATGAGAATAACCTAACATTCATTCAACAATTCACTTATATGTTGATAATGGATGCAGCTATTCTTAGGCTCCCAATGACATGCTATATTGAAAATAATTAAAAGAAAAAATATAGTCTTGGAGACAAAAATAAAAACAGATGCCTTTCACTGTGTAGCTCAGAAAGATGAACATGAGGGAAAACAGTTTACTTAAAAACCTGGACATTCTGTTTGTACTGATTTCTGCTTTTATTTACCTGAACAAATATAAAAATTACTGTTATTTTTCATAAAAATTATTCATTAATTTTATATGTTTATTGTTTAGAAAGTAAATGCTGTGTGCAGTTATTAGAATTGAACAAATACAAAATACCTCAGAAACATTTAAATGTAAATCAAATGCATAAATTAATGGATTTAAAAGATTCAATTCAATGCATATATGTAATTCATGTGTTGCTGAGCTTGTAATAACCCACACTTCAGAGAATAAGCCATCTGTTTTTCCAACCCCAATTAAGGCCTCTGGTGTCAGTACCACAGTTTAGTCAAGGCCAGATTCTAATAAAGTCCTTCCGGAATTTACTTTTATTACTCTTATAAAGATTTTATTTCTTCTAGGCTCTCTGAACTGCCTACTTTTTATCAGGTTCTAGTGATTGATAAAAATATTACTCATCAAGAATTTCTTACTTACATCTGGATGAATCAAAGATCAAATTCACAAGGTTAATTTAAAAAAAAAATTTTTTAGTGTAATATCCCTCTAACAGTTTGGTATGTCTGAAATGCTATTCATATATATATATATATATATATGCCATGAGCTTCTCTGAAGTTAATCAGAATCATGGAGGCTGGCCAGAAAAGTATGAATTGAATAAATTGAAGATTGAAAAGTTTGTAACTTACTTAAGTTCACTGAGCTTATTACAGTGATATAACTAATAATAATATTACTAGTTGCAGTATAAGTAGTAGGCATTTATTGAACCATTAATATTTCTAGGTGTTAGCATTCTATATGAAATTAGAGGCCCCATGCACAAAATCGTGCAAGGGTGTAGTCTGTAGGCCTGGCCAGTGATGGAAGAGCAAGCATCTGGTGCAGAAGGACAGGTCCTAGCTAACCTCCGGGCACTGAGCAGTGGACCCTTTTATGCCCCCCCTGAGCCCATGGACCCTTTTATGCCCCCTCCGCCTGAGTGATGGTGCTGAATCCCCATGCAGAGATGCGGTGAGTGTGGCCAGACGCTGCGGGCTTGCAGACCAGTTCCTGTGCGAACCCACTGGGAGCCCAACTGGCCCCTGTAGTCCCAAAGGTGGTGTCCTGGCTCACCCGGAAGAGGCCACGTGGGTGCTGGGCAGACTCCTCACAGGCACCTGGCACCCAGGTGCAGGGTGTTCCTGGTGCGTGATCCCTGACATCCTGGGGAAGGGTAGCAAGGGAAGTGAGAGGGAGCTTGGCAGACACCCCACATTCTTACTGCACCTCCGTCCCTGTCACCCCTGCCCCCAGGTAGCAGGTGAGAGGCCGCAGCTCCCAGCCAGGGTGCTGAGGGAGATTGGTGGCCATCACCCACGCCCTAGCCGGGGGCCGGCCCAATTGGGTGATCAGGGCCTGTTAGCCACTGATTGCCATCTGCAGGGTGTTTGGAAGAGGCCAGGTCTCCCCCGCCTGGCTCCCTCAGAACCTGGGAGTCAGGCAGTGGCCTGCCTCCTGGTGCCACCACTGGTCCCCATCTGCAAGGTGATTAGTGGGGCGTTTGGGCATGGCACCCATCTCACACCCATCTTGGCATGGCACCATCTGCTCATTTGCTCCACCATCCCACTGTGGTACCACTTTCATCAGAGCCCGTCAGGATTTGCAGTGCCTCCATTGCTGCCCGCTGATGCCTCATTGCAAACACCTGGCATGTTCTGCGCCAGCCCCTAGTGGTCAGCGCACATCATAGTGAGCGGTTGAACTCCAGGTTGAACAATTTGCATATTAGGCTTTTATTATATAAGATATATTACTTAATGCTTACAATGATCCAAAGATGAAACTATCATTATTCCCAATTTAAGACGAAGAAACCAATTCAATAAGAAAGAAAAGGATGAACAAAGATGAAGAGACCAAAGGCTAGAAAACCAGTGTGGAATATTATTCAGCTTTGAAAAGAGAAGATAATTCTTCCATATGTGACAACATGGATGAACTGGGAGTACATGATGCTAAGTAAAATTAGCCACCCACACTGGGCTAATACTGCCTTATTACAATTGTATGAGGTACCTAACATAATCACATTTATAGGAACAGAGTGGAATGACAGTTGTCAGGGGCTTGGAAAAAGGGGAAGTGTGGAGTTGCTGTTCAATATGCATACACTGTTAGTTACACATATGAGTAAGCTCAAGCAATCTACTATACAATATTATGCCTATAATTAACAAAGAAAAACTGTACTGTCCACTCAAACATTTGTTAATGTTGTGCTCTTACCATAATTAAAACAAAACAAAACAAAACAAAACAAAAAAACACCAAAGTCACCTAGATAAAATCACAGAGCTAGCAAATGATTCTCAGACTTGGCAAATAATGCTGCCCAAATTCATTCATTTAGCAATACAAGAGTGTACACAGAAAATAAATACAAAAAAAATTCTGTATATATATATATATATATATATATATATATATATATATATATAGATAGATAGATAGATATATTGATATATATATTGATATATATTGATATATATTGATATATATTGATATATATTGATATATAAAGAAATTATATATAGACAGAGAGACAGACACTGAATTCTGACAAGTTTTAACTTTAAGGGAATGATAAAAAATAAATTGTATTTTTCAACATCAAATTTATATATGACTTCTATCATTAGATTTCTTTTTTTGTAAATCAAGACTTATGTTTCTAATTTTTATTTAATATTCTTTTTTAAAGTTCTTTATATCTGGTATATTTTGCTTCCTTTAATAAAATAAATGCATTTAATAAGAAATTACTATGAACAAAAGCAATGCTAATAACATGTTAGGAATATGCTGGAGGGAAAAAGTCACTACATATAAAAATTAAACACTGACAAAATTAAAGAGTAAAGTAGGTAACAAAAATAATAGTTGAAGATTTCAATACTCTAATCAACAATGAATTGGAAACTAGGCAAGAAATCAGCAATTGCATAGAAGATTTGAATAACCCTATCAATTAACTAGATATAACAAAAATTATAGAACTCTTCATCCAAAAATAGAATACATATTCTTCTCAAATGCACAGAAAACATTCTTCAAAATAGTTTACATGTTAAAACAAGCCTCCATAATTTAAAAGGTATGTCCTCTAAAACAATGGAATTAAATTCCAAACCAACAGCATAAGAACATTTGAAAATTAAAAATATATATGGCAATTTAAAAATACCCTCCTATATAACACATAAATCAAAATGGAAAACTAGTAAATATCTTATAATAAATCAAAATGAAAGCACAACAGCAAATTTGAGGGGACTCAGCTAAAACAAATTTAAAAGGCTTATACTATAAGAAAGGAAACATATAAAATCAATAAACCAATTTTGTACCCTAAGGAACTGGATAAATGACAAACTAAACCATGAACCAAGAATTATATACCCCAAAACACACTTTACAAATGAAACCTAAAAATAGATAGTCCTAGTTTAGCAAAGACTGAATTTTGGTAACAGACCTATTTTATCTATTTATCTATCTATCTATCTATCTATCTATCAATATCTATCTATCTATCATCTATCTATCATCTATCTATCATCTATCTATCTATCTATCTATCTATCTATCTATCTATCTATCTATCATCTATCTACCTATTTATTATTTTTTAATCTTCCCCAAAGACGGTTTTATTGATTTTTTTTTTTTTTTGAGAGAGAGAGGTAAAAAGAGAGAGAAACATTGATGTGAAAAATATCTATTGGTTGCCTCCCATATATACCTTGAACAGGGATTGAACCTGCAACCTAGGTATGAGCCCTGATATTAAATCAAAGCCATAGCCTTTTGGTACAGGATGACACTCCAACTAACCAAGTTATCCAGCAAGCAGGTAACAGACCTATTTTGAAAGATATATTAAAAACTGCTTCAAACTAAAAGGAAGTGATACTAGATAATATATTGAAAGTGCTAAAAATATATTAGAGTTCTAATCAGTTTGGCTCAGTGGATGGAGCAATGGCCTGCAGACTCAAAGGTCCCAGGTTCAATTCCTATCAAGGGCTTGTACCTTGGTTGAGGGCACATACCCAGTAGGGCATGTGCAGGAGGCAGCTGATCAACGTTTCTCTCTCTCATCAATGTTTCTAACTTTCTGTCCTTCTCCCTTCCTCTCTGTATATTTTAAAAATGTTAGAATAGGTAATTATGTTGGTACTTCTAAAAGGCATATTTTTAAATGATTTATATGACAATTGAAAAAAGTTATAATAATATTGTATTATGCTTGGCATTTTAAATATATATTTTATCAATTTTAACAATTTAATAGCTTTACATTTGTGAATTTACAAAATATACATCTATCTATCTAATGTGTATCCATATCCACATCTATATTCATATTCATAACTATGCAGAAGGGAAGAGGGAGGGGATGGAGGTATATGGGAAATAAGGAAATGACACCAGATACTGAAACCCAACACAATATTTCCTCTTTCTATGGTAATGAAAATCATCCAAAACTCATAATGACAATGCAATTCAACATATTTGTTTCAACATTATGGCCCACTTCCTTATGAAATGTTTACTTAATTAGATATAATTTCCCCATTGGAAAATAAATATGACTCTAACATAGCATTGCACAAATGCTAATAAATTGTGAACTATAAAAAAACATACTGCAAATTAAAATGAACACTGGAAAGTAAAGTAAAAACATAACTGCTATTCAGTTTGTTCAGATCTTGAAATTTGAGTCTTTTATTGTGGTGAGGAGTACCTGTATCCAAATTCTTGTCCTGACATCTAAATGTCTGCTATTGCTTGTGTTATGAAAACTACCTCTCAGTTTTTTTATCTGTCAAATGTACTGAGTACAATTCCCAACCTTACACAGATGTTGTAATGCAAAAATGATTTAATATACTTAAAGCACTTAGGATATTATCTGAAATATTTTAAATATTAAATATTATATTTTAGTATTACTTAGAGTTATAATAATGTTTTTGTGTAAGTAACATGATAAATTCAATTTTACTGTAATTCATTTAAAAGGAAACTTTCAAACATGTGTTTCAGCTTTATGTATTGATTTCAATGGCAAAAACAAAGAAAGCCAGTCAGGTAAGATAAACATACAGTTGTTCTATCCTTAAAAAAATGGAATGAAGCTAGACTTACAAGGGCAGAGCAGAAAATATAACTCTGTTTAGATATATGAATTTAAAGGAAATAAACAAAAGATACTTTATTGATTCATAATTTTAACTATTGTTTAATATGAGTTATTTGCTATGTATATTACATATCTGAAAAATATGCATCAGTTATAGAATATGAGGTGAAGGTTATGAAAAGAAGATGAACTCTCTCAATATAATGTTGTTCTGAACAGTCTGTTTCAAGAGAATGAAAAAGGACTATCCCTTTAACCAGGTTTTTCTTCGGGTTTCTTTCTTTTGTTCATGACATTGCTATTCCTGTCAGACTTGAAACCTAAGATGTTTCTTTGATTCAAGCTACTTCCTCATTCAATTCATCTTCAATTAGATTATTTTTACCCTGGCAAACTGTGCAATGTATTTTTCATTTGCACTGCTAACACTGTATCAGATATTGCAGTATTTTTCTAGTTAATTCAAAGGCCATTCTTTTTCCTACTTCTAGTTTGGCAAATTGGCACAGACTTTCCTTGGCTACACAATGATGTTCTAGAGAATATATCAAGCTGCAAATTAGTTACAGCACAACCTCATGGAAGTATGAATTAACTCTTATGTTAAAGCAAGATGATATAATGTAGCATAAAATACAAATTAACATACACTGCTATGGAAAAGCACAATGCAAAATATATTCCATCTTCTAGGACTGTTCTCACCACAGGGAGAGAATCTTGCTCAAACTCTACCTATGTTCATTAGGATAATTTCAGTAACAACCCTTTGTTTTCTAAAAATCAGGCAACTTGTTTTATTTTATTTTATTTTATTTTTAAATAAAATAGAGAGAGAGGAAGGGACAGTGATAGATAGAAAAATCAATGAGAGAGAAACATCATTGATCCGCTGTCTCTTGTATGCCCCTATTGGGGGTTGAACTGGCAACCCCAACATGTGCCCTGCCTGATTGGGAATTGAACCAGTGACCTCTTGGTCCCCTGGTCGACATTCCACCACTGAAGCACACCGGCCAGACTCAATGATAATATTTGAGCTGCACTGTATCTTTTTACTTTAATTTATCCTAAACACTCCATGAATTTAAACATTTCTAATTACTGTGTTCCTAACTCACTAAGTGACCTACCCTGGCTTCCTATTGCTACCAAACAATCTCTTAGTTCCTTAAGTAGACATTAAAATGCATTGACGTTTTCTCACAGTTTAGCCTGGCTGCATCTTCCACTTTTGCGTCAACCTACTTTTCCTAAATACTAGTACATCGATCAGACATCTACTTATACTTTTTAAAAATATCAGCAGTTTCCAAATTCAAATGTCATTTTCTTCATGGAAGATTTCCTGTTTACCCTATCCATAAATTATTTTTTATACACCTAACCACATTAAATTAAAATTTATTTAATTCCCATTGCTTTAGCAACTTTGTAGGTATGCAGCTAGTAGTTGCTAATGATTTAAAAAGAAAAGGATGGATTGTGAGCTCAGCAGGTAAAAGATTCAATTTACTCCAAAAGTTCTCTTTACACCATGGCACAGGGGCAGACTGTCAGTCTATTTTTCATGGTGTATATTTATGCTACCCACTACTTAAACACTTTTGCTTGTTACTAAACACATTTTCTCAGATAAAAGAGCCTAAATCATTCTTTTTTTTTTTTTTTTTTTTTTTTTTAATAAGTTTTTATTGTTCATATTATTACAAATGTTCCTTTCCCCCCCCCCCCCCAACACACCATTGCTCTCCTCCACCAGGTTCCCACCCCGCCCTCTGCCCTTTCCCCTCTCCCCATTGTCCTCATCCATAGGTGCACAGTTTATGTTCAGTCTCTTCCCACGCCCCCCTCTCCCCTTTACCCCAAGAATCATCAGTTCACTCCCCTTCCATACCTCTGATTCTATTATATTCAACAGTTAATATTGTTCATCAGATTTTTTTAATTTCCTTGGTTTTTAGATTCACTTGTTGATAGTTATGTATTTGTTGTTCATAATTTTTATCTTTGTTTACTTTCTCTTCTGAAAGAACCTCCTTCAGCAATTCATATAATTCTGGTTTGGTGGTGATGAACTCCTTTAGCTTTTTTTTATTAGTGAAGCTCTTTATCTGGCCCTCGATTCTGAGTGATAGCTTTGCTGGGTAGATTATTTTTGGCTGTAGGTTCTTGCTATTCATCACCTTGAATATTTCTTGCCATTCCCTTCTGGCCTGCATGGTTTCTGTTGAGAAGTCAGCTGACAATCGTATAGGTGCTCCTTTGTAGGTTACTACCTTCTTTGCTCTTGCTTCTTTTAATATTCTCTCTTTGTCTTTTGCTCTTGGAATTTTAATAATGATGTGTCTCGGTGTGGTCCTCTTTGGATTCCTTTTGTTTGGAGTTCTGTGCGCTTCCTGGACTTGTAAGTCTAATTCTTTCACCAGGTAGGGGAAGTTTTCTGTCACTATTTCTTTCAGTATGTTTTTGATATCTTGCTCTCTCTCATCTTCTGGGACCCCCATAATTCTGATGTTGGTTCGCTTGAAGTTGTCCCAGAGGTTTCTTACATTATCTTCAATTTTCTGGATTCTCTTGCCTTCTAGCTTCTGTGGAGGAGTGTCTTCTGGCTCTTTATGTTCCAAATCTTTGACTTGATTCTTGCGATCTTCCCTTCTGTTTTTAGGACTCAGTAAAATATTTTTTATTTCAGACAATGTATTCTTTATTTCTTGTTGATCCCTTATCATTTCTTGTTGACTCCTTATTAATTCTAGTTGATCTCTTTTCATATCCTCATAGGCCTTATCCATCTTTTCTAGGAAATTCTTGAAAAACCTTATAAGCGTAGATTTGAACTCTATATCCAGACGCTTTTTGTCCTCCATTTCTTTCGTTTGTGATCTATTTTGTTGTCGCATTTCGCAGTTACTGATGGGACGGGGTTTCAAGGTGGAGCCTGCAGCTTTGGCTTCTGTCAGCCCCGCCCTATGCGGGTCCTTCAGTGCTCGCTGCTGGCGCCTCTGAGAGAAAGGTGCCCTTGATTTTCGCCTGCTGCCAAACAGTCTATGATCTCCCACAATGAGCCCGGTATTGGGGTTCAGTTCAGTTGGAAGTGGAGTTGGAGGTGGCGTTCAGAGCAGTCTGGAGCCCCAGTCTCCTTCCCGTCAGGGCAATCCCGGGGCACAGCCGACCGTCCCTTCTCTGCGCGCAATGTGCGCGCCTCCGGGACCTCCTTTCGCCTCTCCCCGGGGTTCCGCCTTACAGCCCGGCTCCCTATGGCAGAGCCTGAGTCCCTGGGGTCTGGCCCAGAACCGGGTTCAGAGCAGTTGGGGGCCCAGCACAGTCGGAGTTTTATCTCCTTCCCGCTAGGGAACGCCCGCCAGGCACTCGGCCTCCCTCCTCTCCGGCTCAGGCTCAGTCGGCTCAGTCCTCTCCGCGCCGCGTCTCTGTACCTTGGGCTTTTCCAGCTCCTCCGCGCCTCCTTCTGGTTTTCTCCTTGCTTCTCGCTGTAGAATTTCCAGTCAGTCAACCTTCCTGTAGTTCTGGGCAATGTCCGTTTTATATTTTAGTTGTATTTTATTGAAATTGTTGTGTGCGGCTGCGGCTAGGTGTTCACCTGGGCGCAGCCATCTTGGATCCTCTGCTTCTTTCTTTTAATTTACTCAGTTTTTCCTAAATCATTCTTTAAATCGAGATTCTAGATTCTGTTACTCAGAGTAGTCACAAATAGTACTCATGTACAGACATAAACCCATTTTTATCTTCTTGAGGTAACTGTTACTTCATCTCTGGTTTCTACCAACCAAGAAGTCCCACTTCAAATAGTTATGTGAGCAAACCAATTTTATTTCCTTTAAGCTACCTAATAATCTGAATATGTTTGGTAGTACAATGTAGCCTACAAAGATCCTATATAGTAATCCTAATAAAAGGGTAATATGCAAACTGACCTATCAGCAGAACGACCAGAACAGCCACTGGACAAGTCACTATGAGGCGCACTGACCCCCTCTTGGTCCCTTCCCCCTGCCATCAGTCATTGATCACCCCTCTGTGAATGAAGAACCAGGGGTGGGTGGGGGGGGGGGCCCAGCTGGCTGCAGGCAGCTGGGAAGATGGCCCTGATTGCAGGCCAGGCCTAGGGACCTTACCAGGCCTCTAGTTAATATATAAATTGACACTGAAATATGAATGTTACCAAAACAACAAATCAAAATAAGAAAATTATAAAATTTCAATCACTGTATATTTTACAAAAATACTATTTATAGATGGCACATAAACTGATTAGATCATGTTTATCAGGAATAAAATATTTAATAACTACTATATACAATAATGAGAGTAAACAAAGTGATTACTTAGTCTGTAGCTCAAGGAGAAAAAAATTGAAAAATGTTGGTATATTATTAAATATTGACTGTTGATGGATGTGTTTAGCAAGATATTATATAAAAAAATCAATACCAGCAAGAATTATCCAGTCTCCAAGCAGAGCTGAAAGTAAGTTACTCCTGTAAATGTAAGACCTTTCAGAGTGAGAGATATGAACAACTTCTGGCTCTAAACAACAGAAAATAGGATGCAAAAGGTTAGGAGGAAAGAACCATTGCCTGTTCCCTCTAAATGGAGGCAAAGCTCTGATTAAATATGTTAAACTTGAGAAAAACTCTGATTAAACATGTTGACTTCCGACACAGACTATTGTTTCACCTGGTTCAAAATTTTCTGTAATTTAAGGGGAAAAGTGGCAATAAAGCAAAGAAAAAAAGTTAATACCTTAATTCTCAGGGGAAAAAACACACGTTATTAGCAACACATTAAATGGAAAGCAAAGTTAACAGAGACATGATATTTACTACTTTTAAAAGATACTACTTTGAAATAATTTTAGACTTATAGAAAAGCTATAAAAATCCAACAGTTCCTCTATATACTTCAAAAAGTTTCCTCTAATATCAACACCTTATTTAACCATATACACTTATCAAAACTAGTATTTTAATATAGGTATACCACTACGTAGGTAAACTATAAACTCTATTTGAGTTTAGCCAGTTTTCTTTCTATTAATATCTTTTTTTATGTTCTAGGATCCAATCTCAATACAATTTTTCAGTCTTTCTTAATTTTCCATGACCTTTATACTTGAAAACTACAGGTCAGGTAGTATTTGAATGTCACTCATTTTGAGATTGACTGAATTTTTCTCATGCTTAGCCTGGGTTGTGAATTTGAGAGAAAGCATTACAAAGACAAGTACACTTTTTTTTTTTTTTCCTGTCCCTTTAATTTTGCATTCCAAAGTGTCATATAAATTAAACCATATAATATGTAGATTTGAATCTGACTTCTTTTTAAAAAATATTTCAGAGAGGAAGATAGAGATAGAAACATCAATGATGAGAGAGAATAATTGATCAGCTGCCTCCTGCACATCCCCCATTGGGGACAGAGCCCACAACCTGGGCACGTGCTCTGAACAGAAATTGAACTGTGACCTCCTAGTTCATAGGTCAACACTCAGCCACTGAGCCATACTAGTTGGGCTGAATCTGGCTTCTTTCATTTAGCAAAAATACGTATGTGTAATTCATATTTTAAGGTCCAATAACTGATTTTTTAAAAATTGTTGAGCAATATTTCATTGTATGTATGTACCAGTTTGTTTATCCATTTACCTGTTGAATTACTATTTATTTCCACCTTTTGGTGATAGTGATAAAAGCTACTATAAACATTCAGCTAGTTTTATGTGAACATACGTTTGTAGTACACTTGGGAGAATACCTAGAAGAAGGATTGTGAGGCATATGGTAAGGACATTTTTAACTTTATAAAAGCTATCAAACATTTTAAAAGAAAAGTGCTTGTGCTACTTCACATTCCCAACAACAATGTGCACATGTCCAGTTATTCCACTTTCTAACCTAAACTATTACCGTCTGCCTATTTCATAACAGCCTTTGTGGTGGACTAGTATCTCATGGTATTATTTGCATTTCCTAATGACTAATGACATTATCTATAAGACAGTGTCTTATGTTAATTTTTGCTCCCAAAGATGCACTAGGTATTATTTTCAGGAGATGTCTTATTTTTCCATGAAGAAGAATACGGTACACATTTATTGTTGAATGAAAATAAAGGAAATTTATTACCTGTATATGGTACGGTAGTTGTCAACACAAACCAGAAAACTGTGAATCCTATAGTATCAAGAATTTACTCATTTATTTAATGACAATCATGTCATCATCTTCTGCAACATGATCATAACAATCCAATTCCTGAATTTCCTGGTGAATTTCTTGTGACTCCATTTCTTTCAGAATCAGTGGACCAAATCTCTCATGTTTAGCCTAGGGGGCCTTATTTTCGGGGGGATGCCTTATATTTCACTCAGAAGGAAACCTGTAAGTAGGTCTTATTTTCGAAGGATGTCTTATTTTCAGGGAAACATGGTATATTTCATGTGTTTATTTCTCATCCATTTTTCTTCTTTGATGAAAGTTGTGCTCAGATCTTTTGCCTATTTATTTTTAAAATATATTTAACTTTATTTTGAAATATTTAGTGGTACATAGGAAACCTTAAAAATATTATGTAGAGCCCAAGCTAGTTTGGCTCAGTGGATTGAGTGTCGGCCCGCAGACTTAAGGGTCCTCGGTTTGATTCTGCTACTTCAGTTGCAGGCTTAGTCCCCAGCCCTGATCAGGCACGTGAGGTAACCAATTGATTTATCTCTCCCACATTGATATTTCTCTCTCTGTGTTTCTCCACTTCCCTTCCACTCTCTGTAAAAATCAATGAAAAAATATCCTCCAGTGAGGATTATCAACAACAACAAAACAATAAGTAGAATTCTCATATATCCTTCCCCCTATATTACTAATGGTTACATGTGTTATAAGTATAATACAATATCAAAACCCAAAATTTGACATTGCTCATCTTAGTCATTTCATGATGTGTAGAGATTTGTGTAACCCACCACTGCAATTCAATTACCACCATGATCTCTCTCAGGCTACTACTCATTTGTAGCTTTCCCCAAACACCTGGCTGTTCACTATGCCCAGCCCTTGTTACCCACTGATCTATTCTCAGTGTGAGGAACCTTTTTTCTTCCAAGGGCCATTTGGGTATTTATAATATCACTAGAGGCCTGGTGCACAAAATTTGTGTATGGGAGCGGGGGTGGGGGGGAGTAAGGATGGGGGGGTAGAGATATCGCTCAGCCCAGCCTGCACCCTCTCCAATCTGGGACCCCTGGAGGGATGTCCAACTGCCCATTTAGGCCCAATCCCACTGGAATCAGGCCTAAATGGGCAGTCAGACATCCCTCTCACAATCCAGGACTTCTGGCTCCCAACTGCTCACCTGCCTGCCTTCCTGATTGTCCCTAGCCACTTCTGCCTGCCAGCCTGATCACTCCCTAAACACTCCCCTGCCAGTCTGATTAATACCTAACTGCTCTCCTGCCAGCCTGTTTGCCCCTAACTGGCCTCTCTTGCAGGCCTGGTCCCTCCCAACTGCTCTCCCCTGCAGGCCTGATCCCCCCTCCCCAACTGCCTTTCCCTGCAGGCCCAATCACCCCCAACATCCCTCCTTTGCCTGCCTGGTCACCCATAACTGTCCTCCCCTGCTGGCCTGATCACCACAACTGCCCTCTCTTGCAGGCCTGATCCCTCCCAATTACCTTTCCCTGCTGGCCATCTTGTGGTGGCCATCTTGTGTCCACATGGGGGCAGGATCTTTGAACACATGGGGGCAGCCATCTTGTGTGTTGGAGTGATGGTCAATCTGCATCTTAGTCTTTTATTTAGATGGGATTCATGAGCCATACAAAGTTATCAACTGAAATATTAGCCTGTTATATTGAGTCAAACATTTAATTAACTTATCCTTAATGCCTTGGCAGGGCCAGACTAAATAATTCCATGGGCTTTATACAGCCCACAGGCTGGGTGTTCCCTACCCATTCATAACATGTATACCATGTAAGGTAACATATCCTAGGTTCTTGGATAAGAATGTGAAAAATTTTTGGAGGCCATTTTTCAGCCTACCATGCTGCTCTTCCTCTAAACTCAAGGCTGGAACTAACACCTATTCTTGTCCTTTCATGGGTTAGCATGATTGTTTTTTATTCCCTTCTCATGCCAGAGAGTTTTGAACAGTAGCTCAGACTATATATCTATGGTCTTTGACTATATATATTAAGAATATTGTCACTTAGGAGAGATATATGACCTAGGTTTGGATGGAGTTTTCTTGGTACTTAGAGTAGGTAACTTCAGCTGAACTGACAGAAAGCATTGCATATCTCTGTGGAGAACTCAAGGCAACAATTTCTGTTGGGACTCCTGGGTCATACTCTAAGCATGCAAAGCTTAGGAGTTGGCCAGAAACCAAAGGAAGTTCCATGCATATCTTTGAAACTGCTGTTTTATGTCCCCATTCTGTTAACCTACTCTCTCAAATACTCTTGTCAACACTAGTCTTTAGTCTCTGCTTCTTCCTTTTCAAGTCCTATCATTTTTTGTTTGGACTTCATTTTCCCCTTTAAGATTTTGACAAAGCCCTGCAGGAGTGAGCTGAGTTGAATGTGGCATTAAACATCTGTACTGATTCTTCTTTCAAGATGGTAGAATGACATTAGTTTGTACTGACTCTAAAAAGGCTTTGCCTATAATTCTTTTTCTTTAAGTCTGTTTACTATATTGAGCTATTCTATCATTATTGGTAAAGAATGTAAACAAATTTTAAAAGAAGGAAAATAAATTTGGACAATGCATGATTAATGGATTATTTAATAAATGCACTAATTGTGGCTATCTAAAAAAATATGATAGATCCTCACGTCTTCTAAATTCTAGCTAAAGTAATTTACTAAATGTAAATAGAAAACTGAAATAACCAGTAGTAAATATTTTTTCTGATCTCTATAGGGAATATCTTCTAAGCATGTAAATAAAATAAATAAATAAATGCAAAACACAAACACAAAGCTCACTAGATTTGAGCAGTAAGCATTTAAAACTGCTATTCCTCATATTTTAAAAATATATATGCTATGAGAATACTAAAGTGTAGGCAAAGTTTTGATATGTATTATTCAAGATATTTTAATATTCCAGAAAGTTAATAAAATATAATATTTTCCATAATAATGTTGATAGAAAGTCAAATGCTAAAATGCTAGGGAGTACTAATGCTGTAAAAATGGACTTACCTAATAATAGAGAAACATGTAAATTGGCCATACCTCTGCTACACCCACAGCCAATCAGAGTGAGTACACAAATTAACTCAACCAAGATGGCAGCTAATTTGCATACATACCTGGGTCCCAGGAACTTCCTGGGCACCCAGATCACTCCCAGATGGCCATCAAGCGGAGGCTTTAGGCTTGGGAAGGGGCCAAGCTTGCGATCTGAGGTGCCAGGTGGGTTGGGGAACCCCGTTCCAAGTCTAATGTCAGGAGTGGAGGCTTTAGGCTTGGGCAAGGGCTGAGCCTGGGATTGGAGGGACAGGGGGAAAAATCAATGGAAATGTATCCTCAGGTGAGGATAAAAAGAAAAATAAAGAAATGTCATATCCTATGAAAGACACATCTGGAAAATGCTTAAAGAAAGTTGTTGTTTTTTCATGGTGAAGGGACTGGATTCTGTGTTGATGAAAATATCGTGGCAGCTGTGGTAACTGGCAGTGGCTGCAGCAGCTGAGTGTTGGGGCTGGCACCTTCCCCTGATCAGCCTGGCCGTCTCCCACAAAGGGAGACCAGATTGAGTATTAGATTCACTTTCAACAGTAAGCCATCAGTAGGACATCTCCTGAGGGCTTCCAGTATGTGAGAGGGGAAAGGCTGGACTGAAGGACCCCTCACCAGTGCATGAATTTCATGCACCGGACACCTCGTTAATATAATAAAAGGCTAATATGCAAATCTACCAAATTGCAAGACAACTGGTCACTATGAAGTACACTGGCCACCAGGGGGAAAATGCTCATGCAGGAACTGCCCTGTGGTAGTCATTGCACTCCCACAGCGGTAGCACTGCTCAGCCAGAAATCAGGCTCATGGCTGGTGAACTAAGCAGCAGTGGTGGGAGCCTTTCCTGCCTTGGTGGCAGCACCAAGCTGTCAGTTGGACATCCCCTTAGGGCTCCTGGACTGCGAGAGGGTGCAGGCCAGGCTGAGGGACCACCCCCTGCAAGTGCATGAATTTCATGCACTAGGCCTCTAGTAATTCAATAAATAAAGATACATGGCTACTAAAGAATTTTCCAATATTTAGAAATAGTAAAAAGAAAAAAAAAAAAGAGAGAGAAGAAAAAAAACCCTAACATACAGTTTTACTATAGTGAGTTGGAAAAGGTACTCTAAATATTAGTGTAAATATGAAATGACAAAGTTTCTGAAAAAATGTAATTATTAGGTCAATAAAATCTCAAGTTCTACATATCTAAAATATCCTAATATAGTGGTCGGCAAACTGCAGCTCGTGAGCCACATGTGGCTCTTTGGCCCCTTCAGTGTGGCTCTTCCACAAAAATACCATGTCCTGGGTGAGTCTATTTTGAAGTGGTATTAGAAGTTTAAATTTAAAAATTTGGCTCTCAAAAGAAATTTCAATTGTTGTACTGTTAATATTTGGCCCTGTTGACTAATGAGTTTGCCGACCACTGGCCTAAAATATAAAAACCCTGGATCCATCAGACTGGAGGCTCAACCAACTGGAAGTCAGTCCTGTATTCAGCTCTGAGTTGCCATGGCGACTCAGCACTTACTGCTGAGGGGGATGCAAATCAAGCCTAAAGAGAGGCCTGATGAAAGAAGCAGGGTCTGATCCATAGCCTGTGTGGCAGCTGTTGATCAGTACTTGCCTCTCTCTTTCTGTCCTGGCTGGGCCAGCAGCCACCCCTCCATTTCTCTTCAGATCTCCCCTAGGGCTGCTGATCAGCCCTGCCTTTTTGATTAAGCTCCATTGATAGGCCCAGAAATTCTGACTTGCATAGAAAGAGACCAATCAGAACCAAATCTGGGTGAAGAGTGAGAAGCCTATGACTCACTAGGAGACAGAGCTTTTGATTCTGACTGACATAAAAACTGAAGAATCAGAGCTAAATCTGAGTCAACTGTGAGGAGCCAATGGCTGCCTAGGAGACAGAGCTTTTGATGCTGACTGGCATAGAAAAAAAAAACAATCAGAACCAAATTGGCTGGCAGAGGAGGGCAGTTGGGGACAAGATCTGGCCTGCAGGGCAGAACAATTGAGAGTGAGATTAGGCTGGCAGGAGAGAACAGTTAAGAGTCATCAGGCAGGCAGAGGCAGTTAGGGAGGATCAGGCTGGCAGGGAAGGGCAGTTGGGGGCAAGATCAGGCCTGCAATGGAGGAAGTTGGGGGCAAGATCAGGCCAGCAGGGGAGGGCAGTTGGGGGTGAGATTAGGATGGCAGGGGAGGGAAGTTAGGGGTGTTCATGCAGGCAGGCAGAAGGGTTGGGGCAATCAGGCAGGCAGGCAGATGCAGTTAGGGGTGATCAGGCAGATAGGCAGATAAACAATTAGGAGCCAACGGTCCAGGATTGTGAGAGGATACCTGACTGCCGGTTTAGGCCCAAACTAGCAGTCAGATATCCCATAAGGGGTCTCCAATTTGAGAGGCTGCAGGCTGGGCTGAGGGAACCCCCACTCCATGCACAAATTTTGTGCACTGGGCCACTATTCTAATATATAGGGTAAACTGGTAGTTACATATGAGTAATTTAAATATTGAAATACAGATAATACTTATATAACTTATGCTTTATTTACATAAGAAAATATAATGTGGACATTCTTATAAAAATTATCATACCATATTATTATGATAAATGAATATAATGATTCTATAATTTATATAGAAAGTGAACATCAAAACACAAGTGAATTTAAAAAAAAATATATATATATATTATTGATTTTGTACAGAGAGAAAGAGAGAGGGATAGAGAGTTAGAAACATTGATGAGAGAGAGTCATCGATCAGCTGCCTCTTGCACACACCCTACTGGGGATATGCCCACAACCAAGGTACATGCCCTTGACCGGAATCGAACCCGGGACCTTTCAGTCCCCAAGCCGATGCTCTATCCATTGAGCCAAACCTGTTTCGGAAACACAAGTGAATTTTTATAGTCTTAAAGAAAATAAAATTTTAACAAAACCTATCAAATGACAGTAGAAATATAATTTTAGTTTTCCCTCATTTTTTTCAACATTTAAAAAATTTTCCATTATAAACATATTATTTTTTACATCACAGCCCTTCATTTATCTTATATAAGCTTTTTTTTTCAAATATATTTTATTGATTTTTTACAGAGAGGAAGAGAGAGGGATAGAGAGTTAGAAACATCGATGAGAGAGAATCATTGATCAGCTGCCTCTTGCACACCCCCTTCTGGGGATGTGCTGAAACCAAGGTACATGCCCTTGACCAGAATCAAACCTAGGACCTTTCAGTCCGCAGGCCGATGCTCTATCCACTGAGCCAAACCAGTTTCGGCAACATATATTATTTTTATAATAAAAATAAAATTGTATTTACATTATCCTAGAAAGATTATGAAAATTTATGAAAAGAAATTTTGACCAAAAATAATTAATTTTGACTATATGGTACAATTTATATAGTATTTAATATGATTCCACATTTTCAACTTCTCAATTAATGACAGGAAATAAATTTGTGTAATGATTAGGCATAACCTAGGACTGAAAATAAAATGTTTCAAAATTATTTCCAGTGTATATAATGAGGACATATAGAATATGTACTAGGTATAATATATACAGTATATATATATATATTTTTAGCATATATATAAAGTTGAATGTGATAAGAGCATAACAAGATGGAGATAAGAAATAATTAAACAACAGAGAAATGAAAAAATGGATGCAGAATGCTGAGTTATTTATTTAACTAAAATACATTAACATCAAATCTATCTATAGAGAATGCCTTCAGCACATGCTCTACTTTATAACCAAATAACATTCTCAGATGCTTGTACCAAATAGGGCATATCAAACTTGGAAAAATGACCTAACATAATTTGAGCCTTAACACTAGTTCCAGAATTGCCCTGGGTCCATCAACCACCTGTCCAATCATTTCAGCAACTGGTTGTGTCAGAATAGAGATGCAGCTGTTCCTTTTCATACTCCCTTAGGCATTATAATCATGTGAAAGCTACACAGCAAGAATTTCAGTTTTATAGTAGATCAATCATGAAGTTTGGACTTAAACTCTCAGTATGTCCATAACCATTTATTGAGCACCCACAATGTCTATAACATATACTAACTGCCATCAGAAAAAATAAACAACCAAAGAGGATGATTTAAATTCCTTTACTTCAAGGAAAGCATGTGTTTGAAAATTTGAGATCATTCATATACAGCATACATTAGTAGTGGGAAGTATGAACACATGAATTGGAGCTTTGCAATTTTTAAACAGCAAAAATTCATAAATGGCCCACCATTATTAAATAGCTTTCATTATTTCAGTATTTGAACTCTTCAAGAAAATAATTTTCATAAAATAACTAAATCAAATCTTAGCCCAACAAAATGCATTTCTTTGATAATTGGATAGATGAGCATCATCTAAGGAAGCATTGAGGAAGACATGGTTAAAGTGTTAATTGATAATTAATTCCATAGTTCATTTTAGAAAATGCAAACCACTGAAACATCTCATCTTCTCTACCATTTTAATCCCTTATTTCCTTATATATTTGTCTCCTTTTCTTTTAAACCATAAAATGTTTAACAAGTCTACTACTGACAGACATGAAAAACCACACCGAAACTAAAGTAGTTGTGGTTTTGAGTAAAAGCAGTTCCCTGAAGCAGACACTGCTTTAAAAGATAACACTGCTTTAAAATTCAAAACAGATCTGAGTTTGGGATGAGAATTACTCCTTGGAGACCCTGAGGTCTTACATCTCAGGACTTTCCCTGTCTGGCTTCTGAAGTAATTAGCTCCTCTGGAGAGGGTTGATGCAGTGAACTCCAGTGGCCCTAGTGTTCTCTTGCCTGGTGTGCCTTAAATTTGAAAAAGTCCTTCAATTTTTCCCCCCAGGCATTTTCTGTTTGTTTGTTTTCTAGAAAATAATAGAGTTTGGGATGTGGACCTGCAGTACTGACATTACTTAGCAGCTTGTTAGAAATGCAAAATACCAAACCTACTAAATTAGAATCTCAATTTTCTTATGGTTCCTAGATGAGGCATATACATGGTGATGTTTAAAAAGCACTGGACTGGCTGAAACTGGTTTGGCAGAGTGGATAGAGCGTGGGCTTGCAGACTGAAAGGTCCCAGGTTCAATTCTGGTCAAGGGCACATCCCCATTAGAGGGTGTGCAGGAGACAGCTGATCGATCTTTCTAACTCTCTATCCCTCTTTCTTCTTCTCTATAAAAAAATCAATAAAATATCTTTTAAAAAATAACAAATAAATAAATAAATAAATAAATAAATAAATAAATAGCACTTGACTGTATGATTCCATGCTCTCTATTAGCTCATATTTTTACCTAATTCAATTGAGAGCAGTGGCTGCTTTCAATGACAGTACAATATGGTCCTTACATAAATGTTCTTTTGTTCCTCAAATAACAAAATAGATAGCAGATTTATTTATGTATATAGGATGTTAATATTTTGGTAGAGTTTGGAAATTTGTGAAATCCTGCTATTAAACAAACATTTATTTTGAAAATGTGATAGTATTATACATATTTAGTTTCCTAATTCATTAAATTTATATATTTTTCCATTGATTTTTAGAGACAGTGGTACTTTAACTAAAGAGCTACATGGGCCAGAACTAAAGACTTCCATGTCTTAAGGACAATCTTTTTTGAAGAAGCAGAATTTCATTGAGAAGAATGAGTATTTTGGTGCATATTCTAAGTACATCTGATCTTTTTTCAATTTACACATGCAAAGAAAAACAATTCATTTTTTTGCAAAATACAAATAGCTTAAAAAACTGGAAAATAATCTGACTTCTAACCTAGTCCATTTATTTGATCTCTCCTCAAGCACATTGTAATGGTCCAAGTTGTTTCTTTTACTCAAGTGTTATTTTCTCAATCCTATTGACTCTATTTCATTCAGGAAGATATTCTATTGAATATAGTAAACATAGAAGGATATCTGCAAATAGCCTTTTAAAGATGCACGCAATAATTCAATTACATGTTTAAAAATATATATTATAAATTTATTTTTAAAATTTCTTTTCAAGACTCTTCCACTTGGTAATCACACAGCAGGCATCTCTCTTGCTGTTTTTCAGTTATTTATCTCAGAGAAAGTAGGTCAGAAAACACCATGGATTTTTTTTTTCCTTCTGCCAGCTAGCACTTTTAAAGTACTCATTTGGGGATCCAGGACTAAAAATATAGTTGAGATTATCAACACTAAGTATTGGTCTTAATGCATATATTATTTCCTTCAAAATGTAATACTTCCACAGTGATGAGCAATATTATCTTAGCTATAACTAGGTAACTGGTATTGCAGGTTTGCCTGGAATAAAACAATGTGATGGTAGCAGCAGTTTTGACCATGCCAAAAGCTTTTTTTATTCTAAGATTTTCCAGAAACCAAAACATTTTCCCATCAATTTAGAAGACCAACAGATTAAAATGGAATATAATCAAGAGCAAATGGCAGAAGGAAGAACCTGGATATGACAGGTCCTGACTAAGCTCCTTTCCACTCATGTCAACAAATAATCCTCACTTCAGTTAATAAATGTAGGTATTATTCAAGCAATTAAAATATAGCAAATATATTATCTGCAATTACAGTTGCTTTTATAAAATATTTCCTTACACTTATAAATTTAACGACTATGTATACATCTCTAGCAATGTAATTAAATGTCGACTGTTTTTGCATTTTACATGTATGGGATTCTATTGTAGTTTTGGGATCCCCAAAGTAGGGTGTGCCACAGCTTGCTGAACAGATTATAGCATAGCCTGTTGGTCTGGGTTCCATTCAACTGATGCTGTTTTGTAGTAGAAAGTACAAGTGAGGCACAGACTCAGGTATCCAACAATGTACTTTTTAGGTAATGGGATCTAAAGAAGAGCCAAAGGGATTGGCAATGTGATCTGTCCACATAGTTCTAATAAAAATTGTGGTGAGCAATCCCCTGACTTTTGTTAAGTATTTTCATCCATTTTTCCTGGTGGAAGTGACGGTGCAGTCAGGGCTATTGATATGGATGCTCTAACTTGTTAATCAATAGGTTATCATTTACTGTATTTTATTTTAATCCTCACCTAAGGATATGTTTGTTTGGTGCTTTTGTTTTGTTTTGTTTTATTTGTTTGTTTGTTTTTGGTTGGGGAGAAGAGAGAGAGAAGAGAGAGAGAGAGATTGAGAGAGAGAGAGAGAGAGAGAGAGAGAGAGAGAGAGAGACATCAATGTGAGAGAAACATTGACTGACCTAATAGGTTATCATTTCTTTAGTGAAGTTTTGGACACCTGTGGTAAAAGGTGCTTACCCTAAACCCTGACCTAGAGATTGGAGACAAATGGCAGAGGAGTTTAAGATTCCTGGGAGAGTACTGCAAATTATGTTGGAGGCCTGGCCAAACGAATGAAGATTGAGTACCTTTTTAGGTACTACCCTGTTTCCCCGAAAATAGGACAGTGTCTTATATTATTTTTTTCTCCCAAAGTTTCACTAGGTCTTATTTTCAGGGGATGTCTTATCTTTTAATGTGCTAAGTCTTATTTTCAAGGATGTCTTATTTTAGAGAAAACACTGTAGCTAGGTAGGAAAAAAGAAGTTGGAAATATCAAACACAGCATATCATGTGCCATGAAATGTGCAGTGGATTCAGTTTTAGGAATGAATAGAAAGTATTAATTTGTTTTATGTAATAATAATTATTAAATAATATATGGAACAAACTGAACTAACAGATAAAAAATTAAGTTAGTTGGTAACAATCTATAATAATAAAAGGATAATATGCTAATTAGACAAAACATTTTCCAGATGATCTTCTGGATGTCCTTTCAGACAAAGCCACAGTGGCAGGGCTGAGGCAGAGGCAGTTAGGGTGATCAGGCTGGCAGGAGAGAGCAGGTAGGGGTGATCAAGCAGGCAGGCAGAGGCAATTAGGGGCTATCAGGCAGGCAGGGGAGCAGTTAGGGTAAGGTGACCAGATGTCCTGCTTTTGGCAGTACAGTCCCAATTTTTAATAATTTGTCCCATGTCCCTCTGTGTTTTAAAAAAGAGTCTTTTAAATCTTTTGGAATTTTTTAAAATGCTGTGGAATGCAGGGCAAATTGTTAAAAATCTGGACTGTCTTGCCAAAAGGGGGACATCTGGTCACCTTGTTAGGGGCATCTGGCAGGCAGAGTGATTAGGTGTGATCAGGCAAGAAGGCACGTAGGTGAGCAGTTAGGAGCCAGTGGTCTCTGATTTCAAGAGGGATATCTGACTGCTGGACATCTAAACCAGCAGTTGGACATCCTCCAAGAGGTCCCAGATTGGAAAGGGTGCAGGCCAAGCTGGAGAACACCTCCCCCCTATGCATGAATTTTGTGCACCAGGCCTCTAGTCCCTTATAAACTTCCACCTACATGTGTTTTTTTCATTGGCCATAAAGCATTTTATTATTGATATATCTATAAAGTTCAAGGGTATCATTGTCCTTTCCCATCCTGGGTTCTACATTGTTTTTGTTGAACTGTGTAAAAGTGAACTAGGAAAAGAATTATGGAACTATAATGTGTATCTGCACTTTTATACATGACTTCTTTCTGTTCAAGAGAATTCTTTCTATATTTTAGTAATTTCAGAGAACAAACAAGTAAAATATCAATACCATTATCCATTCAGCAATTGAAGCAGATAAGCCATAAATTGAATTGGCCAAAGGATACCACTCACAAAGTCATGTTAGCTTACCTTCATACTGTGAACCTTATCCACACTTCAACAATTAAATCTGGACTCCTCTCCTTCTCCAAAACTGACTAGGTTGGTGACTTGAACATCCACATCCAATCTATCCTACCTAATAAAAGAGTAATATGCAAATTAACCATCACTCCACTACAACTACAAGTCACACACACCAGCCACGCACACCAGCCAATCAGAGCAAGTATGCAAATTAACCCCAACCAATATGGCTACCGCCACAGAGAGCAGGAGGGAGGCTTGGGTTTCCCTGGTGATGGAGGAAGCCAAGCTTTCCACATACCCTGGCCAGATACAAAGTTTCAATTATAGAAGATAAATCCCAAGAAAAATGGCAGCAGCCATGGAGCTGGAGAGAGCAGGTTAGGGTTTCCCCCTGCAATGGATGAAGCAAAGCTTTCAACCTGCCCTGGCTGGCTCAGGCCTTCCCTCTAGGGTACAAAGTTTC